>NC_081369.1:29524061-29840311 GCF_030684315.1 Stegostoma tigrinum
CCTACTGGGACACACTTGATACCTTTTACCGCCCCCCCCCCCCCCCCCCCCCAAAATAAATTATTTGAAAGTTCTCATGGTGAGAGTGATAATTTTGAGTGCAACGGGTAAAGTTTGCTCTAAACTAAACAGTGCTTATCTTTTAAAAGAGATCTTGCGGACTGGATAGGCTGTTGTGTTCTTCATAGTTCTGTACATGTTGACCACCTTGCTGCTGACTGGTCAGTTGACCAGAGAGGATGGGAATGTGTTTCTTGAGTAAGGATAGCCGGGTTTCTTGGCGAGAAGACTATTTTGTGGGAATGATGAGCTATTGATAGGCCTCCATAGCTTCTTTGGTGTGTCTGGTGTGCCAGTACATGACAGATGAGACAAGTTGGACAAATAAATGCAAAATACTGAGGATAACGAAGTGTGGAGCTGGATGAACACAGACTCTTCTTTTCTATTGAAGGGTCTAGGTCTGAAACGTCAGCTTTTGTGCCCCTAAGATGCTGCTTAGCCTGCTGTGTTCATCAAGCTGCACACTTTGTTATCTCGGATTCTCCAGCATCTGCAGTTCCCATTATCCCAAAGTACTGAGGATGCTGACGATCCAAAATAAAAACGGAAGGTGCTGGAGAAACTCAGCAGCTGTGACCATATCTGTGTTAGAGAAGCAGAATTCGTGTCTCGACTCAATAGGACTTCGGAATCAAGAAGGAGGTCTTATCAGACTCTTAATTCTCTTTCTCTCCACAGGAGCTAGCAGACCTGCTGTGAGAGACTTTGGATGTTTAGATAAGACCATGACTAATCCACCATTGACTTGAAGTTCTCTTGTAGTTTTTCCTCATTGCCCCACATGCCTCAGTTTCAAAGATCTGCCTACCTCCTTTTTAAATACATTGTGATCTAGCTTCCCACACTCTGGGTGAGAATTTTAGTCTTTCACTGGCTTCTGAGGGGAAAAAAAACTCCACATTTCAGTTTTAAATGTTTCCCCTTATTCTGTCACTATGTTCCCTAGGTTAAGACTCATTTCCTCCCCCAGTGGAAATATTTTCTCAACATCAACCCTGTGATGCCTCTCTTGTATGTTTCATCAAGGTCACCCTATATCCTTCTTGACTTTACTCCCTAAAGGCCTCAATTATTTAGCCATTCTTGGTGAGCCAACCCTTTCATCTCAGGAATCAGCCCAGTGAATTGCTTTTTTTTGGATGATGAGCCGGGTTGGGTGCGCTGAAGTGTTCAGCAGGCATGTCGCAGAACTGGTAGGTTACCTTTCACCTGAAGGAAGGTGAAGTTTTTACATTATATTGTTTTTGTATAATTTTAGATTGTGGGTCTGAAATTACAAATCTAATTGAACATGGGCCCTTCAACCAAGAGTTTTGAACGGCTTAAAGTCCTGCTCATGCAGATACAGCAGCTTGTGCAATAATACATTCCATAATAAAGCAAATTGCACATTTGGCAATTCTTAGACTGAAAGTAATGCCTCCTTCACACATTTTCCCTTTAGAGCTTTGCCAGAGAGGACAAATGTCATACTTCATCCAACTGTACCATCTTCAGCACCGCATGCCACCTTTTTATTCGAATCGAGACGACCTGAGATGCCCCCTTTGCGAACAAGAGAGGAAACTGAGCAACTAAAACAAGATTTGTTGAAGATATTTCCTGAAGTCAGTCAAAGGCTGAAAATTGATCTAATTCTGGCCGCGCACCCACACATGAGGGACCCCAATGCACTGTCTGCGATGGTGCTGGATCAGGAATAAATTACTGTGTAATGAATATTGAAGTGTTGGTATTTTAGGGATCCCAAATCTATCTTTATTGTTGATCAGTTGTAGAGAAACAAGGCTCTTTTTTAAATATACCAGCTTGTTGCAGTTGAAGTAGAAGATATCCTTTGAGACAAAAATACTGAACGTTTGCACAGTCAGTGGCTTGAACGTTTTCTGTGGGACAGAAGAAACTGCCACAATTCTCATTTTGATGAATCTACTTCAGCTGATAAGTCCTGCTTTATCACAGCTGGTGTAATGGAGTCAAACATGTTTTTTTATTGGATCTTTTCAGTTCAGGACCTGTGGTGATGGAATTAGCTTGAAGAACAGTATGGAAAAACCACTATGTTGTTCTTCCCTTGACCAAATCAATATTGAAATATGTAATTAGAGAAGAAGAGAATATTTGCAAAATAAGTTTCAGTAATAGATTTTGCAAATACTGAATGTTCATTGGTATAATATTTACAGAAAGCCAGTGTATAAACTGGGTGACATTTTATTTAATTACTGGCTGAAAAAAAACCTGTAAATAGTACACAAAATATATATTTTTGTTCAGATTCAAGTGTAAATTTTGAAAAATTCTCTGATTGGATAGCAACACCTTTTGAGAATGTATTTTGTTAAATAGAACATGTTAAAACTAGCTGTAAACATAACTGCTGAAAAACTTAAAATTAGTCACTACTGCGATGACAAAAGTCTTATTAAATTTGTATTTTAATACTTTGTATTTTAGTATGGTTTTTTTGTTTCTCAACCAGTTTCTAAAATGTAGCGTCACCCAGCATTGTTGTCAGTGGACAGTAGCTGATAATTGAATAAAAGGTTTCTCTGATCTCTGCTCATGTATCCCGGAGACAGAACCATACAGACTAGTATAATCTAGAGGTCTGATCCCTGATCTCTGCATTAACTGATCGCATGGTGGGTTCGTATAAATAATAACATTTTTGCTACGATGCAGTGCTGTTCACTGTAGCTCAAGAAAGAATGAATTTATTCTAGGGGAGGAAAAGCGCAAACTGACAACACCTTTTAAAGCTCCTGAGAAATTATTTGCTATGACGGTTTGATATTTTTTAAGAAATTGAGTAATGTGCATCGGAATGTCCTTACAATGAGCTTGATCAGATTGAATTATCAAGATTTTATGTGGATTAAATATTTTATCATTGGCTTAAATAGTTTATTCATCTAACTAGTTTCTTTATCCAACATTGTGTAGTGTTGTTACCTCTTACCAGTTGCAAAATTGTTATTTAAAGTTTGTAAATAATTTGTTTTTCCTTTTTAACTAAAATGTGCCAAAATGTGGAACATTTTAAACTCTCTTCTGTTGCTTGTATGAAAATGATGCTGTTGCTTCTTAGGGTAGCTTATGGAATTGCTGTTCATTCAATTTTGTGCATTTGAAACTAAAGCATTCAGTAATATTTTTACAGTATCTTTAAGTTTAATATCTCTCTTACTTTGCTGTGTTGTACAAAAGCAGTATTTTACAATTCATTAAGTTTAATTTGTATCCTTATTGGGTAAAGTAAACTGTTAACCTCTTTGGGTAAGATACAATGTGTCCTTTCGCGTATGTTAGCTGAATGCTCCTTCAAAGCCACTGTCTCTTCATTCTAACCCTTCAGTGCTTTACTGAGTTCAACCAAAGTAAGTCCCAGATTTCCAGTTTCCAAAGTGTTGTGTTCTTTTTTTTTTGGTTTGAAGGTTGAGACCCATATGCCAACTCGAATCAACTACAGCTATGTACATGATTGGTCATTTGAAAATACAGAACGTGCGTATTGCTGATAAAAGACTGTTTGAAGCATTTAGCCTTAAGTTCATCAGGACTCTCAAAGGGGGAATAAACATTTTGTACTGTACAAATAACATTAACTGATGTATTCTCTATGACAATACCTCAACGATTCACAGTCTACTTGCTAACCAATCGGCATTATCTTCTCGTTCTGTGCAAATGGTGTTTCCCATCATTGGTATTTTTATAAGTTGTCCTGATTGTGAAATTAATAACTTCAACAAAATGTCTTTTTTCAGCACCATTCAAGTATGTGGAGTACCTAATCCTGTGTTATATGGCAAAGAAAAATTTCTGCTCCTTTTGAAGTATTTTTATTGCTGCTCTGTTTGTCAAATAATAGTCAGAAGTTGAAATCGATAGACCTTGTACTGCCAAATCTATTGCTATATCAAGACTTCACACACTGCTCATTACCTTCTTTAAAGTATATGTGCAAATACAAAGATAATTGATCAAATTAAGAGAATGAAAAGTAGTAGTTCTGTGTACTGAGGCTTTATTTCGACATCCAGTATTTAAAAATACATGGTAATTACGTGGTATTTTGTAAATTTATCATTTGAAGCTATGGACGTCACTGCTGACGTCGTAACTTGGATGATTCACGTATGGAAACTGAACTCTGAGATGCAAAGAGATCTGTGTCTTTGTGCATGAATTGCAAAAATTTAATATGCAGGTAGAGCTTGTAATTAGGAATGCCAATAAAATGTGATCATTTGTCACAAAGGAAATTGAGTACTAAAGGACAGAGGTATTCAGGACACTAGTGAAACCACATCTGGAGTACTTTGGAGAATAATGGCCATCTTTCTTAAGGAAGGATGTAAATGTCCTGGAGGCAGTTTGGTAAAGTTTACTGAACTGTACTTGGATTTGCGAGGAAAGGTTTGACAGGCTAGGCTTCTCTCCGCTGGAGTTTAGAAGAGAAAGACATGACTTGATTGAAGTGCACAATCCTGGGGGATTGCGATAGTGTATTTGGAAACAATGTTTCCATGTGGGGCAGTGAGAATCGTGTTGGTTAAAACTCTGATCTGTTTTTGGTAATCAGCACTTGGACACAGTTGTATGAAACATGCCCTCAGTTCACTTTCAGTCTTGTAATTCGGAGGCTCTTTTACTTTTCTCTGCCAACTTGATTCAAGGCCATTTGGTTTTGACTCTTCCAGCCATACCTCAATTGTATGAATTTTCCTGTCTTCAAACATGCTAATTTCTCTCAAAAAAAGCTTACACCTCTCATTAAATGGTCACCTCTAATTGTTAAACAGTACCTCCTAGTTATGGATTTCTCTGTAAGAGAGCTCCAGTCCTATCTATTTTGTCAAGGCCATTTCACAGTGAAGGATAACGTTATGTTAGCTGCCTTAATTGTTGAACCTGTAGACTCTCTTTGTCCAGTCAAATACAAAAATAAATCTAAAGAAATAGAGTTGACGTTTCGGGTTGGGACCCTTCTGAAATAGGAAGGAAGAAAGGAGCTGGGAAGTAAATGGGAGGGGTGTGGTGTGGCTGGAGAAAAGTAGGTGGGATGGTGACAGGTGAATGCAGGTGGGGAGTGGTGGGGACTGGTCAGTGGGATGGTTGGGGTGGATAGGAGTGGGAGGGAAGATGGGCGGGGGTGGGGAAAGGTAGGTGGGTGGTGGGAGGTTGGATGCAGTTAGGGGCTAGTGACCTTGGTCAGTGGGAAGGGTAAGGTGGGTAGGTGTAGAAAATGACTGACAGGCTGTGTCAGGTCCAATAGGCACCACTCTTCCTGCATTCACCTATCACCATCCCACCCACATTTTTCCTAGGCCCACCCCCCCGCCCCATTTATTCCCCACTCCCTTCCCCTTCTGAAGAAGGGTCCCAACTCAGTGTCAGGTTTCCAACTCTTCTGGTGCTGCCTGGCCTGCTGTGTACCTCCAACTTTGTACTGTGTTGTTCAGCATGTGCAATTCTTGCTATCTCTGTACAGAAATATATCTTGGATCAAAGGTTAAAAGACTAGAAAGGGTTGGGGGTGGGGCGAAATCCAATTATATTTTTTAATCAACAATTCAAATGTTTTTTTTCAAAAAGTAATTGTTGCGTTCAGTGCCAGACAGGCTTATTGGCAGAAATTAAAATTGTTTTAAAAGGGCATTGAATCAGATTATAGATGTGACTTAAAATTTTGTGACTAAAAACAAAATACTGGAAATACTCAGCAAGCAGCATATTTGTCTTTAGAGTGAAAAGCTATATTAATGTTTCAGGTCAAGGACCTCAAATGTGGTAAAAGTTGATTTGTAATAGATTTTGAGCAAATAACCAGGACAAGGGAGAGGCAACCTATGCTACTCCCTTCCCTCACTTTCCACTAACCCCCAAAGGTCCTGAAGACATCAGCCTGCAGAAGAATGCCATTCGGTCCATAAAAATACTGCCAGTTCTGGATCTTCAGTCGTATTTGCCATGCTATATTACCATTGCCATGTAAGTTCATTTCGCTCAAATGCACATCCAATTTCCTTTTGAAATTATTCATTTCCAGTTGCATTACACTCAGGCAGCAAATTCCAGATCATTGTTGTATATTACCTATATTAAAAACATTCTTCCATATGACATCCTGATATCTTAGTTGCTCCTTTATTTTTGCTTAAAATTTGACATGCATCATCTTTTTCACCCAACCAAGGATCCTTGCATTCAGTTCATTTCTTGATGAAATGTCTTGTCTGTTCAAAGAAGGGCCACCAGATCTGAAACGTTAATTCTGTTTTTACCTTCACAGATGTTGTCAGACCTGCTGAGCTTTTCCAACAACTTTGTTTTTATATCTTGTCTGTACCTGAAAGCATTGCTATCTAAAGATCATCTGTGGTTCCATTGCAGTTTTTTTTCCTGCCCATAATTGGTTCCATTTTAAATATAGTTAGGTTCCCCTCTCCCATTGAAATTAACCTTCTCCTAATTAAGTTGTTCTACTTCATCAGTGGGAAGAAATAAAGCATGACAATGTTATAGACTTTGAACATGGCTGCAGTACTTGTTTAAGTAAAGGGAACAGTGTTCTCCCTCTCTGTGCAAAGTTGCACTTACTATAACACTACAGGATTTCATTTCCTGTTTTCTTTCACTTGCCTGGAAATGCTACATCACCTATTCCTCATTCTCTTAATCATCAATCTTGCAGTCCTCAATCCCGTTTGTCAGAGATAGAAACACATACTAGGAAGGCTTGCACGTAACTTGAGATAGTAGGATGTCAACAGAGGAAACGCTCTGTATGTCCATATCCCTACTGAATAAACTATTTTCTAAAATGTGTCAAAGCCATGCCTGGAGTAACTGGCTCTCCTAGGAGTGACACCATATAGAGTTCGTTCAAAAGTAAGGGGCCCCATAACTACACAATTTAAATAGTAGGAACAGAGACAAGTCATTTGATCATTTGAGATAGAGATAATGGGAACTGCAGATGCTGGAGAACCCAACACAACAAAATGTGAGGCTGGATGAACACAGCAGGCCAAGCAGCATCTCAGGAACACAAAAGCTGACATTTCGGGCCTAGACCCTTCATCAGAGAGGGGGATGGGGTGAGGGTTCTGGAATAAATAGGGAGAGAGGGGGAGGCGGACCGAAGATGGAGAGAAAAGAAGATAGGTGGAGAGAGTATAGGTGGGGAGGGGGGATAGGTCAGTCCAGGGAAGACGGGTAGGTCAAGGAGGTGGGATGAGGTTAGTAGGTAGATGGGGGTGCGGCTTGGGGTGGGAGGAAGGGATGGGTGAGAGGAAGAACAGGTTAGGGAGGCAGAGACAGGTTGGACTGGTTTTGGGATGCAGTGGGTGGAGGGGAAGAGCTGGGCTGGTTGTGTGGTGCAGTGGGGGGAGGGGATGAACTGGTCTGGTTTAGGGATGCAGTAGGGGAAGGGGAGATTTTGAAACTGGTGAAGTCCACATTGATACCATATGGCTGCAGGGTTCCCAGGCGGAATATGAGTTGCTGTTCCTGCAACCTTCAGGTGGCATCATTGTGGCACTGCAGGAGGCCCATGATGGACATGCCATCTAAAGAATGGGAGGGGGAGTGGAAATGGTTTGCGACTGGAAGGTGCAGTAGTTTGTTGCAAACTGAGCGGAGGTGTTTTGCAAAGCGGCCTCCAAGCCTCCGCTTGGTTTCCCCAATGTAGAGGAAGCCACACCGGGTCACAGTGGATGCAGTATACCACATTGGCAGATGTGCAGGTGAACCTCTGCTTAATGTGGAATGTCATCTTGGGGCCTGGGTTGGGGGTGAGGGGGGAGGTGTGGGGGCAAGTGTAGCATTTCCTGCGGTTGCAGGGGAAGGTGCTGGGTGTGGTGGGGTTGGAGGGCAGTGTGGAGCGAACAAGGGAGTCACGGAGAGAGTGGTCTCTCCGGAAAGCAGACAGGGGTGGGGATGGAAAGATGTCTTGGGTGGTGGGGTCGGATTGTAGATGGCGGAAGTGTCGGAGGATGATGCGTTGTATCCGGAGGTTGGTGGGGTGGTGTGTGAGAACGAGGGGATCCTCTTTGGGCGGTTGTGGCGGGGGCGGGGTGTGAGGGACATGTTGCGGGAAATACGGGAGACGCGGTCGAGGGCGTTCTCGATCACTGTGAGGGGAAAGTTGCGGTCCTGGAAGAACTTGGACATCTGGGATGTGCGGGAGTGGAATGTCTTATCGTGGGGGCGGAGGCGGAGGAATTGGGAATAGGGGATGGAATTTTTGCAGGAGGGTGGGTGGGAGGAGGTGTACTCTAGGTAGCTGTGGGAGTCGGTGGGCTTGAAATGGACATCAGTTACAAGCTGGTTGCCTGAGATGGAGACTGAGAGGTCCAGGAAGGTGAAACTTGATGGCCCAGGTGAACTGAAGGTTCAGTTTCACCTTCCCGGACCTCTCAGTCTCCATCTACCTGCACATCTGCCAATGTGGTATACTGTATCCACTGTACCCGGTGTGGCTTCCTCTACATTGGAGAAACCAAGCGGAGGCTTGGAGACCGCTTTGCAGAACACCTCCGCTCAGTTTGCAACAAACTACTGCACCTCCCAGTCGCAAACCATTTCCACTCCCCCTCCCATTCTTTAGATGACATGTCCATCATGGGCCTCCTGCAGTGCCACAATGATGCCACCCGAAGGTTGCAGGACCAGCAACTCATATTCCGCCTGGGAACCCTGCAGCCTAATGGTATCAATGTGGACTTCGCCAGTTTCAAAATCTCCCCTTCCCCAACTGCATCCCTAAACCAGCCCAGTTCGTCCCCTCCCCCCACTGCACCACACAACCAGCCCAGCTCTTCCCCTCCACCCACTGCATCCCAAAACCAGTCCAACCTGTCTCTGCCTCCCTAACCTGTTCTTCCTCTCACCCATCCCTTCCTCCCACCCCAAGCTGCACCCCCATCTACCTACTAACCTCATCCCACCTCCTTGACCTGTCCGTCTTCCCTGGACTGACCTATTCCCTCCCTACCTCCCCACCTATACTCTCTCCACCTATCTTCTTTTCTCTCCATCTTCGGTCCGCCTCCCCCTCTCTCCCTATTTATTCCAGAACCCTCACCCCATCCCCCTCTCTGATGAAGGGTCTAGGCCCGAAATGTCAGCTTTTGTGCTCCTGAGATGCTGCTTGGCCTGCTGTGTTCATCCAGCCTCACATTTTGTTGTATTTGATCATTTGAGCCTGTTTTACCATTAAACAATAGCTGATCTACCTCAATTCTACCATTCACAAATTCAAAGTAGCTAGCAACACTAAGAGAAGGTAGATGGTGTGTCCAGAGCTCTGGCACAGAATTCCTAGAAGTCATGGCTATTTTTCAATTAATATAGTTGTTCTCATCTCAGTACTGGCTAGCCCTCCTCTTAGCAAAGTGGATAACTTCTCACTTTAATATCAAACATTTTTTTAAAAGAAAGTGAAATTTGTGGAGTGATGAAACAGCAAAAACACGCAGCAGCTAGCTCTAAAGAGAAATTATTCACGTCGTTATTTTTACGTGACACTTGAGAAAACTATCTAGCTGGTTAATGCCATCTGGGTTTTGCACATACGTGTTCAAAAAGGAAAGAGTGTTGGGACATTTGGAAATAAAAAATGGGGTCTGCAAGTAAGCTTCATCAAAATGGTAGGTAGTTTACAAACAGCACACTTCCTGCTATATTGGCAGATGAGTAGCTGAAAAGTGAGAACTTTGCCTTTGAATTTCTATCCATTGTCTCTTTTTGTCATGATTAGCAGTAGATGCTCAGAAGTTGAAAGATTTGATAACCATGTGTGTGTTCTAAAATTTTTTATTTATTCATGCGATGTGGTGTCACTGGCAGGGCCAGCATCTGTTGCCCTTGAGAGGATGATGGCGAGCTCTGTTCTCAGACTGCTGCAGTCTCTGTGCTGTAGGAAGCCGCACAAACTTTGGCCCAATAACGTTGGAGGAATGATACACTTCCAAGTCAGGATGGTGAATGGTTTAAAGGGGAAATTGCAAGTGGTACTATCGAAGGAACCTTGGTAGACAGCGTACACTGCTGCTACTGAGCGTTGGTGGTGGAGGGAGTGATTGTTTGTGATGTCATGCCTATCTAGTGGGCTACTTTCTATTGAATAGTATTGAAATTTTTGGCTGTTGATGGAGCTGTGCTTTATTGAGGCAAGTGAGGTATATTCCGTCATGCTCCTGACTTGTGCTTTATAGATGCTGGACTGGCTTTAAGGAGTCAGGAGATGAGTAACTCACTACAGGGTTGACCTTGTAGCCATTATATTTTACATGACTACAGTAGTTTAGTTTCTGATTTCTAAATACTTTGTTGCAACCTCTGCTGTATAGAAGTAACTTAAATTAGGTACATGGATTTCATTTTCTTGAGGATCTCTGTTAGCTTTATTTATAGATAGACTACAGCAGACGATACGGAGTGATCTCTGTACAGAGAGTGAGAGGCACATCTGTTACTTAGGATACGATAATGACTTGGGCCGGGCTCATGTTCATGTAATGGTTGGAGGGTTTGGCCAATACACTGAGGCTGAATAGGCTGGGGCTATTTTCCCTGGAGTGTTGGAGGCTGAGGGAGGACTAGTTAAAGGTTACTAAATCATGAGGGGCGTGGATAGGGTGAATAGCCAAAGTCTCTTCCCCATATACCTTAAGAATGTGTGGATTTTGCTGTTGGTTGCTATTGGTCAGTAGACAGGTTGTGAGTATGTTGATTCTTGTCCTGGTATTCCAAGACACCTGTATTCTTGGTGTACCTTTCATGTTTGCTATATGCAATTGGTATATTTTACATTTTATTCAGTCAGCTTCTACTCCTTTCAATAATACTCCAACAGATGTTGTGTCCTTGGGTCACTGCACTCTGGATAGCCTTGAAATAACCATGTTCCCACTATGCGATATGTGACTCTGACCTGCAATTCTACATGTAGTTGAGGTAGTTCACCACTTGCACATCGCTCATCCTCCCTTGCTTGTCAAGACATGCATCCTGCATCATGGAGAACTTGGATTGTTGGAGACTTGGCAAGATTGTTCTCATTTGGCTTCTGAGTATAACTTCTGACAAATGCAAACCATGGCAGGTTCTTCAGTTACAGTAAAAATAAGTATTGTAACACACTTATCTTTAACAGGAAAAGTGGATGTCAAATACATGTAATGTAAACTACAAACCCCAAACATACAAACAGTCACAATTAAGACAGAAGTCAAATGCTTTATATATCTATGTATTTTAAGATGTCCAGCGCCACCACCTCTCTAATCTGAACACTTCTCAAGATACCACAATTTATTTCTTTAAGTTCTCTAGCTTCCATATCCTTCACAGTAAACAGTGGCATGAAATACTCATTTAGTAACTCATCCATTTCCTTTGGTTCCACACATAAGCAGAGAAGTACGGAGATTTACCAGGAGATTTAAATGTCACCTGCAACAATTACAACAGAAGCCAAATGTAGATGGGACAAACAAAATTCCAAAGATTCCAAGTCCATACGACCAAGTGGAAATTCCTTTCTATCTCATAAATCCTTTTGATTTTTGTAATGGTAAGACACTTGTCTGTACAATGATAGTTATCCCTCAGTTCAATGATTGATCCAATGAACTGAAGTCTTTTCATGTATTAAATTTTCTTGTATATTTTCTTTGGTTTTCTGTTGTTTTCTCAAAAAAAAGGAGATGCTGTTTGCTGGGTGTGGATGTTTACACTCTGCTCCTCCTGGCGCACCAGTTTTTTTTAATACTGCAGCTAAACCAATCAAAAAGATGTTGCCGGGCAGAATATCCTCAATTCTTAAAGAATTAACCCTTAAGATTGGTGCCATCCAGTCTGGACTTCTCCCATTTTTATGCTTCAAAAAAGCAATATTGTATTGCATAGCTCAACAATATGTAGCACTTCATTTTCAAGTTGCAGAATATTCCTTTCTCTTCAGTTATAAAGCCCAACATTCTTTTCAGATTATAGTCCCCAAAAATGGAAAGTATTTGGTTTTCATGCCAAATTGCCATAGCTGCATTTGCATTGTTAATGCACCAGTGTCTGGCATGGGTGACAAAAAGAATTCTGTTAATTTAGCAGTTATCACTTATAACATTGACTTCTAACAATCCAGATGCATGTCCTACAGAATTTGATCTGGTTGGGTGTTTGCACTAGCCTTCATGTCATTCTTGGCACTGTGTATTTGTTTGCCTATTTTCTATGAACAAATTATCTTTATTGTGGAAAAAGCTTCTGGTTGCTTGATATTGTCCACACATTCACAAAGTGGCAATCCTTTTTGTACTATGGAAATTATTCTGTCATTAATTATGTCTCTGTAACTATTCAGACTTACTGGCCTCTCTAACCTTTCTATTCTGATCTTCTGTCTGTCTTTTCTTGCCTGTCATCATTGTTCCATGGTTTGATTGACCATGGCGGAATTTCCTTTTCACTCTGTTCTCAGTTTAATCAGTTCTGCCTCGAGCTCATGGCTCTTCCTTTTCAAGACCATTAACCAGTCTGCCTATACAAGTGATCATCCACATATAGTTCTCTACTTCCAAAGTCACCCTACCCATCTTGCCTTCAAAGACAGTCTGTCTACCATGTATTTTCTGACTAACTTCTGCAAAGTTTTGTCAGAGTTTTGCATTTCAGGGTCTTTTCATTGGTCGAGAAAACTGTAAGAGATTATTAAACGGATATCTCACCATACCCTGTAAAGTCCTTACCCTGTACTTTGGTATCAGCAGCATGAACAAAACTATGGATCGAATTTCCCATTTGTGATAACCCTTTATAAGCTCGCCAAACAGTACAATACATTCATACCTCTCTTTACTGAGTGGGGCCCCACAAACAAAAATCTGTTACCAATTGGTCACTTTGTTAACAGACAGTCTGCACGTCTTACCATGACTGAATTGTGTTTCAGCTTGCGGCAGTGATGTCCTTGAGGAGTTGGCATCCTGTATGGCAGCCTCTGATCCTAATCCCAGTGCCTCAATCAGTAATCGATTGGTTATTAATCTCACCTGTGATATTATCTTGCTCTCACCAGGGGGCATCTCCAGCTACCTGTCATTAGAAAAGGTGCAATATTCCCATAACGGGAAGAAACCATTCACAGGTTCTCAAGTAGCCAGTTGCTGTAAATAAGGATTCTTGGGTGACTTTCATATGTCTCTGGTTGTGTTTGTATCCATGTTTTATTCAGCATTGGGTGATTCAATACGATGGCTGGCGTGGATGTGATGGACTGAATGGCCTCTTTCCATGATGTAAAAACTCTACGCTATATGAGTCCAAGGTCCTGGAGACTTATCCAACTTTATGCATTTTAAGATGTCCAGCGTCAGCTCCTCTGTAATATGGACATATATACAGTTTATTTCTGTAGCTTCTATATCCTTCTCCACAGTGAACAGTGACATGAAATACTCATTTAGTATCTCATCCATTTCCTTCAGTTCCACACACAAGCAGAGACGGTGCAGAGATTTACCAGGAGATTTAAATGTCTCCTGCGCAGGAGAGTTTTCATTATGAAGAGCGATTGGATTGGATGGTAGAGGCAGAAACCCTCATAACATTTAACTGCTTAGATGCATACTTGCAACAGCAAGGCACACAGGGCGATGGGTCAAATGCTGGAAAGTGGGATTAGAATAGTTAGCTGGTTGTTTTTGATTGGCACAGACTTAAGGGCCCTTTTTCTGTTCTGGACATCTCTATGACTCGAATGCACTTTGGGTTGTACTCATTTCGTCTAAGTTTCTTGAAGATGAATACATACGTTCCAAGCATGATTTTTTCAAAATGCTCCATCTGTCCTTTGCTTATATTTATCCTACTCTGTGAGTGTGTTGCTCCAACAATAATATTATAAGATACGCCTCTGCCTGAGCCTTGCTGGAGGACCTTTGCAGAAAGTAAAAATGACAGGTTAAATGTAGTCGGTTTCATGTTTCATCTGCTGCCCTATTGATATAATTCCTTAAATGAATTCCAAGATTAAAATCATAGTTCGCCTCTTAAATTGTTTGCTTTACTTTACACTTAATTTGCAGTCTTGTTACTGACATATTTTCGGTTCTGTGCATATTTATTTAGTTTGAGGTTATTATTCACCAGTAAAATTAGTAATTAGTTTTGTACATTATCGCATGCCTGTTCTGAGGTTTAACTACCTCAAACAGGAAAATCCATAAAGACATTCCATTACCTTGGTTCATTCTTCCGTTGACCCGTAGAATAAAGACTCTGTTGGTCTTTCTTCTCGAGAATTTCTTTATTTAGAATTTTGAAAATGATAAACGTGTTATTTTGAAGGATTAACTTGAAAGTCAAATGGCACTTCATGAATGTCTAGGTGAGGCCAGACTTAAGTCTCCACCTTTGCAGTAAGTAGAGGCCTAGTACCTGCTAAAATATTTGCTCTTTTAATCCCTATAAAAGCAAACAATCTATCACTGGATCAGCAGGAAAAATGATAGGGTTTTCAGCTCTTTGTTTTAAGATTTTTGGATGGTTCCATTAATTGTTATAACTTCAATCGTTATTATCTCAATGAATGGTAATAATGCACATTTAAAACAACATAGCGCACAAGGCTATGGACAAAGAACTGAAAAGTGAAATTTGAACAGATGACTGGTGTGGACATGATGGACTGGAGAGCCTCTTTCCATGATGTAAAAACTCTATGGCTATATGACACTAACAAATCAGATATCAAAATGTAACCTGACATTTAGGTTTTACTTTTATTGTTGATCTTTTATTGTTGGTCAGTCACTGAATGTACTTACAAGCTGCCACCAGTGTATTTTTAATGTAAGAACATCAATGTTTACAACAAACAGAAGGAAAACAAAACTTAAAACAATTTTACACTATACCTGAGCTATTTGAAATTCTTTAACGTTAAAAAACTTTTTGTCCCCCCTGCAATTATGCAATTATTCCAGTTGGAAAGTGGTCTCGAAACCTGGCTGTGGTTCTGGCCGGTACATTTGTTTCTGGGAAGTCAAGTGCAGGCATCTGATCTTGAATTGGCTACTCTTACTTGTAGCCCTTGTTATGTTATGTCTCATGGTTGGTTTGTTAATATGCCTTTAAGAGATATCCTCATGATATCAACAATGTGCAACACTATGTGACCTGAGGGTATAAATACCTCCTATTCCATTTTTCCTTGGATCACTTGAGGCCTGCCACTCCACTGCAACCATGCTTCTCTGTTTTAACCTGCTAACATAATACTAACTCTGACACTTAGGTGACTGATGAATGATATTTGTATATAATAGTTATTGTAATAAATTTCTGTTGGATTCTTCAATGCCTTGCTATCCCCACACACCTTCCTATGTTATGGCAGTGAGTACAAGTGTTGCTCCATCAATTTAAACCTGTTGGACGTGAACTCACGCCATGGTAATAGTGGTGGCTGTTTGTGAAAGATTTCAATACGTTGGTAGCAGATATTTGAAAAACTAGAAGATCAACTGGACAAAAGCTGTGAAAAACAGAAAATACAGAGAGTTTCATACCCTTCAGCAACATCAGTTTTTCTGTAAGTACAGACAGATCTTCAGATAGGACGTTAACCTTCAAGAACAAAGAGCTAATTTTCATTTGGTTAGAATTTAAGTGTTTTCAAGCTAAAATGAATTTCTAAGATTGCTTTTAATGTATTTAATTTAAAGATTGAAGTGCACTCTTAAACTGAAGCATAAGGCAAATACATTGTGGTGCAGGAAGTTGGAATGTCAGAGTTCTCTGTACCTGACAGCTGCTGTATAAGTGACAGTATCTCTTGACACCAACTTCAAATTTTTTTTTTTTATTAAGCAGGAGCAGTTTTAACTTAGATAACAAGGTGCAGAGCTGGATGAACACAGTAGGCCAAGCAACATCAGAGGAGCAAGATGGCTGACATTTCAGACTTGAGGGTCTAGGCCCAAAACATCAGCTTTCCTGCTCCTCTGATGCTGCTTGGCCTGCTGTGTTCATCCAGCTCTACACCTTGTTATATCAGATTCTCCGGCATCTGCAGTTCCAACTATCTCTGGAGCAGTTTTAACTTATGCTATAATGAAGTCAAGTACACATGTTTAAGTGGTCTAGCATAACATTCTTAAACAGAATTATGAATAGTAGGAACTTCATTACAAACAACCCAGTGATACCCTTACACTATTACAACTATTCAAAGAACATATGCTCTCTGTTTTACAGACCAAGTGATAGAGCTCCTTTCTCAGGATCATCTAACAGGAGATATGCAGAACTAACATAAGTTGTCTTTCTAGAGTTGACCAGAAAGATCCTGGAAAGATCTGCAAAGTTCCTAAATGCCAACTCAGGATAAGAATTAACTTAAGTTGGTACCTGTCCATCCTGCTGTCATACAGACAGCAACCACTACAGTCTATTGAGTAGCTAATCAGATGGTACCACACCAAAGAGCATAAACATGATTTTTTTCAGATGAACTATCAGAGAGTTAGTCATCACCTCTGCATAAATTTAAGTTTGAGTTTGAAAAAGTGCCACACCATTGATGCACGTCAAAACAATGTGCGAGTCAGCTAATGTCTGGCAACAGACTGCAATTCAGTGACAAACCAGCTGATGACATGTACAAGGTGGGAGTGACCCATAATCACACCATTGGATGATTATCCATGCTGAAACCATCTAGCAAAGCATATGGTATATACAATGAAATCAATGATCAGTAAGTATCGAACAACAAAGCAAGATTCTTACTCTCCACTGCTAAATTTTCATGCAATACTAATGGAGGAAGGATTACCACTCCCAGCACAACCTTTTGCTCCAAAGGCAAGTGTAAATGACAAGGAAACAACAGTATAACCCCTTTCAAGGCCCAGGAAAGTGAGAAAGAGTCTGGTGTTGATTGTGTGATAATTTTGAGTGACATCAACCAGCAGCAAAATAACAACGAGTTGTCAATCAAATGCAGTAGAGAACAACACATACCTCTAGTTCTGTGTACAATCACTGGATCAAGATGAATTGTCAAGCCTTCAATGCGTAACTTTGAAGTTTGGAATATCAATCTTTTAAACTCTGTATAATTCTGGAATTGACAACATGTGCCTATTAACAACAATAGATATCTATTTGGGATGCATTTTTTAATTGTTCAAAAAATGGGCACTTTGTGTTATGTCACATGATCATTATGTCAGTATATCTTTTAAGAGACATGCTCATGATGTCATTGCGGTACCATAGCATGTGATCTGAGCCTACAAAGGTTTCACGATTATTTAAAGCAGGACAGTTTACTGCAAACATGTATCTCTGTTGTAACCTAATAAAGAAGTCACTATAGTCCTACTCTGTCATTCGTTACATAGACAACTAGTGGTAGTTTAACCTGAGGGTTCTGAGGAAGGGTCACTGGTCCCGAAACACTAACTCTCATTTTTCCTTCACAGATGCTGCCAGACCTGCTGAGCTTTTCCAGCAACTTTGTTTTTGTTCCTGATTTACAGCATCTGCAATTCTTTCAGTTTTTATATAACCTGAGGTTCTCTACACCTCAGGCAAGGCGAAAAGTCAAGAAGTTGAGATCTTTGTGATGTCCTCAGTGGGTACAGGAATTGAAAATGTACAGTTGGCATCATTGCATTGCAAACCAGCCATCCAAGCTAACTGACTCCTTTGGCACCTAATACCCCAATCTTACCCAGACAATTAAGAGCCTAAGTATATATCATTGGTTTATTAAATATCTGTTGGATTCTTCAAAATCACAATATCCATATTCATTATTGAAGTATGCGAGATAAAATAAGTAATGTTGCGTCGAATAAATCATCTTGTTAGAGACAATCTGACAGCAGTCCTTAATACCATTTCATCTCTGGGGAAAAGGCCCAGGGGATTTAAAAATTTAATATCATTGCTTTATGGCTTTATTCATTTCTTTTGAGATCACAACAAAAATGTTTCAGGTGCAAACAAAAAATAACTTGAGTTCCTAAATATTGTTAATCATTCCACAAAAACTGTTCGGAACATTAATTCCTGTCTCTGATCATGACATGCATTACTGCTCACGAGTCAACAGAGGGCAGTGTTTCATTAAAAGTTATAACACTGGGCATCCATCCAAACACATTGGTAACCTTGGTAGCGTGGGATGTTTGGACATGTAAACAAGATCAGTGCAGTAGAATTCTGGGCATGTCTCTTAAAACCCATGCACTCTATATTTCAAAAACAGTTGTTAACACTGTATAGCATACATATTACTAACAATCCAAACTCTTTAAAACATTTCAAGTGCTAAGAATTGTAGTTTAAATGTTTTGTTGCCTCCTTTTAATTTTAATAGCTGGCAGCAGACTATTTTGTAGCTCTGCTTTTAAAGTTCAAGCTATTTATGGGATAAGAGGATCATTTGAAAGGACAACACGACGCTAGACTTCAATAACAGATTGCGCTTGGGAAATTTGAATGCACTTTAGACGTGTTTGGTTTAATCAGGCTAGATTCCTGCCCTGTCTCTCTCCACATACTGAGAGGCAGCAGAATGCTGATTCAAAGCAAAATGAATATGTTGGAAATTCACAGTCAGTTAGGCAGCACATGCACAACACATCAACATTTCTTCAATCGAAAACTACGCAACATTAAATTTTGGATGAACCGAAACAGAGTAGGGTCAAAAATGGTCCAAAAGGGGATTTATCCCCCAAGGCAATAAATTAATACTTTGCATCTTAGAATCCCGAAAGTGCAGAAACAGGTTTTTACCACGGCTAATGCACCTAGCCTGTGCACTGCAGGGCAATTTAGCACGGCCAGTCCACCTAATCTGTACATTTTTAGACTATATGGGGAGACCACAGCAAAGCCACACAGCCACCCAAGGCTGGAAACAAATCCAAGTCCCTGGCATTGTGAGATAGCAGTGCTAACCACTGTACCACACCTGTTTTCACCAAAAAGAGAGATGTGACAGGCTATGGTATCAGAGAAGGGAACTCAGTCACTACAAGAGCTCAGAATTAATATGGCAGAAATGTTGGATAAATTGACAACACTTAAAGTTAACAAGGCATGGGACCATATGAGATAACAAGGTGTAGAGGTGAATGAACACAGCAGGTCAAGCAGCATCTTAGAAGCAGAAAAGTTGATGTTTTGGGCCTCAACCCTTCATCAGAAATGGCTTGGCCTGCTGTGTTCATCCAACTCCACACCTGGTTATCTCAGATTCTCCAGCATCTGCAGTTCCTATTATCCATGATTACAATGGGACCATATGAGGTGTATCCAAGGATTTTGAAGCAAATGAGAGTAGAAATTGCAGGGGCACTGGCTACAGTCTTTCATTCTTCCTTACACTTTGGGGAGGAGCCAGGAAACTGGTAAATTGCAAGCGTTGCAGCCTTGTTTGAGAAGGGTTGTAAGCAGAGGTTCGGCAATTACAAACTCAGTTTAACTCCTGTGGTGGGAAGCTTCTAGAAACAATTGCTCGGGTTAGAATTAATAGTTTACATGAAAAAGAGTGGGTCAATTTGGATGAATCAGCATGGATTTCCTAAGGGGAAATCATGTTTAACTTGCTGGAGTTTTTTGAAGAGGGAACAGAAAGACTGAATGATGTTGTTGATGTGGTTTACATGGACTTTCAGAAGGTGTTTGATCGAGTGACACACAGATGTGATAGGAAATTTTTAGGTCATGGAATAAAAGAGTCAGTAGTAACACGGATATAAATTTGCTGAGTGATGGGAAACAAATGAAATGGTCAATAGGCATTTTTCAGGCCAGAGGAGGACTTGTAGTGGAGTTCCCGAGGTGTCAGTATTAGGATGCTTGCTTTTCCTGATATTATGGTCATGATCTAGATCTTGGTGTGTAGGGGCAATTTCAAAGTTTGCAGGTGACACAAAACTTGAAATAATTATAAACTTTGAGGAGGACAATGTAGACCTTCAGAAGGACATTGATAAGTTGGTTCAATGCAGAGAAGTATGAGGTGATGCATTTTGATAAGAAGAACCCTGAAGACAATCAAAAATAAGGGATACAATTCTGAGGAAGGCACAAGCAGAGAGACCTGGCTGTGTATGTGAACAGGCCATGAAAATGGCAGGACAGGTAGACAGCAGCATTCCCTTTAATTTTTTTCACCGGCTATGCAGTACTCTGAGGCCCAAACATGGTAATGACTTCTGGATGCGGATGTCAATGCAGTGATCAGTGTGCCGATGTTGATCGCCATGTGTGGAACATTGGAGCTTAGAGTTCAAGAGCACAGAACTAACACTAAATTTGTGTAAGACATTAGTTAGACCTCAGTTGGAGTATTGTGTGCAGTTCTGGGAACCACATTATAGGAAGGATGTGAATGCATCAAAGAAGCTGTTTACAAGAATGAGCTCCTGGAATGAGAGACTTCAGTTATGAGGATAGGTTGAAGAAGTTAGGATTGTTCTTCTGAGTGAGTAAAAGGCTAAGGGGAGTTCTGGTAGAGATTAGATAGGGAGAAATGGCTGCTGTCTAACAAAGGAACAAGAATATGAAGACATCGATATAAAGTGATCTGCAAAAGAAAGATGAAGTGAAGATAAACATTTGCACTCTGCAAGTAGTTAGGGCACATAGTGAACTGACTGGAAGTGTGGTGAAGGCAGATTCAACTCAGGCATTCATGAGGACATTGGATGATTAATTTGATTTAAAAAAAAATGTGCAAGTGTTTTCAGCAAGAGATTGACACTATGATGTTCACTTAAAAAACTGTACATATGATGGGTTGAATGGCCTCATTCTGTGCAGTAAAAATTCTGTGATTCTATGAAAACATCCCTCATTTAACATTCACAAATAAAAACAGAAGTTGCTGGTAAAGCTCAGCCAGCCTGGCAGCATCTGTGAGAAGCTAACATTTCAAGTCCAGTGACCCTTCCTCAGAACTGCTGTTTGACATTGGGCAAGTCCAAAACTGCCCTGTTGTTATTGCATCAGAAACATCAGCTCACTTCAGGTTACTTAAAGTTACTTGTTATCAAGAAACTGAGTTTCTGGACCTCTTGTGTACACACAAACATGAGAAATAGGAGCAGACGTAGGCCATTTGGCCCCTTAAGCTTGCTCTATCATTCAGTGAGATCAGGCACCTGCACCAGAAGGAGCACTGCCAGCACCAGGAAAGGTTGCTATTGATCCAATCAGACTGCTGAAAAGCACGAGTGTGAGAACCAACAGAAGGAACTGGAAACCATTCTGCTTGATCTTGGCGCTTAGTTTACGTCTGCAACAAACCCAAGCTGATCGCATTGATTTTGGTCAAACTCAAAAAGTATTTGCTCTTACGTTTATATTAGTTTTTTTCTAAACCTCAACTTTAGCAGAGTGTATTTCCCACTGTGGACAGAAATTGATTTGGAAATATTATGCCTAAAGAAGATAACTTCCTTGCTACAAAATAACCCAGCAAAACTTAATTTATTATCAATTTGTAATGTAACTTATTCTGCAGAACTTAAACTCCATTCAGCCAAAAAGGAAGTTCTGTTTTAATTCACATTGTTTGCAAGTAGGAAGTTTATGGGTGTGTCACAAAAAGAAACATGTCAGATGATTATGGTGCAATAATATTTCACTGGCATTATGAATAATACAACTAAGGATCAAATGGGAATGATTAGGAGATTATTTGAGAGCCAAGCATCTCTTCAACTCATGGGATCACATTCCTGAAGTGAAATATGAGCTTGCTAAATCCAAAGGTTTGACTTTCCTATCTCCTCTGTACTTCAATTCCCCGCACCACTGTAATATATACAGCATTGCTCCTAAAAATGCATATTGCATATAAAACTTGATATACTTTGAAAATTATTAAGGGTTAAAATGCTCAGTCAACTAACTTGAAAACAAAGTAGAACATTTTGCTCAAGGAGTTGAAGAGCAAATAGAAAACATATTTTAAATAATTAGCGAATAAATCTATTGCAACCCCCCCCCCCCCCCCCCCCATAGCAAATCTCAAAGGACTTGTCCATTTTGTGCTGGATTTAAGCATCAGATGATGGTCTGACAAACAGGAATGCACAGCTGTGGATCCATTTATTGCACAATTCCTGCACAAATGCTGCAAAATGCAATGTATCAGGTCCAGATTGGTACTCTTTGAAGTCTGTTTATAAATGTAAGAGTTGTCCCCGATACACTTTGGTGCAAAAAAAACGCGAAGCTGATGTTGGCTGTGAGTTAAACCAAATAAGGTTTTAGCAGTTAAATTTGAAACTGGATATCACCTGTCAGAGGTGAATTTCTGCACTGAAGTCGTTCAGATACCAACATTAACGATAATAGACACTCTCTTAGAACTGGAGTCACAGTTCTATATAAGGAGCAGAATCAGTTAGAGGTGTTGTTACAATTACAGCCCAAAAAGAACCATTCTACCAGGTGCAAATTCAGAATTGAGCGCCTTGCTGTGGAGAACTTGCTTCAGATAGCGGATGAGTTGCTAATCAAGTAGACTATTTGACGTGGATAATGTAGTGCTTCTTGGGTATCAATGCACCAAACACACCCAGGAAAATTCAGCCATGAAGGCAACAGCCCAGTAGGAGGAACAAAATCTCTGAGAAGTTAGTCCTTCTAACATAGGCATGCCCTCGCAAATGTCCTGCTGTTTGGTTCACCTAATGCTCTTCTCCATCCTGTTATTGCTCTAATGAAGGGAGGCCCCCATGGCATTGAGATAATGTCGTTCAACTAACAATCCAGAACTCCAGGATAATTTCCTGAGTAAATGGGTTCAAATCTCACAATGGCAGATGGTGAAATTTGAATTGAGTAAAATCCTAGTCTAATGGTGACCATGTAACCGCTGTCATGTTGTCATAAAAACCCAAGTGGTTCACTAATTCTCTTTAGTGAAGGAAATCCGCCATTCTTACCTGGTCTGGCTTACGCGTGACTCCAGGCCCAAGCGATGTGGTTGACTCATAACTGCCCACTGAGCAATTAGGGATGGGCAATGTTGGCCCATTGACTTCACAATGGAATGTTATACAGGTCTGAGATTTGTGGATTATGGTGAGATATGCACAGAATCAGGTGATAAGTAAAGACGAGGCCCATCTTGACATTAGGAGCAACTTGCTCCATCATTTAAGATTTTCACAAGTGGTGTGGTGAGATTCTCCCTAGGCAGCAGTGAGTTAGCAACTGACAGTGATTAAAGCTTGTTAAATACTTTGTTTCCACATTAATGACCTCATGAATACTGAGCTTCTATCTTACCAAACTTGATAAATGAGCCAGACATTGAGAAAATATGACATTGAAACCAGAGCAGGTAATTGAGTACTTCAGCTCACCATTTGCTGTGAAGGATCTCCATACTGGACACCAGGCACTGATATCTCAGGGCATACTCCATGGGCACCGGCCACATGCACCCCACATCCATGAATATTGACATTCAACATGCGCCAGCCTCTAAAAACACTCATGCCAAATCTCTGATCCTCTTACAGAGTCCTTCTGGACACCAATGCCATACCTTGGGCAATACTGGCAACTACCAGAAGATACTGAGGGATACGATCTATTCCCATTTGGAAGAAAATGGGCCTATCAGTGATAGGCAACATGGTTTTGTGCAGGGAAGGTTATGTCTTACCAACTTAATAGAATTCTTTGAGGATGTGACAAAGTTGATTGATGAGGGAAAAGCTGTAGATGTAATATACATGGACTTCAGTAAGGCATTTGATAAGGCTCCCCATGGCAGGCTGATGGAGAAAGTGAAGTCACATGGGGTCCAGGGTGTGCTAGCTAGATGGATAAAAAACTGGCTGGGCAACAGGAGACAGAGGGTAGTAGTAGAAGGGAGTTTCTCAAATTGGAGACCTGTGACCAGTGGTGTTCCACAGGGATCTGTGCTGGGACCACTGTTGTTTGTGAT
Organism: Stegostoma tigrinum; assembly: GCF_030684315.1. Taxonomy (NCBI): domain Eukaryota; kingdom Metazoa; phylum Chordata; class Chondrichthyes; order Orectolobiformes; family Stegostomatidae; genus Stegostoma; species Stegostoma tigrinum. Next base: position 29,548,135 of record NC_081369.1, read on the forward strand.
ATATGTAAATGATCTGGAGGAAGGTGTAGGTGGTCTGATCAGCAAGTTTGCCGATGATAAAAGATTGGTGGAGTAGCTGATAGTGAAGGGGACTGTCAGAAATTACAGCAGAATATAGATAGACTGGAGAGTTGGGCAGATAAATGGCAGATGGAGTTCAATCCGGGCAAATGCGAGGTGATGCATTTTGGAAGATCAAATTCAAGGGCGAACTATACAGTAAATGGAAAAGTCCTAGGGAAAATTGATGAACAGAGAGATCTGGGTGTTCAGGTCCATTGTTCCCTGAAGGTGACAACGCAGGTCAAAAGGTCGTCAAAAAGGCATATGGCATGCTTTCCTTCATTGGGCAGGGTATTGAGTACAAGGGTTAGCGAGTCATGTTGCAGTTTTATAGGACTTTGGTTCGGCCACATTTGGAGTACTGTGTGCAGTTCTGGTCGCCACATTACCAAAAGGATGTGGTGCTTTGGAGAGGGTGCAGAGGAGGTTCACCAGGATGTTGCCTGGTATCGAGGGTGCTAGCTATGAAGAGAGGTTGAATAGATTAGGATTATTTTCATTAGAAAGACGGAGATTGAGGAGGGACCTGATTGAGGTCTACAAAATCATGAGGGGTATAGACAGGGTGGATAGCAAAAAGCTTTTTCCCCAGAGTGGGGGACTCAATTACTAGGGGTCATGAGTTCAAAGTGAGAGGAGGAAAGTTTAAGGGAGATATGTGTGGAAACTTCTTTACACAGAGGATGGTGGGTGCCTGGAACACGTTGCCAGCGGAGGTGGTAGATGCAGACACGTTAGCGTCTTTTAAGATATATCTGGACAGGTACATGGATGGGCAGGGAGCAAATGGACACAGACCGTTAGAAAATAGATGACAGGTTAGACAGAGGATCTGGATTGGCGCAGGCTTGGAGGGCCGAAGGGCCTGTTCCTGTGCTGTAGGTTTCTTTGTTTCTTTGTTTACCATCACAATGCTTCAGAAAGGATACTGTGCGCTCAGGGACTTTCACCCAGCTCACAGACTGGACCAAGCTACATCTCGCCCTGTCAATCACTCTGAGCCTATCTGGATGCTCACAGCATCCCTGCATTGCATTGTCTTACCTTGCACTTTTGCATTTTGCCCTCTTGACCAGAGACATCAGGCTCATATAATTTCTCTCTTGCCTTTTTGATTAGTGCAAACACAAAAGGAGGAACTGTTAACAGGCCTCAGTCAAGTCAATAGCCTTCAGTCAGGGGTCATGGCACAGCCTCAAATCCCAGTCCAGGGAATTAAACACAGTCAGGCAGCACTCACGGTGGTCAGAGTCAGGATCCTCTCCAAATAAGGTGAGGAACTGAATGTTGGGCAGGTCATTTCATCTCTTGTGACTTTCTGCACTACTATGGGTTATTTTCCTTCTGGAATAAGACAGAGGCTAGTATCACAGGAGACAAAACTGGATGGCACAGCTGTTGTTTTTGGCGCAGGTGGGAAGGTGTCTCAAGCAAGTGAATAGGTAGCACGGAGGTCATTGTATCCCCACAGTGACGAAAGAGGCCATTCAGCCCATCATATCTGCACCCACTGTCCTAGGAGCATCCCACCCAGGCCTCACCCTATCTCCATAACCCTACATTTTACCAATGCTAATCCATCTCACTGTATATCCCTGGACTCTACAGGGCATTTTACTGTGGCCAATTCACCTAACATTTTTGGACAATGGGAAGAAACTGGATCACCCAGGAAGAACATGCATACTCTGCATAGACAGTCACCAAAAGTTTGGAATCGAACCTGGATCTCTGGCACTGTGAGGCAGCTGTGCTAACCACTGAGACATTGTGCCACTCATGCAAGTTCAGTGGTATCAGGGTTGGGGTAAGTGAGAATAAGTGAGGGAAGATATTGCAGACTATAGTAAGTGTGGTACAGCATAAGCCTTAGTGGGTGAGGGGTACAATAGCAGAAATATAAAATGAGTGTAAGGTATCAGAGATAAGGTAGTGGCATTTAAGTTTGTGGTGTGGGGAAGATCATTAACTTCCTTTTTACCTGCTGGGCACTTCTCCTGATGGCTGAGACGGCTTTAACCTGAGTTGGCAATCTCAGACCACACTGGCATGGTCTAGTGCTGTGGCCTCCACTGCTGGTTCAGTGAGAAAAGAAAGACCTGCCTCTGCATCACCACATCCATCAGGACCTTCGGTTCCAAGTGCACACGGTTGGGCCTCCATCTCCCCCTGTCTGCTGTTCTGGGAGCAAATGTCAGGAATGGAGCAGAGCAGCTCCAGACTGACAGGGTTTGACTGGGTGCACAACAGCGTTATGAAAGTGGTATAGCCCCAAAGTGTGCCAGTGAATTTTGGAATATCTGCTGAGTGGTGAATTGTTCTGGGAAAGGTTTGGTAAGATAGAACTGAAATCAAATTTGAGAATGCCATAGGGGTGGAGTTATTAGTTAAGACTTATAAGAGACAGCAAGAAAACTTAGACCTCATGGCAGGAAGACCTCTTTAAAAAAAACTCAACACAACTCATACTTAGCTAAAATAAAAGCAAGATTTGGCTTTTTGTTTCTCTTACACATAGTGTCCATTGATGATTTATTATTTCACTCAACACTGTTATTACAATTGCAGTTTCCCAGTGGGATACCTCCAGGTTGATGTATTGTAAAGTAGATGACAGTCTATGAACAGATGCATTTAAGTCAGTCTGACTGACAGATTCTTCTCAAAACCATTCGCAGGTGAAATTACTTCACTTTGGCAGATGTAGTGCTGGTGAATGATGGCTAATTGTCCCTAAGGAAGCTAGGAGCGAGAATCCATGATCATATTGCTGAGATATATGATTGACTCGCAGATATGTGCTTGTCTAACTAACCAGTTCACAGGAGAATTCTTGAGATTTGCCTCAATCATGACATGTTGTGCATGAATGTCTAAACAAAATGTGCCAGGCTACTCAAGAGCTAGTGACGCTTGATGGCTAAACCTAACATAGTTGCAGTATAAAGTGTCCTGGGCTATAAAACAACATCATGCTGTCAAACGCAACAACAGACAAAATCATCTAGCCCTGAAGCATGGCTTGAACTGTAGGCTGCAGGCATGTTGAAACAATGACCTGTGTGAATGGGCTTGTCAACTGCTATAGGGCCACTTCCTGCAGGTAAAGCCATTTGATTTCAGCCTTCTTCACAAGTAAAATACAGGGCTGATGTATGACATGTTTGCACTTTCCTGCTTATTAGGATTTTTGTCTCTCTATTTGCGCTGCCATTTTTTAATCTTCCTTTAAACTTGGGAAAGGTAGTGAATGGGGTAAAAATTGTCGCCCCTTTGTTGTGGTACTCACCTTTCATTGATCACCAACTCTTTAATTTGCACTCACATGCAATTTTCTATTCTCCTCAGTTATGTGCTTCTTGAATCCATCTGCATCTGTGCTTGGTGCTGTGTGTATCATGTAAATGAATTGAGTGATACCAGCACTTGAATGTTTTCAATGGGATTCACGTCAGTTTTTAAAAATGTAAGTGGTGAATTTCCACACGCTTCTCTCATCATCTTTTGAGACTTTTTTGGAAAACCAACTGAAACCATGGGCTGGATTTTGTGCAACCCGCTAGGGTGAGCAAGGTGACAAATAAACACAGAGAGTTGTGGATGAGGTTACAGTGCCATTAGTGATTAAGTTAGTGGTGGGAAGGTAACAATCAGGAAAAACTTGTCCATTAGTGGCAGGAAGCTTATCGAATGTTTGTTGGATGCAGTGACTCCAGACCCACAGAAATGTGGTTGACACTCAACTGCTTTTGGGGCAATTATGGATAAGCAATAAATACTGGCCTAGCTAGTGATGCCCACATCCCATGAATGAACATTTTAAAATAAAAGACAACAGTTGTTGGGATTTAAATTCAATTAATAACTCTGGAATATAAAAGTAATCTTATTAATGATGCCCTGAAACTACAATTGATTGTTATAAAACCCATTCGGTATACTAGTACCTGTCATGGAGTGAAATCTATTATCCTTACTTGATTTGGCCTACATATGATTCCCGATCTGCAGCATATGGTTAACCCTCAGCTGTCTTCTGAAATAGTCAAGAAAGACACTCAATTCAAGGGCAATTAGTGATGCACAACAAATAATGGACTTGCCTGTGATGCCCACATCCATGAAAGAATACAAGAAAGTTTAATTACCCATTTACATACAACTTAGATGCAATTTGATGCAATTTATTCTTGCCTCCATTAATTAGCGAAACACCCAAGTGGCTCTTGAGCCTTCAGTAACCTGTGCTAGGAAAATGGGTGGTTTTATGTGACTTCTTTGCCTCAATGTGAGGGTTCATTGGATTTACAAAAGAGTGGGTTGATCTTGAAGACATGACCTCTGGGTAAAAACTTATTGCACTCACCTTAGATGCAGTGGAATATCAGATAAGAAAGTCAGAATTCAGAATTACTAGGTGCAAAATTTAAAGAGGCAGTGCACATGTGAGGTGTGGAAAAGCCATCCCTTAAAGGGGTTTCACAGATTTAAATCACAACAAAGACAACAGTCAAGAGGCTGCTTGCAAAGAAAGAGAGGTCTTGGCTGCTTAGAAACCACCCATCTTTGTTCTTCCTCATCTTCAAGTATTGGATGGGATGCACTGATTGGCTTGTGAAATCTCACAGCATCTACAATGGTCCAGGAATCTTCTAACTGGACGTTGGAATATCTTTTTATGTTGGAGCAACAGCAGTACAGATGCAGGAGATTTAAGCAGCAGAGCTTCCTTTCAAAGCCTGCACAATGGTTTCCAACGCAGGGGTTGGCTGCCCGTTAATGCAAGCTTCCTAATGGTGGAGCTGTCCACCCCAGCTCTCCGACAGGCATGTGAGCTGGCAATAAGCCTAAGTCAACCACATTCATGATCTTGACCCTACAAACTGGCCTGCACACAGCATACCAGACATTCAATGACTTTCAGGCCCATCTGCAAGTGCTGCAACGGTAGAATTAAATCCAGTTGCATGTTAATGTTGCTTGACTTGAGTTTCTGTGGCTCTTCTGCCATGGTTATGCTATGGCTAGAAATTTTTACCATACCTTTGTCATATCAGAGTTCTTAGCCACAGCAGAGTTTCAACACCAGCAGAAGCATGATTAGAGATAAGCCAGGAATAGCCATGATTTCAGGCTGATTTCTTGAAAGACATCTGCAGGAGATATTGGGCACAAGGACCTCAGAGTTCGTATCCCAGAATGTTGAAGGAGGTAGTTATAGAGTAATGGTAGCCATCTTTAAAAATTCCATTGGTTCTGGAATGTCTCCTACAAAGTGAAAGATTACAAATGTCACTGATATTAAAGAAAGGAGCAAGTGACAAAGCAGGGAACTACACACCCACCAGCTTTACATCAATAGTAGGGAAAATGCGAGAATTTATGATAAATGGATAAAAATGATCTGATTGGGCATATTCCACATGGATTTACAAATGGGAAATCATGTTGACAAAAGTTTTGGAGTTCTTGAGGATGTTACCTACAAAACTGATCAAGTGAAGTCAATGGATGTAGTGTATTCCGATTTTCAAAAGGTTTTTGATACATTTTCCATAGCAAGTTGTTTGACAAAATTAAATCACATGGTATACGAAGTGATGTATTGGCATGGATTAATGATTGACTAATAGACAGAAAAGAGAGTCAGAATGAATGGATAATTTTTGCAATGGCCGGCTGTGACTGGTGGCTACTGCAAGGATCTATACTTGGACCTCTACTGTCCCCAGTGTATATCAAGGATTTAGAGGTGGTAACCAAATGTACTGTTTTCAAATTTGATGAGATTTAATGATTGGGCAAGAACATGGCAGGTCAAATATAATGTGGAAAATGTGAGATTATCCACTTTAATAGGAAGAACAAATATACAAAGTATTTCTTAAGTGGTGATAAGTTAAAAATGTAGATGTACTAAAGAGACCTAGGTATCCTTGTCAATAAGTTACTGAAGAATAATATACAAGTATAGTAAGCCTTTAGTAATGTTAGTGGAATGCTAACCTTTATCAGAAGAGGATTTGAGTACAGGAGTAATGATATCTTGCTTCAATTGTACAAGAGCCTGGCTAGACCTCACACCTGTAGTGCTGTGTGAAGTTTTTGCTTCCTTACCTCAGGAAATATATTATTGCCATGGAGGAAGTGTCACCAGACTTGTTCCCAGGATGGCAGGACTGTCATATAAAGAGAGATTGGACAAACTGGGCCTGTAGTCTCTGGAGTTTTGGTGATCTCATTGAAACCTATAATATATCTAAAAGGATTGACAGGGTCAATGCAGGTAAGATGCTGCCTGTTTGAGGATTCTGAAATTAGGCAGCACAATATAAAAGTACGAGGCTGCTATTTCCAACAAAGGTGAAAAGAAATTTCTTTACTCAGATTCTGTTGAAAACTTTGGAAGTCTCTATCTCAGAGGGCAATGGAACTCATTTTTCGAGTACATTTAAAGCAAAGATTGATGGATTTTGATGATCAAAGGCATAAAGTGTTTTATGGGTGTCGTGGTTAAGATGTATTGAAGGGTTGATCAGCTATGAATGTATTAAATGTTGGAATAAGCTTTACAGGCTGAATGACCTACTTCAGCATGTTCCCTACCCTTTCTCTCCAAATGTAGGCTACCTTTGCTGCTAACTATGAACAACATTTTTCGTGTTTAATTTGAAATTGAAATGTTAATGATGTTTTGATTTTAGATAATGTATGAGTGCGCATTGTTGCTGAGTGCATGTGGATACTGGCGACATAGCATTTAAGAGGTTCCATAACCTTCAAATAGCCTGTGATAACTCATACAGGAGGAATACGCATTTCAGATGGGGAAATTTGACATCTATGGAACATCACATTACTCAGTAAATTGAGGAAAGTTAGTGCAGAAAACTAAAACTGAGAAAGATTGAACATAACAAATAATAGTATGAGGTATAGCAGAATAAGATATTCATTTCTTTGAAAGTGTAATTTCTTTGAAAATGGTACTAAAATATCACTTTGAAAACAATAAATGACTCTTTTTACAGAATTTACCAGCTTTAGTGAATAGAACTTGATTGTAAGTAATTGTGTATAAGGTTCTGTTACTGACAGGCTCCCAGCTGAGAATTATTTTTTATCCTGAACAATAAATTAACTTAGTATAAAATGTGCCAAGCTTTTAAATTGCTGAAATAAATTGGTAATTGTTCTGTTCCGTACCACTTCATATTTATTTAACAACTGAGATAAACAGCATCTGCTGACATCTCTGGTGACATCAGGAATGCTGATTTTGCTTGTTCAAGGAAAATAAATTCTGCCTACAAATTGTACCTTGGAGAATTTCCAGACTTTGCAAACCAGGCCACTTTTGACAATAAATGAATATGAATAATTACAGCTTTGATGCAAGGTCTTCAATGGAATTAATATTCACAATCACACACTTTATACTATTGTACAAAATCAAAATTATATTCAAACTTTCTAATGCTCATTTAATAGACTCCACCCTATGCAAATTTTAACATGTTTAAAACCCAGCTACATACATCATGTAATACTCCCCATTACCTTAGCCAGGCTGAGCCACACTTACTGCTCAGCTCCCAATGTATTCAAAGTTAAAATCTTCACTTTGTTGAGTAAGCCCATATGTTCTTTGTCTACCCTAACTCTCAAATTTCATCAGCGTGATTAGAAAGATTCTGGTGACCTCCACCCAACACAGACACTGTGCTCCATGTTTGATGTCACAGGCTTCAGCCATCACAATCCAACTTTCTGGAACTGCGTCCTTAGCCTCTTTATATTTTAAATAAAATATCTTTCGCTCATTCTACCAAATTACTGCATGTTCAGCATCTATTTCCATGGGCATATCATCATCTCAGAGATGACCACCAACAGCAATAGTTTGATGTCAAATGTTCAGGAATCACAGAGAAACTTTTCCAATGTTTGACATTAAAGTTATAGTGAGTTTTGAAAGTTAATAATTCAATGCATGAAGTACGTGATATGGTTATTGGGTAAAGTATGTTTGAGGAAGGCTGGACACATTTGTTTATATATGTGAGTAGAAGGAAGTGATACTGCAACCCCTAGATTCTACTGAATGTACATCTAATTCTGGCTGAATTATTTAATACAGGAGAATTATTTTTATGTCTGTTGAGTTTATATCTTAGGTGCTGTGGTAAGAATATTTTAAAATCTATCTTTTAGTTGCTTAGACATTTACAAAGATCGCCAGCAAACCAGTGAGTCATAAGATGCATCAAGGCAGTGTGCTGGCAATCTGCCACTGTAAAAAGATTCAAATCTTGCCAATAAAGTTAGATTAATTTTTTTTTTCTAAGACCAATCAACAGAAAATAACCAGGGGAAAATACATCCCTGGAAAATACAGACATGGCTAAGACCCGTGACAGTTCCCATAGCAACATCTTTTTTAACCTAGAGGAAGTGAGTTGAGTTAACAGCAAAGTTGTTTTGTGTGAGAAAAAAATTCAACCAAACAGAAGAGAACAAAATAAAGATTTCATTCCTTCATTTTTCAACCATCTGATTTTTGCATTTGGTATATCATCTTCCACCATTTCTGCCAACACAAAACACATCTTTCTCCCCCTTCTCTTTTAGGTTTCTGGAAGATATATTCCTGGTCTGGTATTAGCACAATAGAGGGGGATGACCTCAGTTTAGGAATCCAGAAATGTTTTGGGTAGGATGATAAATGATAAACACAAGATGTCTCTTGTATGAATGTTGAATGAGCTCGTCAGAAGGGGGATTTTAATGTATGTACAGATTGGAAAAATCAGATTAGCAGAAGTAGCTATAGAAAGGAGTTCATTCGTAAGGTCAATTTCTTAGACCAGCACTTTCTGGCATTGACCGGAGTAAAAGCTATATTAGATCTTGTATTGTGAATGAGAGAAGGTTAATTTGTGATAATCATCATGTGGATGTCATTAGATCATAGCAATGAGAATATGTTTGAATTTAAATTCAGTTTGAGTGAGGGGTTTGTCTCCAAGTCAAAATTGGCAAATATGAAGTCATGAAGATAGAGCTTGCTAAATGGAATTGGAAATTAGTTTAAGGGTATATCAATAGAAACATAGTGGCAGGCATTTCAGAATACATATAATAGAAGAAAGTATCCACCACTCATGGTTAACTAAAACGAGTTAAAAACAGTTTTTGTAGTCATATGGCTAATAGCTAAACATGTACAAAACATAATGAAATGTGAGGCTGGATGAACACAGCAGGCCAAGCAGCATCTCAGGAGCACAAAAGCTGACGTTTCGGGCCTAGACCCTTCATCAGAGAGGGGGATGGGGGGAGGGAACTGGAATAAATAGGGAGAGAGGGGGAGGCGGACCGAAGATGGAGAGTAAAGAAGATAGGTGGAGAGAGTGTAGGTGGGGAGGTAGGGAGGGGATAGGTCAGTCCAGGGAAGACGGACAGGTCAAGGAGGTGGGATGAGGTTAGTAGGTAGATGGGGGTGCGGCTTGGGGTGGGAGGAAGGGATGGGTGAGAGGAAGAACCGGTTAGGGAGGCAGAGACAGGTTGGACTGGTTTTGGGATGCAGTGGGTGGGGGGGAAAAGCTGGGCTGGTTGTGTGGTGCAGTGGGGGGGAGGGGATGAACTCGGCTGGTTTAGGGATGCAGTAGGGGAAGGGGAGATTTTGAAACTGGTGAAGTCCACATTGATACCATATGGCTGCAGGGTTCCCAGGCGGAATATGAGTTGCTGTTCCTGCAACCTTCGGGTGGCATCATTGTGGCAGTGCAGGAGGCCCATGATGGACATGTCATCAAGAGAATGGGAGGGGGAGTGGAAATGGTTTGCGACTGGGAGGTGCAGTTGTTTGTTGCGAACTGAGCGGAGGTGTTCTGCAAAGCGGTCCCCAAGCCTCCGCTTGGTTTCCCCAATGTAGAGGAAGCCGCACCGGGTACAGTGGATGCAGTATACCACATTGGCAGATGTGCAGGTGAACCTCTGCTTAATGTGGAATGTCATCTTGGGGCCTGGGATGGGAGTGAGGGAGGAGGTGTGGGGACAAGTGTAGCATTTCCTGCGGTTGCAGGGGAAGGTGCCGGGTGTGGTGGGGTTGGAGGGCAGTGTGGAGCGAACAAGGGAGTCACGGAGAGAGTGGTCTCTCCGGAAAGCAGACAGGGGAGGGGATGGAAAAATGTCTTGGGTGGTGGGGTCGGATTGTAAATGGCGGAAGTGTCGGAGGATTACAACGCATTATCCTCCGACACTTCCGCCATTTACAATCCGACCCCACCACCCAAGACATTTTTCCATCCCCTCCCCTGTCTGCTTTCCGGAGAGACCACTCTCTCCGTGACTCCCTTGTTCGCTCCACACTGCCCTCCAACCCCACCACACCCGGCACCTTCCCCTGCAACCGCAGGAAATGCTACACTTGTCCCCACACCTCCTCCCTCACCACCATCCCAGGCCCCAAGATGACATTCCACATTAAGCAGAGGTTCACCTGCACATCTGCCAATGTGGTATACTGCATCCACTGTACCCGGTGCGGCTTCCTCTACATTGGGGAAACCAAGCGGAGGCTTGGGGACCGCTTTGCAGAACACCTCCGCTCAGTTCGCAACAAACAACTGCACCTCCCAGTCGCAAACCATTTCCACTCCCCCTCCCATTCTCTTGATGACATGTCCATCATGGGCCTCCTGCACTGCCACAATGATGCCACCCGAAGGTTGCAGGAACAGCAACTCATATTCCGCCTGGGAACCCTGCAGCCATATGGTATCAATGTGGACTTCACCAGTTTCAAAATCTCCCCTTCCCCTACTGCATCCCTAAACCAGCCGAGTTCATCCCCTCCCCCCACTGCACCACACAACCAGCCCAGCTCTTCCCCCCCACCCACTGCATCCCAAAACCAGTCCAACCTGCCTCTGCCTCCCTAACCGGTTCTTCCTCTCACCCATCCCTTCCTCCCACCCCAAGCCGCACCCCCATCTACCTACTAACCTCATCCCACCTCCTTGACCTGTCCGTCTTCCCTGGACTGACCTATCCCCTCCCTACCTCCCCACCTATACTCTCTCCACCTATCTTCTTTACTCTCCATCTTCGGTCCGCCTCCCCCTCTCTCCCTATTTATTCCAGTTCCCTCCCCCCATCCCCCTCTCTGATGAAGGGTCTAGGCCCGAAACGTCAGCTTTTGTGCTCCTGAGATGCTGCTTGGCCTGCTGTGTTCATCCAGCCTCACATTTCATTATCTTGGAATCTCCAGCATCTGCAGTTCCCATTATCTCATGTACAAAACATGATGGGTAAAGAAGCCAACCTTACACAATAATAAGAAGTGGTGAAATTAAGTTTAATAGAAGTACAACAGTGAGGAATGGACAGATGGTGGTCCCATGGTTTGCACTGCTGCCTCACAGCACCGGGAACCGAGGATCAATTCCACCCTCGGGCAACTGTCTGTGTGGAGTTTGCACATTCTCCCTGTGTCTGCGTTGCTTTCCTTCGGGTGCTCTGGTTTCCTCCCACAGTCCAAAGATGTGTGGGTTAGGTGAATTGGCCATGCTCAATTGCTCGTAGTGTTCAGGGATGTATAGGTTAGGTAGGTTAGGTGGGTTATAGGGGGATGGGTCTGGGTGGGATGTCTGAGGGCCGGTGTGGACTTATTGGGCTGAAGGGCCTGTTTCCACACTGTAGGGATTCTGCTTTCTATGTCAACTGACACCTGATTCTTAGTGAGACACTAGAACATGGGCTGGGAGGGCATGCACGTCATGACTCGGTGCTAACCGATGAAAGAAGGAACATCAGATATCAATAGGAATAACCAAGGAGTCATAGAACATAGAACATTTACAGCACAGTACAGGCCCTTCGGCCCTCGATGTTGTGCCGACCTGTCGTACCAACCTGAAGCACATCTAACCTACACTATTCCATGTACATCCATATGCTTGTCCAGTGACGACTTATCAAAAGTTAAAAAAAAGTAAGAGTTTCTATGGATGTGTAAAAACGGAAAAAGAGTTGGTTGACTAGAAAGAGAATCTGGAGATATAAAATTGAAAAATCAGGAGATGGTGAATGAATTGTGCAGGTATTTCACATCAGTCTTCACTATGGACCTTTCCAGAAACAGCTGTGATTCAGGAAATGGAAGGGAGGGAGGAAGTAAAGAAAATTCCAAACACCAAGGAATTAGTACTGAGTAAATTGGTCTTAAAAGAAGTGGGTTGTGAGTTAGTTAATGCATTGGTTTCAATTTTCCAAACTTCCCAAGATTCAAGGAAGAATCCATTTGATTAGAAGATATTGGAATGTAACATTTTTGACTGAAAAGGTGGAGGAGACAAGAGCAGGAATTTACAAGCCAGTTCCTTTAATAATTCATCACGCTAAAAATATTAAAAGTTAATATAAAAGACATTATATCAGGGCACTTTGCAAAATTTTGGATAATCAGGTAGAGTCAATATGATTTTGTGAAAGGGAAATCGTGTTTAACTAACTTATTGAAGTCTCTTTGAAGAAGTATCTAATGTTGTGGATAAATATGTACTGCACTAGGATTTCCAGTAGGCATGTGATAATTGCCACATCAAATGTTATTGCAGAGAATGGATGTTAATGGTATGGGGGCAACATATTGGCATGGAAAGAAGATTGGCTGGCTAACAGGAAACAAAGCATAAGCAAGATATAACAAGTCATGAAACTGCAGGGATCAGTGTTAGGGCATCAACTGTTTACAATTTTAATTACATGGAAGAAGGGATGGTATGGTTTCTAGGAATGCGAAGGCAAAAGGAGAGGTTAAAAAAAAAGTTATGAAGAGGCCATAAAGAAGCTACAAGGGATATGAATAGCCTAATTGAGAAGGCAAAGGTGGTGTCTTTGTTAACCATTTTTAATTGTAGTTCTTCCAATCCCCAACTCAACCACATCACCCTGACATTGGCTCCATACCTGTCATTTCTGTCATACTTTCTGGGCCCACATTAACCTCTACTACATACTTACAACCACCATCAAGAAATGTAAATTTCATCTGATTAATATTTAATATTTTATTTATTAGTATCAGATTTCTTAGGACTTTGAAACTGATCCTTAAATCTGTGCTAATTGTTTGCTAACATTACAGTCAGTGGGAATACTTTCTCACTAACTATTCTTATCAAAACCCTTAAAGATTTTGAACACCACTATTACATTTCTTCTTAACATCCTCTGATCTCAGGAGAACAACATTTTCCTGTATTCCCGTGTCATTGAAGTCTGTCATGAGTAACACTCCAGAAAATCTCCTCTGCACCTGCTGTGAGGTAAAATTCTTAACATCCTTCCTAAAATGTTGCAAACAAAATAGAACATAATTCTTTAGCTGAGGCCTAATCAGAAATATCTTTTCAAGCTGCCCTACCATTCTCACTTCATGCCACTTTTCAGAACCAAACATCCTATTTGCTTTTCTAATGAACTTCTCAACTTGTCTGCCACTTCCAAAGATTTGTGTATTTGAATAACTGGCCTCCTTGTTCATGTTCCATTTACTTTAGATTGTCAAATTCATCATGTTTAGAAAATTTTGTGTTTGTTAATCAGTCTATCTGCTTTATTTTTGCAGAAAATATTCATCTTCACACTACTGACATAATAAACACAGTAAACAAACATACAAAGTGTTTTAAGATAATAAAATGTGAGGCTGGATGAACACAGCAGGCCAAGCAGCATCTCAGGAGCACAAAAGCTGACGTTTCGGGCCTAGACCCTTCATCAGAGAGGGGGATGGGGAGAGGGAACTGGAATAAATAGGGAGAGAGGGGGAGGCGGACCGAAGATGGAGAGTAAAGAAGATAGGTGGAGAGAGTATAAGTGGGGAGATAGGGAGGAGATAGGTCAGTCCAGGGAAGATGGACAGGTCAAGGAGGTGGGATGAGGTTAGTAGGTATATGGGGGTGCGGCTTGGGGTGGGAGGAAGGGATGGGTGAGAGGAAGAACCGGTTAGGGAGGCAGAGACAGGTTGGACTGGTTTTGGGATGCAGTGGGTGGGGGGAAGAGCTGGGCTGGTTGTGTGGTGCGGTCGAGGGAGGGGACGAACTGGGCTGGTTTAGGGATGCAGTAGGGGAAGGGGAGATTTTGAAACTGGTGAAGTCCACATTGATACCATATGGCTGCAGGGTTCCCAGGCGGAATATGAGTTGCTGTTCCTGCAACCTTCGGGTGGCATCATTGTGGCAGTGCAGGAGGCCCATGATGGACATGTCATCTAGAGAATGGGAGGGGGAGTGGAAATGGTTTGCGACTGGGAGGTGCAGTTGTTTGTTGCGAACTGAGCGGAGGTGTTCTGCAAAGAGGTCTCCAAGCCTCCGCTTGGTTTCCCCAATGTAGAGGAAGCCGCACCGGGTACAGTGGATGCAGTATACCACATTGGCAGATGTGCAGGTGAACCTCTGCTTAATGTGGAATGTCATCTTGGGGCCTGGGATAGGGGTGAGGGAGGAGGTGTGGGGGCAAGTGTAGCATTTCCTGCGGTTGCAGGGGAAGGTGCCGGGTGTGGTGGGGTTGGGAGGGCAGTGTGGAGCGAACAAGGGAGTCACGGAGAGAGTGGTCTCTCCGGAAAGCAGACAGGGGTGGGGATGGAAAAATGTCTTGGGTGGTGGGGTCGGATTGTAAATGGCGAAAGTGTTGGAGGATGATGCGTTGTATCCGGAGGTTGGTAGGGTGGTGTGTGAGAACGAGGGGGATCCTCTTAGGGCGGTTGTGGCGGGGGCAGGGTGTGAGGGATGTGTTGCGGGAAATACGGGAGACGCGGTCAAGGGCGTTCTCGATCACTGTGGGGGGAAAGTTGCGGTCCTTAAAGAACTTGGACATCTGGGATGTGCGGGAGTGGAATGTCTTATCGTGGGAGCAGATGTGGCGGAGGCGGAGGAATTGGGAATAGGGGATGGAATTTTTGCAGGAGGGTGGGTGGGAGGAGGTGCATTCTAGGTAGCTGTGGTAGTCGGTGGCCTTGAAATGGACATCAGTTACAAGCTGGTTGCCTGAGATGGAGACTGAGAGGTCCAGGAAGGTGAGGGATGTGCTGGAGATGGCCCAGGTGAACTGAAGGTTGGGGTGGAAGGTGTTGGTGAAGTGGATGAACTGTTCGAGCTCCTCTGGGGAGCAAGAGGCGGCGCCGATACAGTCATCAATGTACCGGAAGAAGAGGTGGGGTTTGGGGCCTGTGTAGGTGCGGAAGAGGGACTGTTCCATGTAACCTACAAAGAGGCAGGCATAGCTGGGGCCCATGCGGGTGCCCATGGCCACCCCCTTAGTCTGTAGGAAGTGGGAGGAGTCAAAAGAGAAGTTGTTGAGGGTGAGGACGAGTTCAGCTAGGCGGATGAGAGTGTCGGTGGAGGGGGACTGGTCGGGCCTGCAGGACAGGAAGAAGCGGAGGGCCTTGAGGCCATCTGCATGCGGAATGCAGGTGTATAGGGACTGGACGTCCATGGTGAATATGAGGTGTTGGGGGCGAGGGAATTGGAAGTCCTGGAGGAGGTGGAGGGCGTGGGTGGTGTCACGGACGTAGGTGGGGAGTTCCTGGACCAAAGGGGAGAAAATGGAGTCCAGATAGGTGGAGATGAGTTCGGTGGGGCAGGAGCAGGCTGAGACGATGGGTCGACCAGGGCAGGCAGGTTTGTGGATTTTGGGAAGGAGATAGAAGCGGGCCGTGCGGGGTTGGGGAACAATGAGGTTGGAGGCTGTGGGTGGGAGGTCCCCTGAGGTGATGAGGTCATGAATGGTGTTGGAGATGATGGTTTGGTGCTCGGGTGTGGGGTCATGATCGAGGCGGCGGTAGGAGGTGGTGTCGGAGAGTTGGCGTCTGGCCTCGGCGATGTAGAGGTCAGTGCGCCATACTACCACTGCGCCACCCTTGTCTGCGGGTTTGATGGTGAGGTTGGGGTTGGAGCGGAGGGAGCGGAGAGCTGCCTGTTCTGCGGGGGAGAGGTTGGAGTGGGTGAGAGGGGTGGAGAGGTTGAGGCGGTTAATGTCTCGACAGCAGTTGGAGATGAAGAGGTCGAGGGAGGGTAGGAGGCCTGGGGGTGGTGTCCAGGAGGAGGACTTGTGTTGGAAGCGGGTGAAGCAGCGCAGGAAATGCTACACTTGCCCCCACACCTCCTCCCTCACCCCTATCCCAGGCCCCAAGATGACATTCCACATTAAGCAGAGGTTCACCTGCACATCTGCCAATGTGGTATACTGCATCCATTGTACCCGGTGCGGCTTCCTCTACATTGGGGAAACCAAGCGGAGACTTGGAGACCTCTTTGCAGAACACCTCCGCTCAGTTCGCAACAAACAACTGCACCTCCCAGTCGCAAACCATTTCCACTCCCCCTCCCATTCTCTAGATGACATGTCCATCATGGGCCTCCTGCACTGCCACAATGATGCCACCCGAAGGTTGCAGGAACAGCAACTCATATTCCGCCTGGGAACCCTGCAGCCTAATGGTATCAATGTGGACTTCACCAGTTTCAAAATCTCCCCTTCCCCTACTGCATCCCTAAACCAGCCCAGTTCGTCCCCTCCCCCCACCGCACCACACAAACAGCCCAGCTCTTCCCCCCCACCCACTGCATCCCAAAACCAGTCCAACCTGTCTCTGCCTCCCTAACCGGTTCTTCCTCTCACCCATCCCTTCCTCCCACCCCAAGCCGCACCCCCATCTACCTACTAACCTCATCCCACGTCCTTGACCTGTCCATCTTCCCTGGACTGACCTATCCCCTCCCTACCTCCCCACCTATACTCTCTCCACCTATCTTCTTTACTCTCCATCTTTGGTCCGCCTCCCCCTCTCTCCCTATTTATTCCAGTTCCCTCTCCCCATCCCCCTCTCTGATGAAGGGTCTAGGCCCGAAATGTCAGCTTTTGTGCTCCTGAGATGCTGCTTGGCCTGCTGTGTTCATCCAGCCTCACATTTTATTATCTTTGAATTCTCCAGCATCTGCAGTTGCCATTATCTCTGATACAAAGTGTTTTAAACCATTTCACTTTGCTCTTGACTCAAGCCAAGGTTGACATTCTTAGATGCGTGTTATGAAAATTTAGTGAGATAAGTAGGTATAAATGTACCCATCACTGTGCAATTATTCTTCGTATCAATACAGGTATAACATTTCAGTTTGAAAAATTAATTGAACCATCCTGGTTTAAGCACAATTCATATTGTTCCTGCTTTGTGGCAGAATCTGTAACATCTGAAAAAAATCAAGATTTTGAAACTTAGGGCTGCAAACTGAATGCAGTTTATTCTTTGTTTGAAATAAAGGAGAAAGTTTCCAGTGCTTTCTGTGTTTTTCTTTCAGAGTTTTGTGTTTCTGAGACAGTTTGTTGTTAATTTGCGTTTCCATGGTATTGCCATTGAAAGGTTGCCAGGCAACGAAAATCTCTAGCGTGAGAGAATCGAACCAACTTTCCTTGATACTTAATGGTAATACCATCACTATCAACAGCCTGGAGGTTACCTTGGGCCAGAATCTGAACTCTAAAAGTCATAGAAATACTATGGTAACAAGAGCAGGTCAGACACTCAGAATTCTGTGACAAGTAACTCAGCTCCCGACTTCCCAAAGTTTGCCCAGTGTCTACAGGCCACAAGCCGAGAGTATGTCAGAATATTCATCATTTGCTTGGATTATTACAACTCCATCAGCTTGCAATAAGCACAACAACATCCCGGAAAATGCTGCCTACTTGATCAGCAGCCCACCCAGTACATTAAACAATTACTCATTTCACCACCAAAATCCAGAAACAGAATTGTGCAGCACTTACAGGATGCAGTGCAGAGTATCACTTTGACAGCACCTTCTACACCCATGACCTCCACTACCCATAAGGACAAGAGCATCAGATGCATGAAAACACGACCACATGCAAGTTTCCTTCCAAGCTACATGTCACCTCGTATGGAATTACATTGCCTTACATGCATAGAAATACATGAACATAGAAATTAGGAACGGGAGCAAATCTCTCAGTTCATTGAGGCTGCTCCACTACTCAGCAATATCATGGCCAATCTGAATATTCCACATTCCCACCTACTCGTGATAACTTTCTACCTTCTTTCTGGACAAGAATCTATCTACCTCAGCCTTAAAAATATTAACATTCTACTTACATGCCTTTTGTAGAAGTGAGTTCCAAGGACTTATGAACATTAGTGGGAAAGAAATTCTCCTCATCTTTGTCTTAAATCAGTGTCCTCTTATTTTTAATCAGTGACATCTAGTTCTGGATTGCAATTCATTCACAAGAGCACCCAGATCCCACTACATCTCAGACCTCTGCAATATCCTAAGAATCCCTTTCTAACAAGGCCGTGTGTGCATCTACATCAGCTGGTCATCTGTGGCTTAAGAAGCAGTTCAAAAAAATCTGCACAGCCATGTCAGGATAAAAAACAAGTGTTAGCAAAACGTCTGAAAGGGGAACATATTGAATGTAGGAAAATGGACACATAGTACAACAGTGTTAATTATTTTTAGCAGTTTGTCAGATGTGGGCTATTATATTCAAAAATGGTGAAAGTTCTAAATTTAATATATGAAACTAAATAAACTATTCTAAAAAAATGTTGGATTTTGTAGGTTTTCATCTTACAGAAACAGGAAGCAAGTCCATCTGTGACAACCATCTTAGTACTTTGTTTCACTTGCATGGATTATTCTCAAAAGGATTGTTCCTCATTTTACAGACTCAGGATACCCTAATTCAAAGTGTAGTTTTCAAGCTGGATGAGGGACAGGTGACATGATCTTTGCATGTGTCAACTTTGCAGTTCTGTACACAGAACAAGAACCTGTACCCCGTTTGTTGGCCTGATAAAGGTTTTTGGCACAGTAAACTGTGAAGACCTGGGGAGGGTCCTGCACAAAAATAACTGACTTCATATGAACTATCACTTTTATCTGTTTGTTTCAAAATGATATGATAGCCAATGTGTTGTAGATTAGTGTCACATCAGATGCCTTTCTTGTCACCAAGTTCCAGTTCTATTTTCTATCTAGTTTAGGTACGTATATACGTACTTGTATACACTGAAAGGTCTCAACCTTGAAGTAACCATTCAAGTCAGGGCTGTAGTGATTGTAACAAGGTCAGCCCGGTAGACCTTACAAAGTATGAGTTCCCTGACTGGGGCTGTCAATCCGTCCAATCAGGGAGCCCTGGCTGACAGGCGTAAACAACAGTATTAGAGGTTCTGTTCATGCTCTGAGAAAGCTGGATCAGTGTCTAAGTGTCTCCATGTGTAAATAAAGGGTGACTTAGTGACAGGATACCGGCCTCTGTGGGGTTATTTCAAGGACAAAAGGCAAAGGGTCTAAGGCTCGCACGCAGATCACAGCTATCAAGTGAAATTCTATTTGCCAATGATTGTACTCTCAGGAGTACAGAGGGAAATTGCGCCCTGAGTATTTAGGGATGCCTCATCTCTGCAATTATGTAGCTAAGGACCCTCAAGCATTGGTGTATATAGCTACCATTTTGCCCATAATTATCTTGACAGTTTAAGATGTCCTGAAGTCATATAAAAGACGCTATACAAACCCAAGTTTGTTTGTAATTTGTGGAATTCTCTTTGGATGGTATGACCTGTTTGAAGCAGTTTGAAATTTTTATTGGCCCAGATCCTGTGGTCAGTGGTGAACCAAAGGCACTTGACATTAAACCTCAAAGAAAGCCTCACTGAAAGATTGAGTGATCTTTGGCTAGGGCATTAATTCTCTGTGTGCAGTTAATTATAACGTTCTTTAATGGTATTCCTAGCTGACCATCAGTGTTATTATCAATGCTGTTTAAGTGGAAAATCTTATTAGAGAATTATAGATTTATTGAATATTTTTAAGACAGAGATAGGTAGATTTTCTTGACTGACAAGTGAAATCAAGGTCATTGGTGCTCATCAGGAATGTGGAGTTGAGGCCACAATCTGATCAGTCAAGATTTTATTGAATAGTAGAGTAGACATGAGGGGTTGAATGGTGTTGACCAGCTCTAAAATTGTATGTTTGGAAGTTCTTATGTCAAGAATCCCCTGGCATTGGCCATGGTGGTCAAATGTAAGAATAAGTGCAGGAAGTGGAGACTGCTGTTCTCAGAATGCATGATGCTTCATTAAGTGGAGCAGGTTGTTCACATTCTGTCAATCAGTAGATGGCCCTGATTGATGGTGAAGAGATGTCCAAAGGGCTGCAAGTTGTAACCCATTTGGTGCTCTAGTCCAGCCATCCAGAAACCTAGCCAAGGGCAGAAGTTACCTTTATGTAGCTCTATCATCATGCTTGGTCCATCTGATTGAGGACTAGTTGTGCAGCAAGGCCCAATAACAGGCTATACAAGCTGTTACACCCTTGGAAACAGCCGGTAGAGGTGGCCCAGTGGGAAAATCGTGGGTGGAAATGGCTGAGAACAAAGGTCATCACATTGAGCAAAGAAATGAATGGGTCACTGGTGTTTATTCCTCCTTTAACCGTGCACTTTTATTTTCTTTTGAACTGCACGAAATATGGACACACAGTTTCCCTTCCCTTTCCTAACAGCATGACATGAAGGATGGAGAAGTGAGAGGGAACTAGGAGCTTTGGAAGATACTGTGAAATCTCTCGACAGACTAGAATCATTCATTGGCAGTGGCACTGAATGTATTAAGGCTGTGGTTTCAATGGAGATGTTCTCATAGGCTGCAGAAACTCAATTCTAGATTGTGTAATCCTCATGGATTAGGAAGGCACAGCTGAAACTTGCCTGGATCAGATGATTTCTGACATTGACCACATCCTTAAAAGGCCGTTGTGTCTTGTGCTGGGTGCAACCTTCTCCCTGTGCGAAGGATGCACATCTGCGTTTTGTTTCTTTTTTGTTTTCTCCACCTCCTCTTCAACCACACCACCACACCCCCAACCCACCCTGCACACTTTTCAGGAAGGCCATAGTCTGGATTGTAAACAGAACACCACAATGCACAAGACCTGAGAGAGTATGCTGCAGGGCCCCACCTGACTGTCCCCCACATTAGGATTGCCTCTTCAGAAGCCTGATAGTCCACTTGATGATAGGTCTTGTGGACAGACGTCTGCGATTGCAATGTCTGTGCACCAGTTTTCATAAAGCGCTGAGCGACCATCTCTTAGATATTGTTTGTCTCCCAAAATCCATTCCTGTAATTTGGCAAGTTGAGGCAAGAGCTGAGGCAGCCTGAGCTACCAGCAGATGAAAGAGTCATTGTAGCTGCAAAAATAAGTGAGTGTACACATGGAGAGAATTCTTGTTGTGAGAGTGAGGCAGGAAAGTTCTTCCTGGTGGTGGATTTTTTTTTTATTCCTCCATGGGATGTAGGTGTCACTAGCATTTATTGCCCAACCTTTGTTGCCCTTAGAAGATGATGTTGAGCTGTCTGCTTGAACCACGGCAGTCTATGTGTGGTAGGGAGACCCACAATGCCATTAGGGAAGCAGTTTCAGAATTTTGACCCAGCTTTTGAATCTCACAGGATACTCACTCAGTACCCCTATGACCAAATAGACATAAGCAATGATGCTCTGGACCGTGGAAATCCAGTGATGTGGTTGCCCTCTGAAATGCCAAGACCCCATTTCCTCTGGAATTGAATGCAGTGTGCAGCATCAGTGATAAACAACATGTGGTCATGTGCAGCTATTTGAGTGAACTTCCCAGGTCTGTAGTTGATCCTTGGAAGGGCTCAGATGCAAAAAAATGTCTGTGCAGAATGATATTGTTGGGTGCTGAAAGGGGTAATGATCTGTGCCACAATGTGTGGGATCTTCTCCTGAAAAGGAACAGATTTTAGTGACAGAGATAGTAGGAACTGCAGATGCTAGAGAATCCAAGATAACAAGGCATAGAGCTGGATGAACACAGCAAGCCAAGCAGCATCATAGGAACAGGAAAGTTGATGTTTTGGGCTTAGACCCTTCGTCAGAAAATTCTGAAGAAGGGCCCAGGCCCGAACTATCAGCTTTCCTACTCCTATGATGCTGCTTGGCCTGCTAGATTTCAGTGACAATCTGCTTGGCCAGGTGCAGTGTCATAGAATCATAGAATCCCTACAGTTTAGAAAGAGGCCACTCAGCCCATCGAGTCTACTTCAACCCTCTGAAAAGCAACCCACTCAGACCCATAATTTTCCTGTAAGCATGGAAAACCCAACTAACCCACACATCCCTGGACACCACGAGACAGTTTTGTTCAGCATTGCCAATCCACCTAACCTGCAAAACTTTAGAATGTGGGAGGAAACTGGAGTACCCAGCAGAAACCCAAATAGACTCCACACAGACAATCATCCAAGGCTAACGACTGTGACACAATGCTTTTTTTTATTTGAAAAAATATACTTTATTCATAAGATGCACAAAAAATAAAACATTTATACACCTACCCAGTCATGCAAGCCGCTCCGGGTTACCCGGGGGTACGTACACCAACTAAAGGAAAAAAAAAACAAAGAAGAAAAAAAAACAAAGCAAAGAAAATACCCCGGCCGTCATCTCCCCGCACAGTCCCAGTTGGCCTCCTGACCAGTTGGGGAAGGTGCCAGCTGGGCCCAGTTACCAGATAGGGCCCTTTTTTCTATTCTGGACGAGGGGTTTCATACGGTGGTCTTTCCCCACCGTGCCTTGGCGGCGGCTGCCCCAAGCTTTAGCGCGTCCCTCAGCACGTAGTCCTGGACCTTGGAGTGTGCCAGTCTGCAACACTCGGTCGGGGTCAGGTCTTTCAGCTGGCAGACCAGCAAGTTGCGGGCAGACCAAAGAGCGTCTTTCACTGCATTGATGGTCCTCCAGGCGCAGTTGATGTTGGTCTCGGTGTGTGTCCCGGGAAACAGCCCGTAGAGCACGGAGTCCCGCGTCACGGAGCTGCTCGGGACGAACCTCGACAAATACCACTGCATCCCCCTCCAAACCTCCTGCGCATAGGCACACTCCAGAAGGAGGTGATCAACAGTCTCGTCCCCCCCGCAGCCACCTCGAGGGCAGCGTGAGGTGGTGCAGAGATTCCGGGCATGCATAAAGGATCTCACTGGCAGAGCCTCTCTCACCACCAGCCAAGCAACGTCCTTGTGCTTGTTTGAAAGTTCTGGCGATGAGACATTCTGCCAAACAACTTTGGCAGTCTGCGTGGGGAACCACACGACGGGATCCACCCTCTCCTTTTCCCGAAGGGTCTCAAGGATACTAGGTGCTGTCCACTGCCTGACGGCCTTGTGGTCAAAGGTGTTTCCCTTCAAAAATTTCTCCAGGTGGTACGGAACAGTCCAACTACTCGGAGCGTTCCGTGGCAACGAGGCCAGATCCATCCTTCACAACACCGGGGCAGGTAGAACCTCAGTAAGTAGTGACACTTGGTGTTTGCGTACTGAGGATCTACACACAGCTTGATGCAGCCGTACACAAAGGTAACCGTCAGGGCGAGGGTGGCGTTCGGTGTGCCCTTTCCCCCATTTTCCAGGTCTTTGTACATGGTGTCCCTGTGGACCTGGTCCATCCTCAACCCCCAAATGAAGTGGAAGATGGCCCGGGTGACCGCAGCGGCACAGGTCAGGGGAATAGGCCAGGCCTGCGCCACATACAACAGTACCAAAAGCCCCTCGCACCTGACAACCAGGTTCTTACCCGCGATGGAGAGGGGTTGAAGCGTCCACCTGCCCAGCTTCTGCTTCAATTTGGTGATACGCTCCTCCCAAGTCTTAGTGCACGCCCCAGCTCCACTGAACCAACACCCAGCACCTTCAGGTAATCTGTTCTGACGGTGAAGGGGATGAAGGAGCGGTCGTCCCAGTTCCCGAAGAACATGACCTCGCTCTTACCCCTATTGACTTTGGCACCCAAGGCCAGTTCAAAGGCAGATGTCCAAGAGTCTACTCACCGATCGACGATCGGTGCAGAAGACGGCGACATCGTCCATGTACAGGGAGGTCTTGACCTGAAGGCCTCCGCTGCCTGGGATAGTCACGCCCTTCAGGCTCACGTCCTTCTTGATGGATGTGGCGAAGGGCTCCACACAGCACATGAACAAGGCAGGAGAGAGCGGGCAGCCCTGCCTGACTCCAGATCTGACAGGAAAACTGTCCGATTCCCACCCGTTGATCGAGACTGCGCTAACGATGTTGGTTTAGAGCAGTCGGATCCAATTGCGGATGCCCTCCCCAAACCCCAATTTGGAGAGG
Source organism: Stegostoma tigrinum (assembly GCF_030684315.1). Lineage (NCBI taxonomy): Eukaryota > Metazoa > Chordata > Chondrichthyes > Orectolobiformes > Stegostomatidae > Stegostoma > Stegostoma tigrinum. The sequence goes on from NC_081369.1 coordinate 29,572,448, forward strand.
ACGTCCCTCATGTAAGCATGAGAGACCCTGTCGAAGGCCTTCTCCTGGTCCAGGCTGACGAGGCAGGTGTTCACCCACCTGTCCTGTACATAGGCGATCATATCCCTGATGAGCGCGAGGCTCTCAGCGATTTTCCTGCCCGGCACAGCACAGGTTTGGTCAGGGTGAGTCACCGACTCCAGGACAGACCTGACCCAGTTGGCTATGACCTTGGCCAGGATTTTGTAGTCCACGTTCAATAGTGAAATGGGACACCAATTCTTAATTTCTTCCCTCTCCCCCTTCCTCTTGTAAATGAGAGCGATGATGCCCTTCCTCATGGACTTGCACATTTCCCCTGCCCGAAGCGCACTATCGTACACCTCCAGCAGGTCCTGGCCGACCAGGTCCCACAGAGCGGAATACAGCTCGACCGGTAAGCCGTTGCTCCCGGGAGTCCTATTCCTCTCCAAGGACTTGAGGGCTCTGGTCAGCTCATCCAGGGATATCGGCCGGTCCAGCCACTCCCTCGTGCTGTCGTCTAAGACCTCAGTGTTAGACGAGAGGAACGACTCGGAGGCCGTGCTGTCCGTGGGCTTCGTGTCGTACAGTCCGGCATAGAAGGATCTGCTGATCCTCAAAATGTCGGTCCAAGACAACGTCACCGAGCCGTCGTCCTCCTTCGGCCGGCTAAGCACAGAGCTCTCTTTGTGCACCTTCTGAAAGAAGAAATGTGAGCACATCTCGTCCTGCTCCATGGAGCGGACCCTGGACCGGAAGATTATCCTGGAGACCTCCGCGGCGAAGAGCAAGGCTTGCTGGCCCCTCACCTCACGGAGGTCCTCCGTGACATCGACCCCCAACAACTGCAGAAGGAGCAGGTTCTGCACCCTTTTCTGGAGCCGCGACAGCTTTCCCCGCCTCTCTCTCGCCTTCCGAACACCCTTGAGGACAAAGAACCTCTTGATGTTCTCCTTCATCGTCTCCCACCAGTCGCCCGGAGACTCAAAGAGGGGTTTCACGGTTCTCCAAACCGGCGTACTCCCTCTTAAGCTCCTCGACATTCTCTGGGGTCAACAGAGTCGTGTTGAGCTTCCACGTCCCCTTGCTGGCCGGCTGGTCGTCCTGTAAGTGACAGTCGGCCAACAGGAGGCAGTGGTCAGAGAAGAACACCGGCTCGACGCCAGTGGACCTGACCGAGAACGCCCGTGACAAAAAGAGGAAGTCTATCCTTGAGCGAATAGACCCGTCTGGCCGCGACCAGGTGTACCTCCGCTGCACTTCGTCTGCAGGGGCGCTGAAGATGTCGAGCAGCTTGGCATCCTTCACCGTGCCCATCAGGAATCTGGACGTGACGTCCAGTTGACTCCCCCCACCCGCTGTTCCCACGCCGGATCTTCCATCTGCATCGATGATGCAATTGAAGTCTCCGCCTAGGATGACCGGCCTGGACGTAGCCAGCAGGGGTGGAAGCCACTGCAGGACGGCCAACCGCTCACTCCGTACCGCTGGGGCGTACACATTGATCAGCCTCAGGGGAGCGTTCCTGTAGGTGACGTCAGCCACTAGGAGGCGCCCGCCCACCACCTCCTGAACTTGAGAGATGGTGAAGTTGCGCCCCCGCAGCAGAATAGCCAGGCCCGAGGAGCGACAGTCGTTACCCCCCGACCAGATTGAAGGCCCACAGGTCCAGGCGCCGGACCATTTCCCGTACCTGCTGAGGTGCGGTATCCCGCACTCCTGCAGAAACAGGAGGTCTGCCCTGACGGTGATCAGGTAGGCCAACGTGGACGCACATCTTGCGGTGGACTTGACACTGCGCACATTAATGCTCGCAACTTGTACCCCCATTGTGGGCAGTGACCGCAGTACCCTCCCCAAGTCCAAGGTCCAGCCCCTCCATCTGTCCCTTCATGCCCATTGCCCGGGCTAACTGCTGGACGCTCTCCGGGCTCAGGAAACCGTCCGTGCTGCCTTCCGGGTGGCATCCCCCCGTCGGGGGTACGGAGGCAGGAGAGTCCGGCTCTGGGTCAGGCTGGGGACGCGCTGTTTCCTCCTTCCCGCCTGGAAGTTCCGGGGGGCCCTCCAGTCCCCCAGCGGCACGTGACTGGGTGTCGGAGGGAGCCTCAGGACGCCTCCTGTCACCTGGAAGCGTGGTGCTGCTTTCCTTCTCCCTCGAGATCTTTAACTTCTGCTTCGGGTGGGCCCTCTCCGAATCCCCCTCGTCAGAGGAGCTCTTATAGCCTCCCTGTAGCTGCCTCTTCCCGCCTGATGGTTGCGGTTCCTGGGCTCGCCGACGCACCTTCCTCCTCACTTTCTGGACCGTCGCCCACTCCCCGGGTCACCTGTCGCCGCCTCCATTGACTCCGGGTTGTCGGGGGGGAGCGGAGCCTGGAGGGGCGCTTTGTTGGCCTCAGGCCCATCCTGCGGGGCTGGGCCCTCCTGCACAACCTGGCCCTCCTGTACATTAGTGGGGTCCTTGCAGGGCCCTGGTGCCTTCCTCTCCTCCGGGGGGGCAGGCCCCGGCATTGCCCCTGCCGGCGACCTGGGCGTAGGTGGTCCCCTGCTGCGGGCATGTCCTAAGAGGTGGGCCGCTTCCCCGCAAAGGTTGCAGCTTTTCTCTTGTGGGCAATCCTTTGCAAGGTGTCCCTCCTCCCTGCAGTTCCTGCAGATGGTGGCTTTGCAGTCGGCTGCCACGTGACCTGACCTACCACAGGCATGGCAGGCTTTAGGTTGCCCTGCGTAGGTCAGGGAGCCCTTGCTCCCGCCGATCACGAAGCTGGACACTGTGTGTACGATGTTCCCGTCCGCGCCCATCCTCAGCGTCACCTTGACCTGCCTCTTACTGGTCCAGATGCCAAAGGGGTCCATGATGTTGGGTAGGTCCCCTTCCACCTTCACGTACCTTCCAAGGAAGGTCAGGACATCAACTGCTGACACATGCGGGTTGTACATGTGTACAGCCACCATACAGCTCCTCTGTGCTGGCATCACAAACAGCGGGACAGTGGTCAATGTAGACAGGGGGCCCTCACCTCCTTTCTCCTTGAAAACCTCCAGGAAGCGCTCGCAAAGCTTGGCACTCCTGAAGGTTACATCGTAATAACCTCCTCCGGGGAAATCCTGCAGGCAGTAAATGTCCGCAGCAGTGAACCTGCAACAGTCCAACAGGACCCGCTTCATGAAGAAGGTGCAGTCCACAGGTGCTCCTTCATCCACCTTCTTCACGGAAACACGGATGGTGTTCCGGACCCCCTGACCCGGGGCACGAGCGCTTGCCGCAGCCATCGTTGCAGGTTGGCTGCTCCCCTGAACCAGCGTTAGGCCGAAGCCAGCATTAAGATCCACCAGTTGCAAGGGTGCACAGCCAACCCGACGTCTTCCTTCCACCTCCAACACAGCGCTCTCCTCCTCTCGGTCCACAAGAGAGTGGGTCTTTATTGTGTTCGAGATGTAAGCTAGTTCACTGAGCTTGAAGGTGTGTTCCCAGATGTTTTGTCACCATTCCAGGTAACATCATCAGTGAGCCTCCGACAAAGCACTGGTGTTATGTCCCGCTTTCTATTTATCTGGTTAGGTTTCCTTGGGTTGGTGATGTCATTTCCTGTTCTTTTTCTCAGGGGATGGTAGATTGGCTCCGAATCAATGTGTTTGTTGATGGAGTTCCGGTTGGAATGCCATGCTTCTAGGAATTCTCGTGCGTGTCTCTGTTTGGCTTGTCCTAGGATGGATGTGTTGTCCCAATCAAAGTGGTGTCCTTCCTCATCTGTGTGTAAGGATACGAGTGATAGTGGTACCCATCCATCCATCCTCCACGGATGCGAAATATTAATTTGGTATCTCTCCCATTTCCTGAGGTTCAACGCTTAGATGACGTTTTTGATCTTTAAGGGGCTCTATTCTCTTCTAAGTGACTGTTTTGCTCTTAATGTACTTGTAGAATCTCTTTGGATTATCCTTCACCTTATTTGCCAATACTACCTCATATCTTCTTTTTATCCTCCTGATTTCCTGTTAAGAATGCTCCTAAACAGTTGAGACTCTTCAGGGGTTCATTTGATCCCATTTCTCTATATCTAATAGACAACTCTTTCTAATTCTTGACCAAAGCTTCAATATCTTTATTGACCCATTGTTCCCTTCTCTTACCAGCTTTACCATTCACTTTAACAGGAACATAATGCCTCTGACCTCTTGTTATCTCACTTTTGAATGTTTCCCAATTGTTAGCCATCTGTTTACCTGCAAACACTGTATTCTAATCAACTTTTGAAAGTTGCTGTCTCATGCCATCAAAATTTGCCTTCCTCCAGTTAAGAACTTTAACTTTTATGGAAGGCCTATTGGTTTCCATAACTAAATTAAAACTAGTCAAATTATGATCACTAGTCCCAAAGTGTTCTGCTACTAGTATTTCAGTGACTTGCCCTGCCTTATTTCCGAAGAGGAGGTCAAGTTTTGCTCCCTTTCTTATAGGTATAGTTACATATTGATGAAGAAAATTATCTTGAACACATTAACAAAATCTTTGCCATCCAAACCCTTAACACTCTGGCATTCCAAGTCTATGTTGGAAAGTTAAAACCCCCTAATATTAGAATCCTATCTGAGATCTCTTCACATGCTTGCTCCTCAATTTGCAGCTAATTTTTGTAGGGCCTACAGTGAAATCCTATCAAGGTGATCATTACCTTCTTATTTCTGAGTTCTGCCCATATAGCCTCACTTGGACGATCCTGCAGAAATATCCTTTCTGATTACAGTGGTAATGTTTACCTTCAAAAATGCCACACCCCATGCTCTCTTGTCTCCCTTTGTATCCTTCTCATCACATATAAACCCCGGAACATCTAGCTACCAGTAATGTCCCTGACTCAGCCAAGTTTCAGTAATATCTATGATGTCCCAGTCCCATGTTCTCAGACATGCCCTGAGTTCATCTGCCTTAGCAGTAACGCCTCTTGCATTGAAATAAATGCAGTTTATTTGTTCAGAGTTATCTTAATCTTTGACTCACTCTTGTCTTCTTTTCTAATTAACTTGCTCTCTAACTTCAGAAACATCCTCATCTGCTTTTCTATTTTTACTGCTACCTAGGACACCCATACTTCCCTACTAATTAGGATATTGGACCTTTTCCAGTTCAGATGAAACACATTGCTTTCAAACAGGTCTTTTCTGCACCAGAAGAGATCCAAATGATCCAAAAATCTGAATTGTTGCATATTGCACCATGTCTTCAACCATTGATTTATCTGCTCTATCTTTTTATTCCTACTCCCAATTGAATGTGGTGCCGGGAGTAAACCAGAGATTAATACCTTTCAGGTTCTGCTTTTTAATCTTCTACCTGACCTCCTACATTTCACTCTGCAAAGACATAACCCTCTCCCTAACTATGTCATTCTTACCAAAGTGTACAACAACTTCCGGCTTCTCACTCTACCCTTTGACAATATGATTCAACCATTTTGAGATGTCTTTGACCCTGGCACCAGCTTTCCTGGATTCACAGTCACAGCTGCAGAATCACCTGTCTGTGCTCCTGACAGGCAAGTCCCCTACAACAATTATTCTTTCAACTTTTGACAAACCTTGCTTAACATAAGATTCATTCTTAGTGCCCAAGATCTGACTGCCACTTCTATTTTCCTCTGAGAGACCATCTCCTTCAATAAAACCCCCAAAGCAAGATATCCGTTTGAGAGAGGAATAGCCAGAGGAGACTTCTGAACAACCTTCTTATCTTTCCTTACAGTCATTCAGCTATCTGTCTGATCCTGCTGTGTAACCACCCCTCTAAGTCTACTAACCATCACACTTCGTATCTCCAGTATGGCCTCAGCGACAATAAACCTAAACAGTCGTTTTTAAAGAAAACCTTGGGTATTTCAAAAAACTCTTTCTTACCCACAGATTTTAATATTAAACATGCAAATAGACAAAACATTAAATTGTTAAAATATTAAGAAAAAACAAATGCTTAGCTGAAATTTCCCTTGACCGAAGAAAGCTTCCTTTTCAAATGTTCTATCAGTAAGCTTTCAAATTTCCGGGTCTGAGAAGAGAAATGCCGATTCCCGATCCCTGTCATTTTTAAACAGTCACAACAAACAAATTGAAAAGGAAAGTCTTCAAAGTTCCACCCATGCAAACAGAGAAAAATAATCGCTCTCCAGAGCTGTCAACACTCAACAAACACTTGGACAGGCCTCTCCCAGAAACTCTGTATGAAAAACACTCCTTATTTCTTCATGCACTTTTTTTCTTCTTTGAAAATTTTTTTTCGGCTATGAAAGTTCCAAAAATAATTTTAAATGGAAATTTTCTGTATCTGCGAAATAAAAAATAGAAGAAATTCACAAGAAATGCCTACAACTCAGGAGCTTCTGCAAGATCCACATTACTGACATTCCACCTTTTTTTCAGATGTCCTTTTGCAAGCGACACATATTCTTTTGGAAACTAGTCATCATAGGGCTGTCAAGGAATAAAATACAACACAATAGACGGTGAATTATTGGGGCCACCCATGTTCTTCAGCTTTTTCTAATTGCAAACTATCTGGATGACATGGTGTGTTGAGTGGCATTTGTAAGATGTTAACTCTTTTGTGAGGTAAATCCTTTGGTTCTGTACTTCTCCCAAAATCTCACAAAAATGTTTTTTTTTCCTTTTATGTGGGAGGAGAGGGGAAGGAGGAATCAAAGCAGACAATTGACAAAAGCATTCCTTCTCGGCTTTTAATTCAAGTTCTTGTTAGCTAAAGGCATTAATTTTCCTTAACTACATCAAGATGCAGCTTTGTGCTGTGCCTGTTGGTGTGATAAAACTGACCTGGTTTATACCTTGTGATGACTTCTCCAGCACCATTTCAAAACTAAATAGCTCAGTATGTGTAACAATGTACTACTTACTGGCTCTGTATACATTTTGCTTGCGCAATTTGCATGATCTGCTGCCTTCTCCAGTTGCTTAGGAAGGTGGTGAATGGATCAATGAGAGAAAGGAATGTCATTGCCTATAGACATGATTACTTTATCCATTCAACTTACCATGAGCAGAGCCATGGCCACTTTTTGCCTCTGGTGATAAGAGTTTAACCTAAAGTCAGAATTTTGATATCCACCACAGACTCAGAATCAACTGACGCATGTGCCTTTTCTGTCTGGACTAACACTCTCTCGTTTATTCCTCTGCTGGTGAACTCATGGGTGTAATTGACAGAAGAAATAGTGATTCATAAAGTACCACTTCTATCTCACTAAGTTCACAGAACTGGTGGAATATGGCCACTTATCTTAAAATTAATGTACAAAAATATTTAGAATAAGAATGCAAGAGAAAAAACAAAAGTAACATTTTAGAAAAATGGCCTCTCTGCTTGTTGTCTGTCTGAGGATGTGAACTCATAATACTCTGCATGGAAAGATTTTGTTCACCAAGAGGACCTTGAAAATAAAGTAATGCACTTTAATAAAAACAAAGTCAAAAAGAATAATCATGGAATTCAAGTTTATAAAAACTTTAAGAAGTTGGAAAAATTTTTTTGCAGTATTGAGAAATGAGTTTCAATGACAATTTTTTTGAATTATATGTGTTTTTATTTTCATCTCTCACTTAGAGAATAATTCATCCAACTTCGACAGCAAATTATATCATGTAGACAGATAGAATTAGTTAGACATGCAAATCTAGAAATATTTCGCAATAGTTTGACAATAGAAATACATTAATTTTTCAACAAAACCACTTGAAGCCTTAAAGTATTCTAAAATCTTTTACTATATAATTCTGATAAAACCCTTGATTCATGTTAAATAGTATTATGAAAACAATTAATCCTTATGTGCTATTAAATTTCAAAATTGAAGTTAATGTTTGAAGATCAGCTCAATTAGATATCTTTGGCTCGCAATACACAGAAAATAAGTAGAATATTTTAAATCCTCTTTAAACCATGACCATTCTAATGCACTGTAATATTCTCAGCATGTTCTGCTTCACTCTTTTTCTCTCTCCCTCTAGCTTTGTTATATTGATAATGAAGTCAGATTCCTTTCCAGGAACAATAAAGATGTAAAATAAGTCTTCCAATCCCCTGTTACCAGTTAGGCCGAAAAGGCTTTCCACAGAATTACTTCTATAAAAGTACTGCAGCAAAATCTTGGCTTCAAGTACATTTGTAATCTAATCCTTTGAATCTAAATTTTAAAAAAAATACCAGGGAAGTGTAAAAATGTGTCAGAGATAATGGGAACTGCAGATGCTGGAGAATTCCAAGATAATAAAATGTGAGGCTGGATGAACACAGCAGGCCAAGCAGCATCTCAGGAGCACAAAAGCTGACGTTTCGGGTAAAAATGTGATTTGCTTTAATGTTAGAAGAGATGAATTTGGCAATCTGATTTATGATTGATGAAAGTTTTGAGATTTTTAAAGTGAGTTTTGAATATATACAATAACTGCACTACAAATTCAGAACCAATGTGATTGCCCAGAGGTTAGTTCAGAGGCAATTAGAGATAGGAAATAAATGCATGCCCTCATCCCATTAATGACTATATTTTTAAAAAAAGCATTTCCATAACATGAGGGGTAGGTCATGCCTTACAAACCTTATCGAATTTTTTGAGGATGTGACTAGAAAAGTTGATGAGGGTCGAGCTGTGGATGTGGTGTATATGGACTTCAGTAAGGCATTTGATAAGGTTCCCCATGGTAGGCTCATTCAGAAGGTCAGGAGGAATGGGATACAGGGGAACTTAGCTGCTTGGATACAGAATTGGCTGGCCAACAGAAGACAGCGAGTGGTAGTAGAAGGAAAATATTCTGCCTGGAAGTCAGTGGTGAGTGGTGTTCCATAGGGCTCTGTCCTTGGGCCTCTACTGTTCGTAATTTTTATTAATGACTTGGACGAGGGGATTGAAGGATGGGTCAGCAAGTTTGCAGACGACACAAAGGTCGGAGGTGTCGTTGACAGTGTAGAGGGCTGTTGTAGGCTGCAGCGGGACATTGACAGGATGCAGAGATGGGCTGAGAGGTGGCAGATGGAGTTCAACCTGGATAAATGCGAGGTGATGCATTTTGGAAGGTCGAATTTGAAAGCTGAGTACAGGATTAAGGATAGGATTCTTGGCAGCGTGGAGGAACAGAGGGATCTTGGTGTGCAGATACATAGATCCCTTAAAATAGCCACCCAAGTGGACAGGGTTGTTAAGAAAGCATATGGTGTTTTGGCTTTCATTAACAGGGGGATTGAGTTTAAGAGTCGTGAGATCTTGTTGCAGCTCTATAAAACTTTGGTTAGACCGCACTTGGAATACTGCGTCCAGTTCTGGGCGCCCTATTATAGGAAAGATGTGGATGCTTTGGAGAGGGTTCAGAGGAGGTTTACCAGGATGCTGCCTGGACTGGAGGGCTTATCTTATGAAGAGAGGTTGACTGAGCTCGGTCTCTTTTCATTGGAGAAAAGGAGGAAGAGAGGGGACCTATTTGAGGTATACAAGATAATGAGAGGCATAGATAGAGTTGATAGCCAGAGACTATTTCCCAGGGCAGAAATGGCTAGCACGAGGGGTCATAGTTTTAAGCTGGTTGGTGGAAAGTATAGAGGGGATGTCAGAGGCAGGTTCTTTACGCAGAGAGTTGTGAGAGCATGGAATGCGTTGCCAGCAGCAGTTGTGGAAGCAAGGTCATTGGGGTCATTTAAGAGACTGCTGGACATGTATATGGTCACAGAAATTTGAGGGTGCATACATGAGGATCAATGGTCGGCACAACATTGTGGGCTGAAGGGCCTGTTCTGTGCTGTACTGTTCTATGTTCTATGTTCTAAATTAGCTTCTTTCTGGTTCACTTATGATACCAAGTGTCACAAGTGAAAAGAAAATACACCAAGCTGCAAAGTTTTATCAAAAGATAGTCAATTTGCAGAAGGGAGCAGTTGATAATATAAAGGATATGGGCAGGGGTTCAAGAATGTACCAGAAAAGAAAACACTTTTAGGTTGCTGCTGTCAGGAAACAACATTTTCCTGGTGGAGCTATAGCTATTGGCAGGATTACAGTGACCTCGGTGCCTAGTGAAGAAAGAATTTGCATTTCTTTACTAACTTTCACAACCATTGTATATCCTAAATGTTCTATAGTTAATTAAATGTAGCCATTGTTGGAACGTAGGTAAAGGGTATTTGTAGAACTTATCAGGAGTCAGTGGGAAATTCCCATTTCATGATACAAAGGCCTTATGTATGCCATAGAGGAAACACGACTGTGGAAGCACTTGTAGGGTCCCTATTAACATTTTTCTTGACTTGTTTATTGCATACTTTGATGTATACACAATGTGCTGAGTCTACAGCAGGATGAAATATCAGATTTAGTGGCCTAATTTTCAATTATTATATTTTAACTGCATGTGCAAAGAGCTTTTTATAGCCAAAAGTGGTTAATTGTTGAAAAGAAAACTGTATACAATGATATCATTGAGCAGCTTGTCAACATTGAAATAATTTGCTTGGGACTTAGTTCAGCAACACCTACTCACTGTTGAATGTTAGTGGTAAGAGCTATGGATACCAGGACACAGCAGTTTATCAGACAATTCGCTCTTAAACAAGTACAATCATGTAATATCATAATCAACTTTATTAATGCATGATCATAGGGACCTAGAAATAGGAGCTGACCATTCAGCCCTTTGAGCCTGCTCTACCTTCACTAAGATCGTGGCTGACTTGTAGCCTAACTCCAGATGTCTGTCCTGGGCCCATATCCCTTGATACCCTTGTTTTTAAAAAAAGTCTCCTCAGATTTAATTTTAACAATTGAATTAACATCAACTACCTTTTGAGAAAGAAAATTCCAAACATCCACTACTCTTACATGTAGAAGTGTTTTCTAACATCTCTGCTGAATGGCCTAATCCTAATTCTTAGAATACACCACAGTCCCAGAATCTTCAACCAATGGACATAGTTTATCTTTATCTATTCTGTCCTTCCGTGTTAATATCCTGTTAACCTGATGATGAGTCTGAATACAAATTGGTATCACCCCAAACCTTACCTACCCACCCTAATTACTTCCCTACTCACCTCACCCACCATACCAATTACTCACTTGTCTCACCCATCTACCCACCAAACACACCTGTCCAGTCTCTACTCACCCCTTCAGCCAAACTGGGCATTTAAACTTGCCATGTAGCAGCTAGTGCTGTAAATTCATCTCATAGAGATCTTATATAGACTTATAAAATTCCAGTACAACTAGACAGGCTAGATTGCATGGAGGATGTTCCCAATGATGAGTGTATCCAGAACCAGGGGTCATAGTCTGAGGATTCAGAATACACCATTTAGGATGAGATGAGGAGACATTTCTTCACCCAAAGAGTGATGAGCCTGTGGAATTCATTATCTCAGGCAGTAGTTGATGTCAAAACATTGAATGTATTCAAGCGGCAACTAAACGTAGCACTTGGGATGAACGGCATCAAGGGTTATGCGGAGAAAGTAGGATTAAGCTATTGTGTTGGATGATCAGCTATGATTGTGATGAATGGCATATCCAGTTTGAAGGGCTGAATGGCTTCTTCCTACACCTATCTTCTATGTTTCCATGTTTCTATGTAAAAAGGGTTATGTCCTGTATCACCCTACCAACCTCCGGATACAACGCATTATCCTCCGACACTCCCGCCATTTACAATCCGACCCCACCACCCAAGACATTTTTCCATCCCCTCCCCTGTCTGCTTTCCGGAGAGACCACTCTCTCCGTGACTCCCTTGTTCGCTCCACACTGCCCTCCAACCCCACCACACCCGGCACCTTCCCCTGCAACCGCAGGAAATGCTACACTTGTCCCCACACCTCCTCCCTCACCCCCATCCCAGGCCCCAAGATGACATTCCACATCAAGCAGAGGTTCACCTGCACATCTGCCAATGTGGTATACTGCATCCACTGTACCCGGTGCGGCTTCCTCTACATTGGGGAAACCAAGCGGAGGCTTGGGGACCGCTTTGCAGAACACCTCCGCTCAGTTCGCAAAAAACAACTGCACCTCCCAGTCGCAAACCATTTCCACTCCCCCTCCCATTCTCTTGATGACATGTCCATCATGGGCCTCCTGCAGTGCCACAATGATGCCACCCGAAGGTTGCAGGAACAGCAACTCATATTCCGCCTGGGAACCCTGCAGCCATATGGTATCAATGTGGACTTCACCAGCTTCAAAATCTCCCCTTCCCCGACTGCATCCCTCAACCAGCCCAGTTCGGCCCCTCCCCCCACTGCACCACACAACCAGCCCAGCTCTTCCCCCCCACCCATTGCATCCCAAAACCAGTCCAACCTGTCTCTGCCTCCCTAACCGGTTCTTCCTCTCACCCATCCCTTCCTCCCACCCCAAGCCGCACCCCCCGCTACCTACTAACCTCATCCCACCTCCTTGACCTGTCCGTCTTCCCTGGACTGACCTATCCCCTCCCTACCTCCCCACCTACACTCTCTCCACCTATCTTCTTTACTCTCCATCTTCGGTCCGCCTCCCCCTCTCTCCCTATTTATTCCAGTTCCCTCCCCCCATCCCCCTCTCTGATGAAGGGTCTAGGCCCGAAACGTCAGCTTTTGTGCTCCTGAGATGCTGCTTGGCCTGCTGTGTTCGTCCAGCCTCACATTTTATTACCATGTCCTGTATCTTCCTGACTTTGCTCCGATCAGAGGACCCCTCTGAGTGTCAGTGATTCCATATTTGTGGCAAAGTTAGGCTTGGAAAGTCCTGGTCAAAATGGAGAGAAAGATTGTATGCAGAGATTTTCAAACAAAGTGGTAACTGACAATCATTGTTACTTCTTGAAAGATCCAGGCCATGAATTTCCAGCAATCAAAAGAAATAACCAAAGGACAAGATTTCACGCCTTTTGCCGTAACAGATAAGCTAAGGTTAAGCTAGAACAGGTATTATCTAGAAAGCAATTAATATACCTGATCAAAAGGCATTTTCACATTAGCTAATTAATATAAACAAAATACATCTTACTCCTTATGCTATGCACTATGCTTCTGGCAGATGCATATTAAAACAAGTTATTATCTTAAATTATTCTCCAGTTTTTTTTTAGCAGATTCGCCCTCTCCCTGCAACTTACAGTGCTCTTCTAATATTGTTCCACTCAAACCAGAGTATTCCAGCACTGACTGTAACCAGCAAGGCTGCTTCATCAGCTCAATTCCTCAAATCTCCAAATGTTTCAGCAGTCCATCCCATCTTTTTGAAAGAGACAGCCAATTTTTTCAAGCATTTTACTTGGCTGTTAATAATTGAGAACAGATATTCCCAAAACTGCCAGGGCAATCAGGGGGCTTTCAGCTTAGCAGCATCATTGCTATTGGCCCTAGTCCTAATTTATACTTGCTCTTTATACTCGTGCTGTTGATTCTGTCTTTCTCCTATTATTATCTTTAACTGAACCAAACTCAGTGCATCCTTTGTGTTCTCTTTGACTTCTCATCTCAAATGCTCCAACACAAAGACAATCTGCTTCCACTTCCATAACATCATGACCACTGTTATACCATCTTTATGACCTTCAGTTGCAACTATTCCAATCACAGATGAACGTTGGGAAGAAGATATCATGGGGTGGGACTTCAGATCAGGAGTAGGAAGTGGGGTATCAGCAGGAAGAGCAGGGTTGATCTTCAGTGGATTCCAATTCCTAATACTGAGTGCCTTGGTTGGACACTGAGTGTTTTTCAGTGAGGAACTCCTCCCTTAAAATCCCACAAGCAAACGCGCCAAGGGCTTGCTTGTTGCACTCTTCTAACGTCAAGCCCCTGCCTGCCATTGAGTTCATACAGGAGAGCTGAGACCCTTAAGTAGCTATCAACCATTTAAGGCCCTTAATTGGCAGCAGAGTGAGAAGGCAGACCACAGACCTTCCTGAATTAGTCATAAGTAAGATGGAGGTGGAAAACTAGCAGTTGTACCCCAAGCACACCACAGGAAAGGACGCACAATTCCATTCTCAATTCAATTTTTATCTGATTATGCCTGTTTCACTTGTGGGGATTGTTTCTCCAAATTAAAGGTCCAACGCAAATGCATGTTGTTATGTATGTCAATTAAATTATGCATCATATTTTATCAATTTTCATGACTGCTTGTGCTGAAAATCAATGAGAACCTGTACACTAAGGCTCACTGGATTGAATCCTAGGATGAAGGGTGACTTATGAGAAAACATTGAGCAACTTTTGCCTATACTGAGAGGTAACTGCATTGAAAGGCATTTGGCTCTGACAGAATTGACAGAGTAGGTGCTGAGATGAAGTTTCCTCTTTTGTTTCCCCACTTGTAGCACGTGGGTGTCACTGGCTGGCCAGCACTGTTTGTCCATCCCTAGTTGCCCTTAAGAAGGTAATGGCGAGCTGCCTTCTTGAACCACTGCAGTCGATGTGACTTGAAAGAGAATCTAAAATTAGGATGCACAGCTGAGGGGTCCCCCACTTACAAGGAGGCAAGGAGGAATTTCTCCTCTCAAGTGATCATTAATCTTTGAAATTCTCTACCACAGATAGCAATGGGTGCCTACGTCATTGAACATATTCAAGACTTAGACAGATATTTAATGAATTAGAGAGACAGGTATTCTTGGAGTAGGGAGGGGATGGCGTCGGGTGTAAAGTTGAGGTTGAAGCGATGATCAAATCAACTATTACCTTATTAAATGGCAGGTCAGATTTAGGAGGTTTACTCCTATTTCTTATGTTCTCATAACCATAAGCTTGTGGGGTTCTTTAGCTAGGATTTGGAATGCACAGCCTAATCTGGTGTTGGAAATAACTTCAATAGTAGGTTTCAAATGAAAACTGGATAAATAATTGAAGGAAAAGAAGGTTGCAATGTCATGGGGAGAGAATGGTTGAGTGGAACTAACTGGATTATACTTCAATAAAGCTGCTACAGAACCAATAGCCCAATTAACCTCCTCCTATTCTGTGCTATTCTATGAAACCTCAGGCAACAAATTTACAGCTTGATACTTCTCCACGTGTAACCACATATTTTTATTACTATTCATTTCCCAATTTCTAGTTTATTTTGCTTTCATCCTTTCTGTCTGCTGTGTACACCATGAAGGCAGAGTGATACAATCACAGAAGCTTCTGCAGTCCCTAACTAGCCACTTGCAATACAAAAGCAGTCCTTGATATAATTTCCCTTATTCCATTCACAGGTGAGGTATTTACTTGTTGCTTCAAGCAAGTGTCAGACCTGTCAACTTGCGACTCAAGTCAGTGGTGCAGAAAAGGTATCCATATCTGTACCATGATAAGCTACTGAACTGTTCACCAAAGTAACTTAATTTATCATTTAGCAAATTCTAAACTGTTGTATTTATTATCCTTCTCTGAAACTCAATATGGACAGAAAATCCCATCACAGTTTAAATCCATGCAAGTCTTAACATTTAAAAACATTTATTTTTCTTACTAGTTTCTTTCCAACGGGAAATAGGAGGCAAATTTGGTTTTAAATGAATGAAATATGTTCTCTATTGCCTACAAGATAGTGAGTTGCATACAGCCTTTGCTCTATTATTTGCTTTATGTTTGATTTTGACAACTGCAGTATTTCATTAACAATTAATTGTGATTGGTTAGTAAGGTGTTTTCTTCCGAGTACCTGTAATAAACTAATCGAAACAAAATAAATACTACATATGTTCATTAATGATTTGGGGTTTACTTTGTTAGCAGATTCATTTACGAGAAACAATATTTGCAATAAGCTGTGAAAATCATTACCAGAGTCAGTTTTTAAAAGCTTTTTATTTGAAGATTTTCAATAAATATGCCAGAAGAAACAATAATACAAAGGTTAGTGGTTATCTTATAGCAAAATATTCTTTGATTAATGTGTTGATTTGAATCAATAAGTTGGCCTTCTTTTTCCAAAAGCTTGTGCTAAATTATTCATATTTTAACCAGGAGTCATGCTAATAACGCAAGTGAGATCAATGTATCTAAAGGCATGAAAATAATGTGTTGCTTAAAATTTGGGTGGGGCTTCATGTCTGGTAGTTATAATTTGTAATGCTGTTGAGACAGCAGTGGTCAGCATTGGCACAAAGAATCAACAGATTCACAGATCAACAGATTGTATGATAAAGTGTCCAAAAGAAACAGTATCTTGCCCCAGGGCCATTGCTCACTGTGGTGCCAGAAATCAATACTGAATGGTCCATGTTAGTGTTTCTCCAGTGGCAACTCAAGCAAAACCTTGATCAGATAAAAATTAACAATCTGTTTTATTTCCTAGAATGATGAACCTAGAGCTGGGATTTTACCAACCATTTAAAGAGAAATGAATTTGGTGGGGGTGTTTGGAATGATGGGAGGAACATAATCTGGAACGGAAAAGCTGAGGGAATCAAGGCTATCATCATCCTGCCACCATACCATTTTGTCAGCTGCTGCCACAGGCCCAATTGAGTTGCCATGGTATGATTCACAGGAGCAACAATAGATATGGTTAACAATTCATCTTACTTGGAAAGGATTCCAAACTCTGTGCAAAGCCCTGTGCCAAGTTGGTATCAAACGCTGTCTTCACCTTAATATTGTATGCAGGATTTCTGGCAGACTTTCCAGTTTGCCAACCATTTGAGTATATACAGACATCAGCCTTCTTCTGTAGATAATAAAATGTGAGGCTGGATGAACACAGCAGGCCAAGCAGCATCTCAGGAGCACAAAAGCTGACGTTTCGGGCCTAGACCCTTCATCAGAGAGGATGAAGGGTGTAGGCCCGAAACGTCAGCTTTTGTGCTCCTGAGATGCTGCTTGGCCTGCTGTGTTCATCCAGCCTCACATTTTATTATCTTGGAATTCTCCAGCATCTGCAATTCCCATTATCTCTGATACTATTTTAGCCTTCTTCTGTAGCCTGGTTGGTCAAAGTCATCTTAGTAAACTGCTAACAAACTGGTTCTAGCGCCTGTTCCACTCTTTTCCCCTAACTTGGCAGCAGCATTTTTGTATCAAGTATCACACTGGAGGCAAATCCCATTTTAGTGCAATTCTCAAAATGAGCAGGTGACTACTGTTTGGTTTTCTTCTGCTTGTGCTTACCTAAAACATAAACATCAAGGCACCAATCATATGAGGAACTTGTTAACACAAAAACACATTAGCTTATTTGTTAAGGATTTGAAAAATTGCTGGCAGTATTACAAAATTGGAGAACTTGAATTACCTGTTTGGTTCTTCACAGCAACCGTTATTCAGACTGAATCACCTGATACATTACATCATTTTTCCCTCTAGTAACGTCTACACAAAGCCACATCCACTTAGAAATGTACCACATCTGTGGCTGTGACTATCTAGTGAAAGAATGGTATATCTTCACCTTTACCAAGTCTTTCTTTAGTCTGCTTGAAACGTGCTGGTTTCCCAGTGTTTCCCTGGTTTCCCTCAGCTGAGTGTTGCAGACTGATACATTCCAAAGTCCAGGACTACATACTGAGGGGCATACTAAAACTTGGAACAGCTGGCACCAAGGCAGAGTGAGGAAAGGTCACAATCCAAGGTCCTTCTGCCAACATACCATGAGGTCCATTCAGCTATTAGACCTTCTACCTGTCTCAATGTATGTAAATACTATCCTGAATGAGTAGGAGAATGTTTTTGGTTTCGCAACTGCAAGGAATGTCAAATTCCAATGTTTGTATATTTCTTTGTATGCAAAGACTGTACAGAACTGATTTGTTACTTTGTATGTACATATAGATGTTTTTTCTGATTAATGTATATTTTTGCAATAAAAGAAATCTGTCTCTCCCTTCACTGCCTGAGCAAGTTATGTTTCTTGAGTAATGGGAAAAAAGGAGAGATTCAAGGGTCGGGTTATTTGTTTTGGTGGTTGAAAGGCTTGGGAGGTCTAGCAACTATGAAACTTAGAGATGCAAATTTCCTGGAATTCTTAGCCATTATAATGGCAACTTCATAGCTGTAGCTAGCCAACTGAAGCCTGTCGGGAAAGTATATCTTCTAAACAACCTGTTCAGGGATGTTATTACACACTCCTGGAGCAAGTGGGATTTGAACCTGGGCCTTGTGGCTTAGAGGTTAGGCTTGTAACTCCAAGCCACAATCATGATCTGGCAATGATAAGATGGATAAGTGACCAAGGTGAGTTGGTTAGGGTGTCAGATCATGGTCAGGAAGAGAAAAGTGAGGTTCAGATGGGCAGTCAGAGATTTATAGATTTGCTTGGATTGGAGGAAGTACTTCTTTACCCCGATCCACAATATGCTTTGCAAAGAGACTTTATTTGCTGTATTGCATGGCTGCTGGGTGTCCCAAGAAAACTTCTCTAAAAGTTTCTAAAATACTATACAGAGGCCATGTCCCTCCATTTTAATTTTACTGTTTTACCCACTACCTGACGATGTATTGATTGCCCCCAACCTGCTCTTTATAAAGTGGTAGGTAGAGAGGTTAGTGTGAGGCTGCTCTTTGATTTCTTATTGTTTTATCTTTCTCCACCCGCCCCAGGGATTGAAGTTACTGCACTGAGTGTGAGCTGTTTATTAATTGCCTGGACAATATAATTATTTACTTATTGATTATAGTCTTCAGAAATCAACTTAAATTAGCTTAGTAACAACTTTTCCTATAAGTACTTTTAAAACATGACACTGAAAGTAACTAGCCTCATCTTTAGTGTGGTTTAATGTTCCAAATATCCTGAAACATGAAAATTTCTCTTCAGATTTTATCGTTTCATAGTATTCCTCTGCTATTATTAGTCTTTTTTTCCGCCAACATCTTGCCTTCATCTGCACTATCTGCCAGAAAGTCAGATTTCTGGACAACGGCAGCAGAGAGAAGAATTCAGGAAGCAGTGTCCAGATACTTAATTTGTAAATTTATTTGCATATGAAAAGAAACCCTTATTATTCTTCCATGTATGTTAACAAAAGCTATGATGCTCCGTTCAAGCCTGGTGTTCACCCAATTGACTGAAAGTTAAAGCACTTTGAAATGTTCAACTGCATTCCAGTTGGCATGGTTGAAGGCTGTTGCTTAGCAAAAAGGGATCAACATTCACAGGATGTTATAAGTTTGCCAATTATATTTTTAGTTTCCACTGGAATTATTGGAAATTATGAGAATCAAATTTTGTGGATTCTAAACAAAGTCTTCCCATTATTTTGATTCCTTGGGTTTTTCTGTAATTGTAGAAATAAATCGAAGGTATGGACAGCAATGATAATAGCACTCCTCAAATACACATTTGCTGCTTTGTCATTTTTCATCAGCCTAGAGGTAAAACCAATATTTCTTTGAATAAAACGTGATATTCAGCTTTCAGCTAAATACCACATAAATCTTTATTTCCAATTCTCGCTGCTTGAAACTTCATGTGAAATTGTAGCTGGGCGCTTTGTTTTTGACATATGATCAGTTTACCACCTCTTTTGGGTTCCAGCCTGCCAAACTCTGCAGGGGAATATCACAGGGCAGCATATAGTGCTGCTCACTGACCTGAGGGGCTCTCTACTTCCATGCCCATTGTAACCCTACATTCTCTATAACAAATCAGGATGTTTTGAAAAATCATTTGAAAATTAAGCACAGTGCAAAGGAATGTGAAACACAATCCATATTAAGGGCGTAGGAATGCAAAGAAGCTCAGCTAAAATGAATTTAATGATGCAATTGTAATTGGAGAAGCATTGTTATTCTTCCTTATTCAACTTTCATTTTTATTAGATCTGTTGAAATGTATGCTTCAAAGAATATTATAGAGATGCAGAAAGAGGGCAGTATATTACATAGAATTGAGAATAGGAAAAAGAAAACAGCTGCAACAATGCAGAAATTCTTCTATTTTTGAATTATTAAACAAATAACAATTGATTTAGAATTGTTTCAAGTCAAATAACAAACACTTTCATATATGCAGCACCTGTAATTTAATAAAAACAACCAAATGAGCTTTATAGGAGTATAATGGCAGCAAGACACAGAGGAGATAATGATCAAAGTAGTACACGTTTAAAGGAGGGAATTGCAAAATGTAGGGCTTCAGCAACTGAAGACATGGTCATCAATACTGAAATAATTAAAACTGGGGATGCCTAAGAGGTAAGATTTAGATGATGGCTGTAGTGGCTACAGCAGATTACAGAGATAAGTGAGGTCATGGTGCAAGTTGAAAATGAGGATGCAAATCGTATGATCAGGGTAATGTTTAAACAGAAACCAACATAAACCAGTGAGCACAGCAGCATTACGGAATCATAGTGCAGGGGTGAAAATAGGCTCTCATAGTGTTTGCAGGAATATGAGATCGGAAGCTCATCTCAGAATCAAATGTGATACCAAAGTGTGAACAGACTGACTGAATCCCAGTGAGAAAGCTAGAATCAGAAACTAAGAGAAAGAGTTTGGAGTGGGCTTCAGTCAGCCTAAAATTTAACTGGAGGAATTTTCTGCTCATCCAGTACTAGATGTTTGTTAAGCAGTTAGTAAGTAAGCAGCTGTGTAGAAGTCTGGTGAGGTGGTAATGAGATAGAGCTGAGTGTACATGTGAAAACTAAAATGTGCATTTGGATGATATTGCCAAGAGGCAGCCTGCAGATTTTAAAAAAAGAGGAGGCCAATGATTGATCCTTGTGGAACTCGAGAGATAACAATGTGGGAACAGGAAGGGAAAACATTGCAAGTGATTGTCTAGCAACAATCAGATTGAAGGGAACTTGACCTGGTGCCATCAGCCACATCCAGCTGGGCAGCAATGAGGATGCCAACGTTAAAGGTTGTAAAGAAGTCCAGAAGGGCAAGGTGGGCAAAGTTAAATTTGGCACAGTCACATAGGCTGTCGTTTATGACTTTGATAAGAAGTGTTTTTGCACTGTGGCAGGATCAGAAGCATGTCTGGAGGAATTAAAACATGGAGTTCTGGAAAAGATGAGAACAGGTATTGAAGGGTCAGGGGTGAGAGAAATAGCTCAAAATACCTTGAAAAAGTGTGGCTTATTAACAGTTAATACATTGCATAAGCAATGGCAGGGGTTTAGGGCAGAAGCAGTTAAGCAAGTGATAGCTTTTTGGTAAACATGAACATCAAATGGTCATGTAATCGTATAGCTATCGAGTGCTGACCCCACATCTACAGCATCCAGTCAGAGAGGGTGGACCACAGTGGAAAATTAATGGAGGAAAGTGAACCAAAAAGTAGGATCATGGGCAGAGGTTCCTTTGTACTTTGCCATTCTCAGCAGCAAAAGATGAGCTTGCCGACTATCCACAGTACGTTATCAGTTTTAGAATGCTATTACTTCTGTCTGCCAGACCTTTAGTTAACACTTAGTTGCCTTTTGTGAATTTAAAAGCTGAGCTAACTCTCAATGGCTTTGTAGTTTCACCCATCCGACTGTGGAATTCAGAACATAACGTGTCACTAAACACCACGCATACTTGACTCTTTACTTTTCAAGATTTTCTTAGGTCATAGTCACCTGAGGCCAAATTATTTGCAATTGCACACCATGGATGTCCAGCATTTCACATTCAAGCTTATTTCTACTGAGATAGTAGGAACTGCCGACGCTGGAGGATCTGACATAACAAGGCGTAGAACTGGATGAACACAGCAGGCCTAGCAGCATCAGAGCAGCAGGAAAGCTGACATTTCAGATCTGGACCCTTCTTCAGAAATCTGAATTTCTGATTTCTGAAGAAGTGTCGAGACCCGAAACGTCAGCTTCCCTGCTCCTCTGATGCTGCTTGGCCCGCTGTGTTCATCCAGCTCTCCACCTTGTTATCTTACTTCTACTGAATTCTTTTTCACTGCACACTACCCGCAGCATATTAACTGGATGGAATCAACTTCCTCATTTGAAATATTCTTGTGAGGAATAATTTTCACTTGACTATCACTACTAGTTGTTTTGCTATGGCTATTCACTGGTCATTGGAGTGAAATCTCATGGCAAAATAGAAAAAAGAAAGAACACTGAAGTACAAAGTTCTTTTTTCCATTGATGGAGTCAGTGACACCAAAGAAACATATTGGGTGGCATTTTATATGAGCCTGAATGATGTGCACAATGGCAAGTAATGTGGCAGAACCCTTCAAGAAGTCTGATAAGACTTATCTCAATATCTGGAGCAACTCATTGCATCTTTTGGGTAATTTCTGGGTCAGAAATCACACAAAGCCAGGTTATAATCCCACAGATTTATTTGAAAATCCAAGCTTTCAGAGTCTTACTCCTTCTTCATGTATTAGACACTGAATACTTGTGTTTTCAAATAAAACTGTGGGACTATAAACTGATATTGTGTGATTTCTGATCTTGTCCACCCCAGTCTAACACTGGCAGCTCCACATCAGGGAAATTTCTGGAAATTGAAGTGAGATTCTTGCTAGGAAACAGCAAGTTGCTTATTAAGGGAGATTACTGCTTGTTAATGTCCTTATTAAATACAAATCTCACCTCAGTAATCTGCAGCTTCCTACTTTACCAATCCCACCTGGCTCACAATGCCATGTGTAAGCACATGAACCACCTTGTGTTGGTCTCTCAACAGCTGGCAATAGTTCCTGTATTGAACTGGCCCCTGGATTTGCTATTCTTCAAGAATGCCAACAGCACCCATACTTCTAACTAGACAAAGCTCTCTTAGAATACCAGCCAGTCAAAGAGTTTTGCAATAGCCTGAGCAGATTTGTTCATTTCCAAATTTACAAATTAAAACAAGATTGCTCCTAAAAAAAAGTTACATTAAACTCTCCTGGGTATGTTTCTTCTCATACTGGCAGATGGATGAGGCAGATAAAACACATGCTTAAGTTTGTATCCAAAGCTAGATTTTCAAAGAACACGTTGCCAGCCTGTCTTTAGAGGTATAGCATGACATATGACATTCCGTACTCCAGGAGGCTCTCCCACTTTTGCTGCTTACCATCGACATAGCAGAAGGCTCACAGGTTGATAATCAACCTGTTTGGCCACATTGGAATGCAGTTTCCATTGTTGTCAAGTCGTGGAGTTGGAGTTTCTTGCTCAGAGACAGGGACACTATGCCTTGCCCCAAACCAATCCCACTTCCTGGGTATGCTACTGAATAGGTAACTGAATGGGAGGGACCTTGGGGAAAAATGGCAGGGCCTCAGCAGTGGAGCTAGGAACACAGACTTTGCAGCCAACTTTAAAAAAATTGTCAAGATTGAAGGAAGCTTAGGTAAAAACTCATTGGTCCTGGCCAAAACAAAAAGTCTGTTCACCTGATTTCAGAACAATTATCTGCTTCATATTTGTTAGCACTAATATGTTTTGGCATATTCAAGTAACTAAAGAGTAATGAGGCAGATTTAAATTAACAACCCAATGAGGCAGAGCAATGATTCTAAGCTGAGATGAGGTTGAATTAAGTGATTGAGAAAAGAGATAAATTGCACCAAAAAACTAAAATGGTGTCCTTGGTCTATCAGCTCAACACAAAGAGTACCAGATGCCATCTTGGTAAAAGGGTTAGCACACACACAATAAATCCTCAGGAAATATATAGAGCATACAGATAATACATAAAATGCTGACTCAATATCAGTACTATCAATATGGAATCCCACACTCCAGCCAACTGTCTGTCTTAAGCTCATACAGCTGAACACGCATCATAAATGTAACATGCTAAAACAGCCGGAAGGATCCTCCACCAATGTTATGTAAAGGGATCATAATCTACATACAGGTTAGTTACTGATTCTTTTCTAAATGTTGCCCCATTATTTGGTGTTTTATAAATGTTTTAAGTCTATCTAGCTTGGTATGAAAACGCTGAAGCAGTTTTTGCTGATTTCAAGGCATCTGCACAAATCAATTACTGTCAGACAACAGTGGACAAGGAGACATTCCTCCTGGAAGGTAGCATCACTGTGTGAGTGTGAGGGTGGTGTATATAAATGTGAGGCTCTAATTAACAGTCACTGATGTAGGTGAGTGATAAAATTTGATGATTTGAGCAGTTTGGTTAACCTTGGACAGTAGCCAGGCTAAGAGTTGGAATAGATTAAGGACTGGAGTCTGTCATAGGCACCAAAAATAGTGACTTTAGCAAGCAATAGTCCCCCCGTGTTGGTAGCTCAGTGCTGCTGAAATGGAATCTTGCCTCAAAACCCGGCTGATGCATTACAGATGCGGCACATTGCACTCAAAGTCGAGATAGCCCTCACCAGACTTATTATGTGATTCTGCCACAAATTTCATTGTAGCCCACATCATTCAGACCTCAAGAGATTCTGTCCAAAGAAACTACAGCATTGTCACTGAAACACATCTGATCTACTGCCATCTTTGAGGAAAAGATATCTATAGTTTGAGAGATCCCAATTAAAATTGTGCCATTTCGTTTATACTGACAATTCTTTGAAAGGAGGTACGTTGAGGTTCTTCAAAGTTTGTGAGTTGTCTTTGCCATTGAGAAAACTGAAAACAGCAGCCCTGTAGGAGATGCCACAAGAGCAACTTCATGCAGACATGCTGAAAATCTTCAACACAATTTATGAGAATACCACTAGCACAATAATGATGTAAAGGTCTAAATAACAAACAAGAGGCAGTACAGAGGGAATAAGTACATAGCCTCCACAAGGTCTGAAGCTGGAGGGAGCCTCCACCACTTCCCAGAACAAAAGTTCTACCATGTGTGATTCCTGAGGTATCAGTCAGCAACTAATTGTACACATAACTTGTTGATTCATTATTAAAACATGAAAATGTCAGGTAGCATTAAATATAGTTTCAGATATTAATTGCAACAATGAACTCCTTAGGGAAAAAATGAAAAGTGAAATTATGTGAATTCAAAAAAGAAATTATTGTACTTCTTTATTGCACGTTGTGGAAATCTCAAAATCTAAAACATGAACCCTGAATTAATTTGAAAGGGGTTGTATCAGAGATAATGGGAACTGCAGATACTGAAGAATCCAAGATAACAAAGTGTGGAGCTGGATGAACACAGCAGGCCAAGCAGCATTTTGTGCTCCCAAGATGCTGCTTGGCCTGCTGTGTTCATCCAGCTCCACACTTTGTTATCATTAATTTGAAAGGTAACTGTTATGATGAGGTAGGAAAATATAAGAGCAGTCTTGTGCTTATGTTGGTTGAGGCTGCAATATTGGCTAAAAACTTAAAAGATGTTTCTTGGAATGCTTCCATGAGTTAAAACACGAGAACAGACATAAAACACAACTTGAAGGATAATTCGTAAAACAATGTAGCACTTGATTATTGCACCTGAATATCTCTTCAAGGAGAAATAATGGGGTCTAAGGTCTGGCTGTTTGAATCCCCTGGACAGAGTGATGTCTAAACAGGTCAACACATGCACTTGCATCATAACAGCATCTAAACTTCAAAAGACTTATTTGGCTGTAAAGTACTTTGGACATCTGAGGCTGTGGAAGGTGCTATATAAATGCAAGTCATTTTTCTCCTCAATAAAATAATTTTCTTAAGTTTCTTTCTATTGAAAAGACCTGATATTTTTTGTACCTTTGATAGTGGATCAACATGGGAAAAATTACTGTTTTCAAACCAAGGGTTATGAGAGGAATTGCTGAACATTTTAAAAGTTACTGAAGTTCATTTGATGCTGTGTTTATACTGCTGCTTTGTTCAAGCAGCGGGGAAAACTGTTTGCAGATGAACCAGAGTTAGTAGGAACTGCAGATGCTGGAGGATCTGAGATAACAAGGTGTAGAGCTGGATGAACACAGCAAGCCAAGGGCTGCTTGGCCTGCTGTGTTCATCCAGCTCTGCACCTTATTGCAGATGTATTGGCACCAGTTGTTGTGCACAATGTGATATTTGGCTGGCAGAAAGTAGTCGAAAGGTTGTGAAGATGTGACTCCATGTGAAAAATGCTATTGGCTTGACAACAACATTCTGATTTGTACCTGGATAGCTGAAAAGCTTGCAGGTGTGACTGATACTGTGAGAAGACTTCAGACGTCAGGGAAGGGAGGTGATGAATCGTTCTCTCTAATAAAATACTAAAGCTGATTTGTTTTCACTCATCAGTTGTTGTTGACCAGTCATTGAGAGACTTGCAGTTAATATACTAATTGCAGTATCTCCCGTGAAGAGATCAGAAGAACCTTGGGAAGAGAGACTGAACATCAACAAGTCCTGGCAAGCAAATAGATTCTCTCAGCAAACTCTGTGGACTAGTGCTATTGAAATGCTATCCCCCTAGTATTTCCCTTCCACCCATTCACAACACCAAATTTCTTTAATTTGTCTGACTTAATGTATGTATCGGGGGAGTTTTAGAAGGGGCTTAAAGTTTTATGCAGAGTTCTACAGTAGAGTTAAATGTTTTGTGTTCGTAATAGTTTACCTGTGGTTAAAGTCTATTTATTTGTAATATATAGAAGTGCTTGCTAAGTACGGAAATCTGTTTCTTGTTTTCTGCTATCCTTAGTCTATTTGACAAATAAATTGGGGGCTCTGTGAACTTTATAAATTTTTAAAATTTTGTGATGACTCTGGGAATAGTGAGGCTTGATTTCCAGCATGCTATCTGGGTGAGATATAACATTATGTAAGAAAATTAATTTGAATCATCTGACGTTCTAATATTTGCTGAGTCCAGTACACTTGGGCAAAAGCTCATTCCACAAACTTGGAAACTGGTAGCACTGGAACTTCATTTGAGGAATACAGGATAAGTCAGACCAAATGCATCATTCAGACATTTTATTGGGTTTTCCTCTGAAACATGTCCAAGTTCCAGAGTGACATATGAGTCCATAGCCATGGGGACGTGAAAATTCCTAAGCATCCTGTGATTCCTGTGGAGAAGTGAGATTGTTAACTGGTGCAATTGGGCTCAGGTTTATTGTCCTCTAGTAGCCTATTGACCATTGCTGTCCAAGTGCATACATGAAGCATGGCTATTCTGGTGAGATTGTTGTGGTTATCAGTGTTTGTGACATACCAATGCCTTCAAGAGATGAAAGAAATAACTCACACTTTATGATATCCATACATTCCTCACAATGCTCATTTAGTTTATTTACATTTAAGAACAAATATGTATAAATAGTCTACTTCACTAATCCTCACTCTAATCCTTACTTTGTATACGAGTAGAAGGAGTTGCACTCACGTTTTTTCTCCTTGTTGTGAGGCATTTATTGGTCTTTTGTTCCCTCTGATATTCTAGCCATTGGGAACTCATAATGTTGTGACAGCATCAGAGTATCCACACAATTTGATGGGCGTAAATTAAGCTTTAGTAAACACTAAACTGTGAATCCATAGCAATAGTAAAATAAAAACAAATATCTTAAGCACACGTCATCCCATCAACTAGTTGCACGATTGTGCAACACTCTGGAACAACCAAGATTGTTTCTGTCATTGCAATAGCCTAGGAAACGTTAGGTTGGTATATG
Organism: Stegostoma tigrinum; assembly: GCF_030684315.1. Lineage (NCBI taxonomy): Eukaryota > Metazoa > Chordata > Chondrichthyes > Orectolobiformes > Stegostomatidae > Stegostoma > Stegostoma tigrinum. The sequence goes on from NC_081369.1 coordinate 29,599,924, forward strand.
TCCTATTCCTGCTATGCTTGTAGGTGAGAGGACAAGACTATATTTTCAGCATTAAAAATTATCTTTGGCAAAGTAAAAGCACAGCTTCTCCTAGTGTTTGCTAATGTTCTTTAATTCAACCATTGATCAAATTACAAGATTCCTAAAAATAACAGACATATACAATCTCTATTCTTTAAAAAAATTAAATTTTGTCGTCGTATCCTCTGATTACAAGGTGTATTAGTATCCAATTTACAATAATGAGTTGACAGGGATGATAATTTGTTACCTCATTTCATTGTAGTTCAGTCCATAGCTAAAACGATTTTGTGTGGAGCATTCTGAACTGGTGACTCCCAAAATTGTCACTGGATTCATGAAAAAATATTTTTAAGTGCAAGCTCTCCTCATCCTACATGTTCTACAGGAGGTGGCCAAATATTTGCAAGTCCAACTAATTTTCTGTTTCTTGCCTGTCCTCAGAGGTACTTCTAGATCCAGTTCTGAACAAATAATTGAGGACCAGCTCTGAATTGGTAACCCAATAGTAAATGCCATTAAAATTGGTGATACTAGTCTGATATCAGTAATACTAGTCTGAATTGGTCATTTGTCCAGTTTATTTGGTGGTATTTTGGGCTCTAATCATAAGCTGCATTTATTGCTGATATTTAAGGCTTAAATTAGGATCAATTGATGTCAAAAATTTATTAGATTAGATTAAATTCCATCCAGTCAACTGAATGCAAGCAGAGATAACAAAGTGTAGAGCTGGATGATCACAGCAGGCCAAGCAGCATCCTAAGAGCACAAAAGCTGATGTTTCGGAAGGGTCTAGGCCCAAAACATCAGCTTTTGAGCTCCTAAGATGCTGCTTGGCCTGCTGTGTTCATCCAGCTCTATACTTTGTTATCTCAGATTCTTTAGCATCTGCAGTTCCTATTATCTCTGAATGCAAGCAGTTCCTTTTGTGTGTGGATGTCTGTGTACCTATGTCTATATTTATATGTGTCTCTATATGTGTGTGTGAGAGAGAGAGAGAGAGAGACAAGGTGCTCTGGATGAATAAGCACCAACAGCACTTTTGGAGGACTCATCTCCATATATCCACACAAAGAACTCAGAATTAAAGTTGAAAAAAAGTGATGCAAATTTTACTGTGGAATAAACAAGAGAACCTGGGCATGCATTATTAACATGCTGACACTACATACACTGTTTGTAAGTGACACCAACCAAAACACTCAGAATAAAAGTCTGAACATAAGCTATGCAAATTTTATTGTGAGAACACCTTGCCAATTGTATTGTCTCCTCACATGTATATTGTCCTCCCTGCCCCTGGTGTTCATTGTGGCACAGCACTCTGTGTGTGTCTGGGCGGTGTAATCACACTCAGAAGGAAGTCCTGGGCTGCACAGTCATGTTAAGCGATTAGTGATACCTTGATACCTCTTCATAACTTCCCAGCATCTTACCTCCCAAGCCTGCCCAGCACGTCTCTGATTTCAACCTAGAAGAAGGCCTTTGATGGAATACCACACACCTACATGATGGACATGCTGTTCAAAGCGGGCTATGGGGAGGGAACTGGCAACTGGATCTGACTGCTCCACACAAAGAGCCAAAGTGTAGTCTCAATCAATGGGTGGAAAGCAGAAAGCTTCTCAATCAAACCTGGAGTCATTTGAAATTGCTATCTGTCTCTGCTTTGTTTGTATGTTGCACAGAGCCATTGCTCAGTCCACCAGGAAGCATGTGAGCTTGACAGGAATGGCTGTCCCAGGAAGTGGCAGTAAAGGTCTTCCTGTACATGGACGATGTTGCCATTTTCTGCTTGTTGCAAAGACTCATGGACACCTGCAACCAATTCAAATTGGTTTTTGGGCCCAAGATAAAAATGAGGCTATGTTCTTCAGGGACAAGACCAACACATCTTTTACATCTTTCACTGCTAGGTCAGATAACCTGAAGCTCTCAGGCATATGGTTCAGGAAGAACATGCTGAGCATGCAATTTTTACTGTTTTCTTTGAGCAAAATTATTTATGTATTTTTGGTATCAAATTATTTTCATAACTTGATTTTTGCCATCAAATTTCCTCCCTGATTTTCTCATCTTTACCTCTTTGCTGAACAAATAAGTCCAACTTGGTTCCACAAGCAATACCTTGAATTCCTCACCCAAGTGTATAATAAATTGGAGTGATACTTATGGTTCAGCGTGCAACTCTGAGCCAGGAGACCTGAATTTACATCCCACCCGGACCAGAGGTGTGTCATAATATCTCTGATCAGGTTCAAGAAACTATTTGGTATTAAATTAGTGTAGCTGATTAGTACAACTGATGTTTGTTGATGAGAACAATCACAGCCCCGTTTTGCACAGTTCACCTCCAACCAGAGAAATTGGGAGCCTGATCACTTCCAATCAGAGAAGACTATTTTAAGGTCACTCTTCCCTCTCCCTGCAACCAGAGGATCCTGTTGTGTACAGCTAGCTCTCCCTCACCGAGATTAACTAATGCAGCACAGCTTAAGAGTTACATTCAAGCTGATTTACATGCCACATTTGCAACTCACTTACCATCTGAACCATTGGAAAAATATACCATCCAAGTCAATTCTCTCAGTGCCCTGTTCATAATTGATTTTCAATATCATGACATAAAATGAAATCAATTAATTATTTAGAAAAGAAACTCTGTACATTATTGTGAAGATGCTTGGGAAAATCTATAACTTGACACACTTTGCTTGACATTAGATTTGAATGGGTTGTTAATGCCATAATATTTAGATTCCAGTTACTTGCTGATGTGAAAACAAATGCTAAGAAATCCCAACATTCTCCGATGTACAGCACTGCAGATATATTGCAATTTGTAATGACCTCAATGCTTCCTTGAGACATCAGGAAAATTTAACACAGTCCTGTTGTATGTATTTCAAATAAAAGTGAAGCCTCTTCAATGATGGCACAGTGTAATAAGGCCTACATGATTAAGTTCCTACACAAAGTCACTATTACTGGCTTCACAGAACCATTTGTATGTTCCATTCTCTCTGATTATCCAGGTCTAATTAAGTGCACATAAAATTGTATGCAAGGGCTGGTTATCATCCAGCCTCTAACAAAAAGATACCTGGTTATAGGACACCATTTACTTAAGCCTTCAGAATGATCTGTTGTTAGACACACTGTGATAGATATGAGTAATGAAACACTATTGCCATGAACTAGTTATCCAGAGATGGAGGTTAATATTCTAGGGTCATTGGATCAAATCCTACCACAGCTGATGTTGAAATCTGAACAGAATTAATACATCAATAAATAAAAACAAGTCCAGTGGTGACCATGAAGCCAATATACAGGGTGTACATTTTAATTTCATGGCTTCCTTAAAAATACATGCTGACTTTCAGAGACATCAATTAATTTCTGAGAAAGGTTGATCAGCATGCTTTCTATCTTTTACCTTGTTACAGCAGACTTCTTTCGTACCAATGATGTTGGTGGCATTGATTGTACTCACGCAGTCCTGTATGTAGCAGACTGCTATGTTGTGTGTATTGCTTCACTTAAAAGTTCACCAGAGACGTCATGTGCACTATAATGTTTAATGTTAGCAGCATATTTCATTGCTGTCTCAAGTCTTGTTGAATGTTATCCTCCCAGGTTTCTTCAATGGTGTCAGAGATGTAAAACATTTCCAGTACCCCTGTGAAATCTGTGAGTTCCTGCATATTAGTGTGATATAAATCTCAGACTCCAATAAAAGTGATTTCTGCTCATTAAATCTTCTTTTTAGATTCAGCCATCAATCTTGGAAGGCTAGTAAAATCTTCCTCTGGTTATATTTTTTGAGGTATGTCAAAGATAGGTTTCTTATAAAGTATTTGAATTACACCAATAAATTGCAGGATCTTGAGATCAAGATCTTCCTAGATCAAGAGTAAGTTTTATTGGTTCTGGATGCCATACACATTCTCAAACATCCAATATTGTTTATGCTGTAGTGATTCTTGTAAAAAATTCATTTATTCTTAGGGATCATTCCCCCTCTGCCAAGTACCTATAAGCCTGTAGTCTCTAATTTCAAGTGTTTAAGTCAAGATATTCAACTGGATAAGACACTGAAACAAAAACAACAAAAACAGCATCTACGGAGAGAAAGCAGAGTTACCGCTTCAGGTCAAGTGACCCTCCTTCCAAAGACCCTCTGTTTTGAAGTTCTTTGTTTTTTGGATAAGACACTTGATTCTCATCAAATTTAAATTGAACAAGATGTCCATTTAGATCCAAATGTCCATCATTTCAGACATATCTGGTCATGATAGGTCCCTTATTTTTCCTAGGACTGCCTTGATTATCTTCTAGTGGGGGTTATCTTCAAACACAAATATCTCTTCTAATGGAGATGGGTGAACTATTGTGTTGAGCTCTTTATGTGTGTATACCTACTAGAGCTTCTGCATTCTTTAATTGTATCAGGCTTCTTTAAATACTTTGGAAATGACTTTTGTTACAGATTTAATACACTTTTGTCATAGCTAATCACTGTCTTCACCTGTGAGAGTTTGTCTTTGTTCCACAGCACTGACACTGACTATTAGTAACTGATTTTGTGTTGGCTTGTCATGTATCTGTTTGGAGTGTCTGTATCTTCCTTAGACCGTACCAGATCTAATACAGACTGATAAACATTTCCACAATCCTAACTATTATATATTCTGATTACAAAGCTCTCTATGGACAAGTTTCAACAAATCTGTACAGATCATTCATAAAATTTTATATAGATCATCTTCTGATAAATCTTGCCTGTTCAAGGGTTCTATTTGCTCTTAAATTAGTAATTGTCAAAAGCTTGAATGACATGAACAAAAGTGTTTGTACATTATTTTGTGGTGATTTATAACATCATCATCTGTAATGCCTAGTGAACATTGAAATATTAAAGCTTATTCTGCTTTTGATTTGGTATTACGTTTTGAAGCAATTCTGTATTTTGGTAACTTTGTTTCCCCCATGAGGCCCAATCTGGTGTGCTATTAGGATCATCTCTGATGTTGAATCAATCAGGAAATATTATGTCCTCTTCCAATTTTCTTTATGGAAGTATTTTAATCTGTATACTTTCAATACTATTTTAAATCTAATGCTTTATTGGCTTGTCTTCTTGTATTCAGCAATATAGTTTATATTGGATTATTGTATATTTTGCTAGCGTATTTGCAGCTTTTTCTTTATTTACCTGTCTTTGTAAATTCAGTATCACTGTTGAACCATAACAAATTATCCCAATAGATCTTTCAGTTGTATTTATGGGCTATTCTGTACTGATTTAGCAATTTACTGTTTCCACCTCTGGAATCTTTTTTCTTGGAAAGTACTTTTACTTTTAAAATTGCTTAGGGCTTTAAAATTCTATACTGTAGCAATATTCACTTAATAAAGTTTCTAAAGTTCTTTTAAACTTTTCAAAGTTTGCGAATTCTGTTAAATGCCTTTTTTTCTGAACTATTAGTATAATTTCCTGGTTTTATAAAGCAATGGCGGGTTCCTGTATTTCCGCTTCTTCTTCTGAAGTTTCTCTCCTTCTTGAACAAAATGGACGGGGTTCATGGCCAGTTCTGTTCTGTTATGTTGCTTCAAGTCTTTCTTTCTGAACAAAATGGCATGTTCACACTTTCTGCAATTAAAATATTTTGATTTATTTTAGCAAGATTTCTCATGCCTCTGAAATACTTTGTGGTCTTAATCTTCTACAGTGCAGCTACAGTGTTTAATTTGTCTCTGATATTCCAAACTTCAATATAAATTTTAGGCCCCATTTGAAATTTTTTTACAGCTTTACATCATAGCCCAATCACAACTGCAGCAATGCTCATTTTACTGATATTCACTCCCTTTCTGTTTTTCAGCCTCCCAGCCTGGAATTTTATGCTATTAGCTAAGTTTCTTACTCTTACTTAAGACCCTAGAGGTCAAGTATACTGCAGGAGCTCTGGCATCTAATTATACCTTAACTGATTTTTGACTCAGACCTGTTCCCTCAGTGTTTATTTTTACCCCTGGTCTTTTCAGCTTGAGGGCAGCTGTAGTGATTGCGACAAGGTCAGTCAGGTGGGCCTCACAGAACATAGTTCCCTGCTTGGGTCTGTTATCTTGGTCCAACTGGGGAATCCTGGCTGACAGATGGAAACAGGAGTGTCAGAGGTTCTAATCACTCTGAGAGCTGGCTCTGGGGAAGCTGGACCCAGTGTCAAGTACGTACGCATGTGTAAATAAAGGATGACTGTTTGGTGGGATACTGACCTCTGAGGAGTTATTTCAGTAACTATTTCAGCTCCTCGTGGCTGTGCTAATATCTGTTTAAATGCTTCCACCTGCTGAATGATTAGTTGAGTCTTTCTTAAAGCAGCTAGCTTTTAAAGAGGAAATTCACTTGGCCGCAATTTTTTTCATTTTTCTTTCAGGCTGTAGCTTCTCTTTGGTAAATATCAGATCAGCACTTTCTTGGGCCCACTGCTAAGTTCTGGTGATGTTGGCCTCCTGGGTGGGTGGATTTTCCTGGGCCAATTTATAATTCGAGCAGAAAGCTCACCAGCAGCCAGTCAGCTGGCTGATTAATGTATAATACAGTGGCTTTTCTCACAACGGTAGACTGCAGGTTTCTCCTCACAAAACTTTCCCACTTTTGGGCTTAGTCTGTAAATAAAAAACATTGACAAAATACCCTCAAAGGATGAAAAATAAGATCTAATGTGAATTAGGCAACAATAGATGGTAAGTGCATTTTATGGAAATGTAAGGTTGCTTCTATGTCATTGCCTCCTTCTCCAAATCAAGCTTCTGCAAATATTAATCTGCTGGCAAATGGAGATATGGAGTTTCCTTGTGTCATAATTCTGATGCGTACAAGTTAACTGCTTCACTTTTATTCTCTTTTTAACAATGTTTAAGTCTGTTCTACCAAGCATTAATAAATGGAAATATGTGCATTTCTATCTGCAGAGATGTGTTTGTGCCTGAGTGTAGAACCTCTGGTGCAACTTGACATACTTCTTGTTATGACTAAGATTATGGTGAGATTCCCCAACTGCATACAGTTCCAGCGAGAAACCCTAATCATTAACTCCAAGATGAGGAGGGATGAACTGGTTCCCTGTCTTTATTCACTGACCCCCTTGGTTGGTCACAACAAGCTTCATTTGAAAACTGATGCCTTTCCTTGCGGATACCTTCCTCCTAGACCCGAACAATTTTACATTTTTAAAGGAAACAATTTAACCAGGCTTTCTTGAATTAAGAAAGTGTGAGCCTATTAATTACTAAATGCAATAGTATCAGAATACACACACACACACATTAGAAAGAAGAGGACAGGCCAAAAAGACAAAAGTTTAAAACATCAGCTTTATGGATTTGTCTCTGAATTATTCACAAAGAGCAGATAATTGAAAGTTGTGGCTGTTGCAATGGAAGAGACAGGAAGTGTTGATGTTGATGGCTGAATACATGGTTTTGTGATCTTTAGTTTTGCAGATTGGTTGAGAATCTATAGTTTTCTTCCATGATTGAATTTCAGTATTCAGGGTAACAGAATCCTTTTGTTATCTTAACTCCTATTTGACTAGCACCTAGCACTCAGAGTGAGAAGGAGCAGCACAGGGGTGACTACAGGATGATCTTTGACTATGACTTTCACAGCACACTAACACTCAATCATAGGCTGGCACACACAAGAACATTCAGTCCCACTAGCACACATCAGTGGAGTTGATGTGGAGCTTTTAACCCATGCTTGTGTATTCTCCTATTCTTCAAAACATTTTGGACATAATCCACAAGGGGTGGCTTACCGTTGAGCAGAGGGTTATCAGCCCTCATTATTGTTCTAGTCACAAGAGATCACATACCAATCTGTTTTGGTTTGCCTCTTCGCACCTTTGGAGGGTTGTTGTTTTTACTTCTCTTTGCATCTGTGAATATGACATTTGTGAATCTCTGCCTCTGCGGACATCCACTTAATTTACATCCATGGCCATTCTTGGCTCTTTCAAGCCTCTTTTAAGAAACACATTTTGGAACTACAAGTTTAAAGAAAAAGCACTGTTCTTCAGGGTTCTGACCTGAGGTCATGACATTCCCTTCCATTGCCCTTCTTCTCGCAAAAGCACACAGATAAGAGAGATTTCCTACGTTATGTCGCATGGCACGATGGGGACAGTTTCTCCAAATACCCCTAAACCAGCCAAGGCGGCAATCGGGAAACAAGAACAACCCAGAAGGAAAAAACAGTAAAACTTGTTAATGACTAATACTTATCTGACTCATCTTGTACACATCAAAAGAAATCTCAGCACGACCCATACATTAATTTCTAAGTAATACCAGTTTCTTTTACTGATTTTTTTTTCCTCTTGGAATGTCTCCAAGTACTCATATCAATCTTCTTTTCAAAAATATTTAGAACTATTCTGTGAAAAACACAGTCCCTAGTAACAATCATTAATCAGTTTGTACATGAATTAGCACTGTGCCACATTAATGCTGGAAAATTACGTCTGTAATTGTTAATAAGTTTTTCTGTCATCTGCATCAATCCATCTATGAATTTCTTAATACCTCCAGATGGTTTCAAATTGCATGCTGTCAGCTGGGAGCACATATTAGGAATTTAGTTATGGAAATCAGTGAATAACATATGATTTTCTATCCAGAGCAATTTTTTTATACTTTGTATTTACTCAACCGATTCCCTAGGTAAATTTAAACACCTTGCATCATGATCACAAAACCTAACCCCAGGTCACCTATGGACATATTAAACTTTAATTCAGACACATCTTTTTAAAAGAAGGTTGATAAAGCCAAAACAACTGTCAATGTAAATTCCATGGCTGTTTGGAGAAAGAGACAGAGGCAGAGAGAGAGAGAAAGATCCAAGAATATCATACCCAATCAGGTCTTCAGGAAGTTTCAAAGGAATGAACAAAAAAGGGAGAAATGCAGTTTAAAACTTCTCAGAGTTATCTCAACCTGTGAACATAATGGCAGAAAAGACAGCAACTACAGCAAGGGAGCAAGGGATACAGCAGGAGTATTTTAACTTCTTTGAAGTGGTGAAAGTTTTGTTTTGCATTTTTGTATCTTCTTGGTTTCTGTTTTCATACTATAAATTCAGTTTTTTTTCAGTGAACTATTCAATCTCTAAATGAATAGATCTGTATTCATTAGATGATTAAACGCTCCAGAATAATGCAATGTGTCTGGCTGTAATAAATATTTACTGGAATGGATTTAATCTTGAAATATGTGTGGAATTCATACTATTGCATGTTTCTATAACGTCATGCCTTGTAATTTGATTGCAAACCTTCTTTCAAAATGGATAAGTCATGATCTCTATATCATCTTCCTTAATGATAGTGTAATGCAAATTAGTACATAATCAAGTGCATAAACCTTTCTCCTGTCTGGGACAACAATAATTGAAGTGAATCAAATGAAGATGAAAATAAACCACATAACAAAAAAAACATCAGCAGTTGTTATCATCAAGAAAGAGAAATTAGACTAGAAGCCGAGAGGGACACCACCCTCGCTGCCTTATAACATGCCTGGAGCCCTCTTCAGCACCCCTCCAAACCCCTTTCCTCCACCCTTTCTCGAATGTTCTGCGAGCTAACAGAAAAACTCCTGTGATAGAACATAGAACAATACTGATAATTGATTTTACGCAGACATAAACAAACCTTGGTTGGGTAGCTACTGTTCACAGATAGATAGACCTAATGCTTCAAATCCCAACTCTGGAAAATGGTCCGAGAAGGACTAGCAGACTGGCAAGGAATGAAATTATTCCTATTTGGTACCCTTTTGTCCATATGGAGGCAAAAGGTCTGCCCTTGGTATTACCACTATTGTCAAACTCACCAATGGGACAGTTGCCAGACTAGGCATATCACGGGTGCTGAGAGAAAAAAAAACAAGGAAAAATCTCCTTGATCTTGTCTTTGCCAATCTACCTATTGGCAGCTGTATTTGTCCAAGACAATATGGTAGGTACGGCCCTTTTGGTGATGGAGTCTTCACACTGAAGACATCCTCTAAAATCTTGTGGCAGTGCCACTGTGCTAAATGTTATTGATTTAAAAAAAAGGTTCTAGCTGCTCAAAACTGGGCATCTATCAGTTAACCTCTACCATCTAGAGGAGTAAAGGGCAGCAGGTTCATGGAAACACTGCCAACTGAAACTTCTCTGCAAGTCATACACCATCCTAACCTTTAAATATATTACCATCCCTTCAAGGGTGAAAGGTCAACACTCTGTAACTCTTTACCTACCAGAACTGAAGATGTACTTACAACACATGGAGTGCAGATCTTAGAAAATGCTAGTTATCTCCTCCTTCTCAAGGGAAATTGGGAATGGCCAATACATTCTGGCCTAGCCAGCAATGCCTAGTTCCCGCAACTTAATAAAAATGACCATAACGACTTCTTAAACCACAAGGAGCTCAATATTTTTCAGTGTAGAGTGGCCAGTAGTTAACAATATCAGATTATTCAAGTACATGCCAACTTCCCAGAAGGAGTCACAGTTTCTTCACCTTAAAAGTGTCTTCTATGCAATATACCTTCCCGCTGTTGTAGTAGTTTAATTCAAAGTTAATACAAAGACAAAGTTGGGAATGGGAACATTTGAACTGAAGCAGTAGAGGTCCACTTCTGAGGTTTGGTTCAGTGCATATTACTGAGTCAGGAACAAAGGAATTTTGGTCTGTACTGTGGTCACTTGACTTGGTTAGTTGTGCACTCACATCTTTCTATCACCTCTTTTGGAGCTGCTTGATGCTACTACTTTATCAATGGTAAAATATTTCAATAATGTCACTCTAGTTCCACAGGACTGCTCTCTTATTAGAGAGAAACAACTTGTGGTGAGCTTAACCTGAGAGTCACCACGTCTTAGACCTTCCTGGTAACCTCTGCCAGTGGGAGAAAAGAACCCATACTGTTAGCATCGCTCTCTGTATCACAAAATAACTATCCAGCCAACTGAACTAATCAACCCTCGTTTCGTGAACCTACTGATATCTCCCATTTTGCTGAATTTAAGTTTTTTTAACCTATGTTCTATATATTTAAAGTCTCTGCTAAGAAACAAGACAGCCATAAACAAAAGAATTATGCAGTCTCATATACATAAGGTATTCTGCCATCCCAGAAGATTCAATTAAACAAATTCCAAGATTGATAGAAATTCAAATTAATGATTATTCTGGCCAAATCTTAGGGCTTCTCAAAGCCCCAGAGGGGACCCTGGGAAGTATTCCATTTCCAATAATGCCTGTGAAATTGGATCAAAATAACATCAATCAATGAATCACTCCCTGAGTTTCGTGAAGATCCTTGAGATTTAATGAAACAAACTTTGGGGTTGACTTTTGAAAGTCTACAAAGTCTCAGTTCATTTTCTGTTTGTTGTGCATATGATTAAATGATAGTCTGTACTCCACAGTGCGGGTCAATACACAAATTGTAGAGATGTAAAGCAGATCAACCAGTTGGCATAGACTACACAATGTCTGAAAGAAGGCAGAGGTGCAAACAAATAAATACAGAAACTTACAATGGTGAAAGCTTGTAACAACTTCAGTAATAGTGAATATGAAAAGAAAAAAAGAGAAGAAGATGAAAATAAAACAAGCTTTGGAAATGATGTGAAAATATCAGAGGAAGGAAGACAAAAAGTGAATGCAAAGAAAAGGATCATAATAAATAACTGGCAACTTCTCCAACTTGTGTTTATATATTGTAATTTTTCAAAATTTTGTTTATTTCCTCATTTTTCCTCCAGCAATCTTCTCATGCCATGTTTTGTGTGGCAAGCTCTACGGCTCATTATCATTCCATCATGGTGCTTTTGAGACAGTGATCGAATTCCAGAAGGAATCATATAATGGAATTCAAAATTACAGTTCTAAATAAAGTGCATTGGAGTGGGAAATTTGTACTATTGCTTTGCCATCTACACATACGGAACCTTACAGGAGCTGAAAAATATCCGAGACTGAAATGATCAAGAAGTACGTTAAACATAAAAACATTTAGCAGAGGCAGACTTTCATCCCTTATTTTTATAAAATTATCACTTCCTATTTTTAAGAATTTCTAGTAACCTTCTGGAAACATTTCGTCTCACAATCCTACCACACATCAGAGGAAAAAATATTGGGAAAAAAATGCCAGATGAAGTTAAACTTGAGCTGTCCAATAAACAAAGGCCTAGCTTTTCATCAAATCAGTCCAAGCACTTTTAAAATGGGTGGGCAGAGGGTGGGGTATACATAACTGCAGGATTCCTGCCTCTACTCCTGCTTCAGTTAATTTTTCCAGTGTGAGATAAGCATGAGGATATTCCACCTGCATGTGACATTCCTGCCTTTGCCAGCTCCATTGTAGGAAACATGTGTAAGGGTACAGTTCAACTCTTCCCAAAACTTTTATGAATTCAAGATAATTCTGTCAGTATAATTGGCGCTCAGTGCCTCTGTGAATTGGTGAATCGTATAGAAATTTCAGACTCTCATGGGAACCAGAATGAAGTCTTCTGCTCCAGGAATTCTTTAATTCACTGGTTTAAAAATTTTAAAAATCCTATACTTTCAGTTTCAATAGGAAGACGAAAGTTAGATGTACTTCCATTGTAGTGTTTGATTATGGGGTTCTGTGCAACAAAGGCACTTTGCCAGCGGTTCATGAAGGCAGCTCACCACCACCTTCACAAGGGCAACTACGGACAAGCTATAAAAGTTGACCCAGTAGCAACTGGCAAAGTCATAAAATCATTGAGATGATACTTTAGTTTATCCCTTGCAGTCCTCTGGCCCAATCATGAGTGAATTTGAAACCCATTAACCACACTGTCAAAAGATAGTAGGAACTGCAGATGCTGGAGAATCTGAGATAGAAGGATCGAGGCCTGAAATGTTAACCTTCCTGCTCCTCTGATGCCTGCTGTGTTCATCCAGCTCTACACCTTGTTATCCCTTTACCACACTGTCAATACATTTTTCACTTTCCACAGCTTTACCCTTCTGTTGTAATGTTTTCTATATTTCATAATTTGCGGTACCAGCAGCACATCAATATTGGCGCAGTAAGGGGGGAGGGGGCACACCACAAGGTAACCCCTCCACCAAGTTTGAGGAAGACAGCATGGATACCTCAGAGAAAGCACCACAAGGCTGTCTCAGATACTGACACATCGGTGGGTATTGCATGTTGATTAGAGTTGGAAATCCGCATAGCCAAGCAATAAAAATTCCAGGTCACAGGCATTCGGAGGACTGTCAGAAACCAGCCATCTGCTAAGCACTAAGCATGAGATGGCACAATGTCAGCAATCAGGGATTTCATACAAATGTACATGCAGGAACAAGAGCAGTGGGCAGCTTTGTGGGGGGTTGGGGGAGGGGAAGCCACCATGGTGCAACACTGCAGGATTCTGGGCTGTCATGGGAACCTTGCTGCTTCAGGCATGTGATTATCTGACTGTCTCCATGGTCAAGCTGACGGTGGCCATGGAGAGCCAGGTCTACCATTCTCAGAGTTTGCTGGATGTGCAGATGGACTTGCACACCATCGCCATAGCCATCGATCCCCAGCACAAACAACAAGGTGACAAGGGAAATGAGAGACCTTGGCTTCACTCCAGGTGACTCTTCCTCATAAGGAGACAAAGCAGAGTCAGTAGATACCCAGCCCAAAGAGGATCCACATATAACACCTGACAAGTCTCCTTCAGGACACTCTAGAAGCGGGTGGTCTTTCCACTTCCACCCTGCTGCTACCCTCAGGCCTATGGAGGTCCCAGCTGAGAAGGATGCACTTGCTTCTGGCAAAGACACAATCAGCATGTCTAAGCCCTCTAGATACAAGCTCCCACAGAGTCTGCCAACCAAAACTTCAAAGCCAACAGGGTATACTGTACAGCAGGCTCCTGCCACCCCAGCTGCAGAACTGGAGACTGCACTGAGATCTAGTGGCAGGAGAAAAGGGTGAATTTCTGTGAGCACTTTGGTGGCCTGGGTGACACTTTACTGCAAATAAGACCTCACATTTATTAATAAACGTGCTCCATTCAGGTAATCATCTGTTTGTGCGAGGCTGTGTAGCCAATATAACTTAGAAGGTACTGAAGCCACGATTACCCATGGAAAATGTTCCATGAGCCAAGATGTAACAGGCATTAGTAAAATTCAGCTGTTAGTCTGCATGAAATGGTCAGAAGGCACGGATCAAAGAGTTGGACTGTACACAGGAGGCTAATGTCCAAGGGTCACAAAGAATGCTGAGTTTGCAGGGTCAATATTCATCTTCACTGTGAGGGTTTGTGCCTTTGTGGTTGCTCTTTAAAACATCCCACATAACTATAAGTTGCAGACATCCTCATAGAAGACAGGCTCTGATAATCTTCTCCACATCTGATGCTTGATAGGCAGACATCAAGAATGGCCATGGCCCACCCTGTTGAGCAACTAAGCTGATGGTTCTGAATGACAAATGACCAGATCCTTGACTGATATCTGTACAGCCTCCCAACTGTCTTCTGCAAGTCCCCATACTGCTGCACTGTCCCCACAGGGCTGATTGTGACTCACTCACTGGACTCTACAGGTTTGGAATTCATGACTGTGACCATCCTAAACAGGTTGCCTGACCCTGCACAAACATGAACTGAGATCAAAGGCTGCCCTTGATCTACTATTCTAGGACCCCCTGACTGACGGATGCCTCCTCGGATGTCAATGTGGCACATGGTGTGAGTGTACGACTGATGTTGCAATGTGCCAGAAAGCAATATATCCACCCACTTGACTGCTGACTGCTTACAACCACGACAAGCTGCCTAGCTTCATATCAATACTAAACAGCAAGACAGTGCAGGAGTACGATGAGCCTTTAAGCTTTGTCTAAGAGGGCAAAGAATAATGAGTCGCAGAAGCACAGAAACAGACCCTTCAGTCCAGATCATCCATGCCGACCAGGAATCCCCAACTTAACTAGTCGCATTTGCCAGAATTTGGTCCAAATCCCTCTTAACCTTTTCTATTCATGTAATTGTCCACAGTCTTTTAAATGTTGTAACTGTACTTGCCTCCACCGCTTGCTCTGGTAGTTCATTCCATACATGCACCACCCTCTGTGTGAAAAGGTTGCTCTTCCGGTCTCTTCTAAATCTTTCCCCTTTCAACTTAAACCTATGCCCTCTAGTTTTGGATGCCCCTACCCTTGGAAAAAGGCCTTGGCTAATCACTTTATCTACATCCCTCATGATTTTATAAACCTCTACAAGGTCACCCATCAGCCTCTAATGCTCCACGGAAACATGTCCCAACCTATTTAACCTCTTCATATAATTCAAACCTTCCAGTAACAGCAAAATCCTTATAAATTCTCTCTGCACCCTTTCTAATTGAACAACATTCTTCCTGTAACAGGCAGCCAGAATTGTACAGTATTCCAAAAGTGGCCACACCTATGTGTTGTACAGCCACAACGTGACACCCCGACTCTTATACTCAATGCTCTCGCCACTGAAGGTAAGCGTGTCAAACATCTTCTTCACCACCCTGTCTGCACATGACACCGCTTTCAAGGAACTGGTGCTGCAAGCATCCAAGTATGCGAAACCAGTAAGTGCAAAGAAAGCAAGCAAGAATCTCCAAGATGCAGCTTGATCTAACCCATGAGCATGCTTCATCTGAGCATTCTTACAGCAGCAATTCAATAATAGTTTCCAATAAGGTCCAAAGAACAGTATTGAAGTACAACGAGAAGAGTATTCAAAGTTGCTCCTGACATCAACAAAACCTATCCTAGACTTCTCACACAATTCTCCCAGAGGTTTTTTTCAGTCCATGTTGTTCAAGGACTCATAGGATTCGACCCCAAGGAAAGTTGAACAGCTTTTGAGTAGGTGTTAGAAACCACATCTGTCACAGAGTTTGTTGGTTTGGTGCACTTTTCTGACCATACCAACAGTGTTGACTACACTTAAAGCAAGTCATTTTTGTTGGTCTGCCACTTTGGATTCAAATTTGTGTCAACCCTGAGATAGCACATCATCGTTATACAGACTCTCTCCTGCCCAAAAAATCCTTCATAATGGCTTTAATTGGTGTCAAGGTGATGACTAGCTTGACAAACCTCTCTGAGAATTCCTCTTTGAAAGAGTCACAAGCATGCCCTTTCCAGCAGCATCCTCTGAAAGACTGGTCAATAAATAGACTGTTGCTGCCTGTATGATGTGAGTTGGAGCCTATTGATCCTGAAGTTAATTCTTACCTCGAGATAGTCTTAAAGAACTTCCCAAAACTTTCAGAATCCTTCAGATTTTCATGGAAAGTCCAGATGTGTTAACTCTGTGAAACACTCCTTGCCAATTGTCAAGCAAGATTTTTACAGCTCTATCCTTAGCTGTAAACATGTATCACTTGATCTGAAAAATTAAACTGCACTCATTATTTGAACAATTGTAATTCAGTATTGTGTCACTGGATGCCCACTTCATAATGAGGTTTCTGTGAGAGTAATTCTGCCGAGAATCATTGAGCTGTACCACTTTAAGACATGTGCACATGAATTTGTGTCAGTTTAAATTTAAAACCGCTCCTTCCTTTGCAGCTGTTGCTCTGAGTGAATGTTTCTAGCTTTATATCAACCATCAGGAACAGTGCATTCTATGGTTCAATGCACCAGCTCAAAACAAATTTCAATCTTTTTTTTAAACTGAGCAATCTTAAACATGTATTTTGTCTTGAAGCACTTTATTCCAATCAAACAAAATTAGATGTGTTTTTTTGGTGGTTAATGTCCTACGTGCTGATCTGTACAGCTGCCTGTGCTGACTGAAACAGATACTATTCAAGGGGTGTGTAACTTTCCATTTGTCAAATTCTCTGTGGTCCAAAGCTGGTTATAGTTTATTTTCAATTAGTTTTCAAAACGTCTACCACCAAGATATTGGAGTTATTTGTAGACAGTCAATGCTGCTATCATGATGTGCATTTGCCTCCAACATTCTGTTTTACCTGATGAGGCAAAGTTATGGTCTCTTAAATAATATTAGAAACTGGACATAGATATTCTAGAATCATAGACTCAGACAGTACAGAAGCGGTGCTTCAGCCTATTGAGTCTGCACTAAAAAAAACTACCCTAACTTTACACTAGTCCCATTTTCAAGTACTTGGTACACAGCCTTGGATGTTTTGACATTTCAAGTGCTCATCCATATAGTTTATAAAGGTTTCCTGATGTTTCCTGCCACAATTATCCTCCCAGGCAGTGCATTCCAGAGTCCCCACCACCTTCCCCTCTAAAATTCCTACTGTTCACCTTAAACTATGCCCCTTTGTTATTGACCCTTACACTAAAAATAACAACAGCTTTCTATCCACTCCGTCCATGCCCTTCAGAATCCAATACACCTCAACTCAAACTCATCCAGAATCTCTTCACAGCTAAACTTCTATATCTCAGGCAACACCCCAGTGAATCTCAATGACCAGAACTGCACACAGTACTCCCACTGTGGCCTAACCAAAGTTTTGGACAACTCCAACATAACTTCCCTGCTCTTATAACCTATGACAGGGCTGATAAAGGCTAGTGTCTTATATGCCTTCTTATCTACCTTATTAACCTGTCCTGCCACCTTCAGGGAACAGTGAACAAGCATCCAAGAATCTCCTGTTCCTCTGAGTTTCTTAGCATCCTGTCATATTGTGATATTGAAGAATCCAACAGTAATTTGTTACAACTAACTGTTAAGTACAAACATTACATTCCTTAGGCACATACAGGCCTGGGCTAATGTTAAGCTATTAAGTTACAATAGAGTAGTTTGATTCTAGTACAGTGTCCTCCTTCAAGTGATCCAAGGTAAGATAATAAATGAAATAAATTAATATCCCCAAGTCACATGTTACAATGTAGTCATGAGCCTGTCCCTTAAAGGCATACTGAAACACTGACTGTGAGACATAACCCAATATGAGTTACTTTGGCTGTTTCTTGTCCGTCTCTATTTCTGTCCCTTCTGTTTAGAACTTTGAATTTACACAGGATAAGAAAAGCTGTAATGTGTCACTGAAACATTTGCTCCCCAATCCCGTAAGTTTATAAAATCTCAGCCCATACGTAAACATACTTAAACAAACTGGAGTACAGAATTGTTACTCACCCATTAAAACGCTGATCAATTATTACATACTGGTGTGACATCAACTGCATACACAGACAGATGACAGCAGATATATTGTTTTGGGATCAAACACCAAATTAAAAAAAAATTCTCTCAAACTCTTTCTTCTGTGAGTGGAGAAATAAATGAACATTCCAAGCAGCTACTTCCTCTTTCTGTGCAAATTTCTTTCTTGAAAGAAACAAGGAAAAAGATCTTCAGAGATACTGGAAGGATGAATTCTCATGGAAGTTTGTGAATCGATGAGTCCATAACTTTGTGCTTTCTCAGAGAGTTGAAAGGGACTGGAGAGACCAGATGGAAAACATTTAATTGAGGCCTGTAGCCTGTACTGGTACCAGAAATGTACTTAACTGATTTTTTTGTTTCTTCCCCACCTATAATATTGCTTTGCTTTGTTCTGTCACTTTTTGTGTCTGAATGAGTATAGGAACATTTTTAAAGGTGTAGAATTTAAGTTATGGATATTTATAAGTTAGTAGTTTGTGTTTATTTTCTGCCTTGGTTAAAAGCAATCTATTTGTAATGGACAGTTTTGTTCTTTTCAAGTGAAATTAAATATAATTTCTCATTATGAACTTCATCAATAGTGAGAGAGAATGGAGACAGCAGCTTCTGAAATAGAATGAGAGAGCAAGGACAACACCTTCTGAAACAGCACAAGAAAGCATGGGGACAGCAACTTCTGAATCAGTGTAGGAAAGAGAACAGCATTTCATAAAGAGTGGGAAAGAGATAGCGGGCCAGGAGTTTCATAAAGGGAAGAGTGCTTTGAATGAGAAGGACAGCAGCAGCAGGAAATAAAAACGGGCCACTGAAAGCCTGTTCAATCTGTTTCTACCTAAGAGAGCTCAAATGTGATATCATATGATGACAAATAGGTGAATGGTGGGTATTTCTTCTGTTGTCTTTCTGTAAGTGGTTTAAAGCAGGAGACATTATTACAGTGAAAGATAGGATTAAGAAATTCACCAGTCCACGGTCACAAGCTTGAGGCAGCTGGGTCTCAAACTACAGCTGTATTCCTACAGACTCTGGGCTATGAGGGCCATTGCTTTCTACATATCTGACTGCTGCTCCTGTTCCTCCCTGTGCATTTGGCTACATTCCTGATTGTTGATAGCACAGAGTCCTCTCCTGCCTGAGGCTAAGTAGGTGCCTGGTCTCCAGCAGTTCTCCGAGTGCCAGTGACCTGTGACGTTTCTTCCTCAGGTAGCGATGGAGCCATTACAGTGAGGTGCCCATCTGATTGTGCTCCCAAACTTCCTACCTTTGGTTAAACACAATCTATTTGTAATGGGCAGTTTTGCTCAAGCTGACCTTCCCACCATGGTATCAGGAGCTAAGCTGAATGGGGAGGGGCAGGTTTCAGGAAACTGTCTTAGCAATACTACTTCTGTGAACTTGATATTCTCTTCCTCAGAAACTGAGTTGGTGTCTTCTTGCAGAGGAGCACATTTTTCCATGGGGTGTGACCATCCCACTGGTAGTTACAAGACAGAAGGGAGAGAAGGCATCACAGTCAAAGGTTAGAATTGGTGTGCAGTGAACAAATGACATTGACAATGGAGTTAATGTGAAAGCTGCAATGGAATGAAGAATATCAGAGATAATGGGAACTGCAGATGCTGGAGAATCCAAGATAATAAAATGTGAGGCTGGATGAACACAGCAGGCCAAGCAGCATCTCAGGAGCACAAAAGCTGACGTTTCGGGCCTAGACCCTTCATCAGAGAGGGGGATGGGGTGAGGGTTCTGGAATAAATAGGGAGAGAGGGGGAGGTGGACCGAAGATGGAGAGAAAAGAAGATAGGTGGAGAGAGTATGGGTGGGGAGGTAGGGAGGGGATAGGTCAGTCAAGGGAAGACAGACAGGTCAAGGAGGTGGGATGAGGTTAGTAGGTAGATGGGGGTGCGGCTTGGGGTGGGAGGAAGGGATGGGTGAGAGGAAGAACAGGTTAGGGAGGCAGAGACAGGTTGGACTGGTTTTGGGATGCGGTGGGGGGAGGGGAAGAGCTGGGCTGTTTGTGTGGTGCAGTGGGGGGAGGGGACGAACTGGGCTGGTTTAGGGATGCGGTGGGGGAAGGGGAGATTTTGAAACTGGTGAAGTCCATATTGATACCATTAGGCTGCAGGGTTCCCAGGCGGAATATGAGTTGCTGTTCCTGCAACCTTCGGGTGGCATCATTGTGGCACTGCAGGAGGCCCATGATGGACATGTCATCTAGAGAATGGGAGGGGGGTGGAAATGGTTTGCGACTGGGAGGTGCAGTTGTTTGTTGTTGTTTGTTCCACTTCACCAACACCTTCCACCCCAACCTCCCAGTCGCAAACCATTTCCACTCCCCCTCCCATTCTCTTGATGACATGTCCATCATGGGCCTCCTGCACTGTCACAATGATGCCACCCGAAGGTTGCAGGAACAGCAACTCATATTCCGCCTGGGAACCCTGCAGCCTAATGGTATCAATGTGGACTTCATCAGTTTCAAAATCTCCCCTTCCCCCACCACATCCCTAAACCAGCCCAAGACCAGGATTCTCTCTTTGTAGGAGGTGGGGAGTCTAATGTCAGGTATGCTTCCACTTGCCTGCATCTTTTTAACACAGTTGTGAGCTGTTGTCTCCAGGAGTGAGACAAAGGGGGAAACTGAGTGAGGTAAAAGGTGTTACGACTGTTTGTGTTGGCATAGGTGGTCAAAAGATGGTGTGTTCACTTGGGTGATTAGGCAATGCAGAAGTCATACAGGGTTAGGGGTTATACGGGTTGCGGGTGGGAGGAATAACACCAATTGAGAAAGATATTGCATGCAATTAGTAAGGGCGATAGCATGAGCCTTGGTGGAGAATTTGTGCAGTCACAGGGATAGAGTGAGTATGAGGTAGCAGCTCTGGAATGTCAATGCTTGTTCAAATACACAAACAGAAGTTGCTTGAAAAGCTCAGCAGGTCTGGCAGCATCTGAGAAGAAAAGGCCTGGACTTGAAACATTAACTCTGATTTTTCTTCACAGATGCTGCCAGAACTGCCAAGCTTTTCCTTCAACTTCTGTTTTTGTTCTTGATTTACGGCATCTACAGTTCTTTCAGTTTTTATCTTGTTCAAGTACACAGTGGCTGCATTACAATGGCACAGGTGTCAGTAATCTAGTGAGTGATGAGGTTGTCCAACAATCATGTATGGTAGGATGGAGTTAAGTTGAGAGAGAGGAATACCATAAGGGTGGTTAGATAGTTGATAAGATGAGTTTGGTATGATAAGGCGAGAGATATCACAAAGTCTTGTGGAGTGAAACCTTTTGTGAAAAGGAACAAAACTCACCCAGGCAAAAAATATAAGATTCAGCCTGTCTTCTTATATTTAGAGGAAGGATAATGGGAAGGCCCAGTAGGTTTACTTAGAGATTATATAGAAATCTATAGAGATACACCCAAGGATAACACAGTGTGGAGCCGGAGGAACACAGCAGGCAAGGAAGCATTAAAGGAGCAGGAAAGTTATATTTTGGGTTGGGACCCTTCTTCAGAAATGGGGGAGGGGGAAGGGAGTTCAGAAATAAACACAGAAGGAGGAGTGGGGCTAGGAAAGGCAGGTGGGGTGGTGACAGGTGAGTGTAGGTAGGGCTTGGTGGGGATTGGTCAGTGAGGTAGGAGGAGCGGATAGGTGGGAAAGAAAATGGACAGGCTGCATCAGGTCAAGGAGGCAGGGATGAGGGTGAGAGTTGGTCATGGGATGAGGCCGGGGGTGGGGAAATTTTCAAATGGTACAGTCCGCGTTTAGGCCATTGGGCTGTAGGCTCCCAAGGTGGAATATGAAGTGCTGCTCCTCCAGTTTCCGGGTAGCATCAGTGAGACACTGGAGGAGGCCCAGGATGGACCTGTCACCAGGGAATGGGGGAAGGTGGGAGTTGAAATGGTTCATGACCAGAAGGTGTTGTCGTTTGTCATGAACAGAATGCAGGTGCCCTTCAAAGCGGTCTCCGAGCCTCCGCGTGGCCTCGCTGATGTACAGAAAGCCACATCAGGAGTAGCAGATGCAATAGATCACATTGACGGATATTCAGGTGAACATCTGTCTGATGTAAAAGGTTTGTTGATGCCTTGAATGCAGGTGAGGGGGGAGGTGTAGGGGCAGGTGTAGCACTTCCTGCGGTCGTAGAGAAAGATGCCAGGGGTGGTGGAGCTAGTGGGGAGTGTGGAGCAAATGAGAGAGTCATGGAGAGAGTGGTCCTGACAAAAGGCAGAGGGGGGTGGGGAGGGAAATATTTCTTTGGTTGTGGGGTCAGACTGTAGGTGGCGGAAGTGGCAGAGAATGAGACATTGGATACCGAGGTTAGTGGGGTGATATGTGAGGACAATGGGGTTTTTGTCTTTGTATTTGTTGGGGAGAGGGAATGTGAGGGCAGTGGTGCAGGAAACGCAAGAGTTGCAGTCGACAGCATTTTCAACCACCGACCAGGTAAGTTGCAGTCCTTGAAATAAAAAGACATCTGGGATCTTCAGGAGTGGAACACCCCATCTTGGGAGCAGACGCGGCGGAGACCCAATTCCTTCCAACCCTCCCTCTCATTCCACCTCCTTGACCTGACACGACCTGTCCATCTTCTCTCCCACCTATCCGCTCCTCCCACCTCACTGACCAATCCCCATCACTCCCTACCTGCACTCACCTATCACCATCTCACCTACCTTCCCCAGCCCTACTCCTCCTCTCTCTATTTATTTGAGCTCCCTTCCCCCTCCCCCATTTCTGAAGATGGGTCCTGGCCCAAAACGTCAACTTTCCTGCTCCTCTGTTGCTGCCTATCCTGCTGTATTCCTCCAGCTCCACACTGTGTTATCTCTGACTCCAGCATCGGCTATCCTTCCTACCTCCGAGTGAGATACACCCAGACAGGTGACGCTAGTTAAGGATGATGTGGACACTTTATTGGGAGACACTGGTCTCATGGTATTGTTCCTAGGCTAGTAGTCCAGAGGGCCCCAGACTAATGCCCTGACAACATGGGTTCAAACCTCACTATGGAAGATAAAACATCTGAATGCAATAAAAACTGTCATGAAAAACCTGTCTGGTTCACTAATGCCCTTTGATGCAGGAAATCTGACATCCCATAGCAATGTGGTTGGTTCTTAACTGTACTCTGAGCAATAAATACTGTAACAGCCAACATCCCATGAACAAATACAAAAATAAAATTCAGTACTAATAAAACAATAGACCAAATTTTCAGAGAACTGGCAATCACTTGTAGATTGCCACTTTGGCCCTTCTTTAGTGAAAAAACAATTTCACATTTCTGAGAGGAGATTCTAATCAGGACTCCTTCTGAAATGCAGACCTGTTCTTCTATTCCCGCCCCTGCCACAACCGCCCCCAGAGGATCCCCCTCGTTCTCACATACCACCCCACCAACCTCCGGATACAACGCATCATCCTCCAACACTTCCGCCATCTACAATCCGACCCCAACACCCAAGCTATTTTTCCATCCCCACCCTTGTCTGCCTTCTGGAGAGGCCACTCTCTCCACGACTCCCTTGTCCGCTCCACACTCCCCTCCAACCCCACCACACCCAGCACCTTCCCCTGCAAACGCAGGAAGTGCTACACTTGCCCCCACACCTCCTCCCTCACCCCTATCCCAGGCCCCAAGATGACCTTCAATGTCAAGCAGAGGTTCACCTGCATATCTGCCAATGTGGTATATTGTATTCATTGTACCTGGTGTGGCTTCCTCTACATTGGGGAAACCAAGCGGAGGCTTGGGGACCGCGTTGCAGAACACCTCCGCTCGGTTCGCAACAAACAACTGCACTTCCCAGTCGCGAACCATTTTAACTCCCCCTCCCATTCCTCAGACAACATGTCCAACATGGGCCTCCTGCAGTGCCACAATGATGCCACCTGAAGGTTGCAAGAACAGCAACTCATATTCCGCTTGGGAACCCTGCAGCCCAATGGTATCAATGTGGACTTCACCAGCTTCAAAATCTCCCCTTCCCCCACTGCATCCCAAAACCAGCCCAGTTCTTCCTCTCCCCCCACTGCATCCCAAAGCCAGCCCAGCTCGTCCCCTCCCCCCACTGCATCCCAAAACCAGCCCAGCCTGTCTTCGCTTCCCTAACCTGTTCTTCCTCTCACCCATCCCTTCCTCCCACCTCAAGCCGCACCTCCATTTCCTACCTACCACCTCATCCCGCCTCCTTGACCTGTCCATCTTCCCTGGACTGACCTATCCCCTCCCTACCTCCTCACCTATACCCTCCTCTCTACGTATCTTCTTTACTCTCCATCTTCAGTCCGCCTGCCCCTCTCTCCCTATTTATTCCAGTTCCCTCTACCCATCCCCCTCTCTAATGAAGGGTCTAGGCCCGAAACGTCAGCTAGTGTGCTCCTGAGACGCTGTTTGGCCTGCTGTGTTCATCCAGCTCCACACTTTGTTATCTTGGATTCTCCAGCATCTGCAGTTCCCATTATCACTGTACTTTTATTCTGTCAGTTCTTCTGTGCTGCAAAACTGTCACAGGAAGGAAATCCATGCTCCCTTTTCCTACCAGCCAGCTGCTGCATTCTGAGATTTAAAGGTCCAGACAGTGACTTTGGAAGCTGCTGTTAAATAGTGAATACATCAGATTAGAATAGGGTTATGGTGCTGGGAGTCAATGGTGACAGATAGGTAGGGGTTTAGAATGCTAGTATGCCAGACAGGAATGGTGCCACAAAAGTAGAATGGTAGAATGCCAGTTGTGGAATGGTGGAATGCCAGCGATTAGGGTGCCAGATAGTTAGTGGTGGGTTCCAATGCTTCAGGTAAATAGGATGGATCAGATGCCTGCTAGGAAGAGGTGGGATATTAGATGGGAAGGGGTTGGATGCTTGAGTTCGGTTGCCAGATGAGTAGGTGTTAGGTTGGCAGGCAGGTAGATTGTTGGGTATATGAAGCGCCTGCTGGGTAGGGAAGATGCCTAGCAGTAAGATGTCAGATGCATACGGATGGAGTGCAAGGTGCATAGGGTGCTAGCTGGGGAAATGGTACAGTGACACACATAAAATGCCTGAGCGGGATGGACTGTGGATGAGGAGGGGTAAGCTGCAAGGTAAGTAGGGTGCCAAGTGGGAACATGTCTGGAATTTGGCCAGGGGGCCAGGTCAGTGCTACAGTCTCGAGGGTACGGTGAGGAGGGTGGATGTCAGTTCTGGTGGGTTCAGGTCCAATGGCAGAATCTCCCTGCGTAACTCCCGTCTACGATGAAAATACAATTCTTTGGCCATCAGAAAAGCTGGCCTAACACCCTTTTGATTAAGCCCAGAAAAGCTTCTTAAAAGGGGTAGAAATTAAAATATAAAGAGTTACAAGTTGGTAATTTTTTTGCCATCAGTTAAAGACAATTTGTTTGCAAAATCTAAACGTTTTCTTGTTAAGTAGTTAGTTAAATGTAAAGTTATGGTTAAATACCAGTTTTAATCCTTTGTATTTCCCTCATCCCAACTTTCCCTGAAAATGGGTGACATGGCTGGTTTAGTGGTTAGCAGTGCTGCTTCATAGTGGCAGAGACCCAGGTTTGATTCCACCCACAAGTGACATTGTGGAGTTTGCACATTCTCCGTCTTTGCGTAGGTTTCCTCCGGGTGCTCCAGTTCACCCTCCCGCCCCCCAAAGGTCCAAAGATGTGCAGGTTAGGTGATTAGCCGTGGGAAATATGGGGTTACAGGGATAATATGGGTACGTCTGGATGACATGCTCTTCGAATGGTAGGTATGGACTTGATGGACCAAATGGCCTACTCCACACTGTCGGGATTCTGTGGTACAATACCTTATGAGTATTTTCATTTTACTTGGGTTTGCAATCAAATTAAATGGGGACCCTGGAGAGTTTAATTAATCTTTCTGTGAAGACTCCGGCAGAAGTGAGGTTTGATTTCCAATGCACTGCATTAGCGTGCCATAAAAACTATTTATTATATGTTACTATTAAATTTTGCCCGACATGGTAATCCTAGCTTTGACCAATCTTATCGTCCATGTATGTTCTGGTCCCTCCCATAATGTGGTGTTTTACTCAGTGATGTGTACCTCGGTGACAACAAGGTTGGTCTCAGCTCCTTCAGCACTTCCATCACTGACACGCCAGTTCACAGTCTTGGTCGTTGTCGTCACCGTCTGTGGACCAGGCTCGCGCGGGCTCTGGCTATTGCCGCTGATTGGCCCACCCACTGGAATAATTAGGCGCGCTGCGCAAGGGCAGGTGAGCGCGTTGTGGGGAGCTCGAGCGCGGCCGTTTGGTGCCGCCGCGCGGGAGCAGGAGGCGGGTGGTGGAGGCTGACAGTGGCGGGGGGGGGGGGGGAAAGAAAAGAGAAAGGAGCCGCTGGCCCACCTCGCGTCTGGAGTCGGCAGCGGGTCAGCCTTTGATCCATCTGTCCAGAGAGAGCAGGAGAGTGGGCAAGGAGTGCGACGCACACAATAAGCAGCGACGTATCTGGGTGCGACTCGAGTTTGCATTTTAACGCCGGTGAGTACAGTCAGAAATCGGACCTTTTAAAGTCGCCATAAGGCAGTGAGGTGGGAATCGAGAAGGGGAAGCTCTCTGTTCGCTGGGGAGGGCCATTGCGGCCAGAGTTAGTGCCGATGTTGCATGACTAGGGCAAGCCAGTCCGCCCTCCTGCTGCTTTGTCGTGTTTTATTCGGAAGGCTTAGGGCTCCTGGCCTTTGGCGGAGGCTGCAGTGGGAGCGGATTGTGTTGATTGTTTGTGCGGGAGAGGCCGCCGGCATGGCGAGATTTTAGTAGGCCGCGGCCCTCTGCTCGCTCTCCTACTCGCTATTGTTAGAAATGGCTGGGCTGTCCAGTTCGCTGGCGTTTTAATTTATTATTTACTCATTCCGACCTCGCATTGTTTAGAGCTACCCCTGCGAATGTGTCTCCTAACGCAGTTTTCTGAACGATCGCCAAGTCTTTGCGTTTCCGATCTGGTTACTTCCACCGTATTCTCTCAGCAGCTTTTATTTTTAGTTATTGTTTGTAGTAACACAGCGGGAAGGTAAACAAAAATGTTGGTTCTGGATTGTGATCCAGTACGTTTAGTCTTCTGTTATGTTTGATGCAATGGAAATGTGTGCAGGAGGGGGAAACTCCAACCACTGCGTCTTTGTTCCATGTTGACAATCGCTTTGCTGATAATATAATTTGCCACCGATCACGAGGTCTCAATCTGGTACAGTAGCTTCTGAAGCTATTCTCCAGTTAATTCGTGTGAATCTTTTCGTAGTCTGTAATAATACAGGCAGCCCCAACACTACGTATACGTTGACGTCTTTTAGATGTAGCAGGTGCAAACTAGGCCTGCTATAAAAGGATTTTCCAACAATATATTTTTCTTTTCACCTTGCCCCAATTGTAACTTTTAAACGCAACGTCTGTGTCGGAGTGTTATTTGGTTGCTTAGTCACTGCTGGGATTGAAGTATCTGGAGTAACCAGGTAAAGCACTTAAACATTGAAAAATTGTGTTGTAATGTAAATGGTGGGGCAGTGGTGATAAGGAAGGAGACGATAAGGCTGGCTTAGTATTTGGAAAAGTGAAAAATTGGCCTTTTTGGTAGGAATGCCCTGTCACTAGTTTACTGAATAGGTTTTTCCCCTCATCCTTCTAGCAGAGGATTACCTTTTTGGCCTAAATAAACCATACTTTCTTGTCCACCACTTCCTTTCACGGTTTCTGCACTTGACAACTTAATGCTTATTTCTGTCAAATTAATATGGAGGAATTGGTCAGTTCAGTTGGTTGAATGGCTGGTTTGCAATGTAGAGTGACACCAACATAAGCTCAGTTCTTCCACTGGCTGGAATTGCCATGAAGGATGCTACTTTTCAACCTCTTTCCCCTTTCCTGATGTGTGGTGATCCTTGAGTTAAACCACTGAGTCATCTCAGTAGTCTGTGGTCTTGTCATCTCATGATACTGAGGCAGTCCATGTTCAAATGCAATAAGACATGCACAATAGTGTGGGGTACGGAGTTGGTGTTACTGTTGATCAGAACCTCAACTAGACTGTCTTTGTCTTTTTTAAAATAAAAAAGACTGACTACAAAAGCAGCCCAAGCTAGGAATTTGGCAATGAGGAACTCATTCCCTGACTCCAAAGCCTGCCCATCATCTACAAAGCACAATTCAGTAGCATATTGGAATACTCCCCACTTGCTCGTGGGAGTATGACTCCAACAAAGTTCAAGAAACTTAAAGCCATCCAGTACAAATCAGCTCACTTGACTTGCCAGAGAACCTTAGACCACTTCCATCTAGATAGACGGGGGCAGTAGATATGTGAGCGTACCACCTGCAAGTTCCCCATTCTGATTTGGAAACATGTCGCTCAGTCAAATCCTTAGAATTACTTCCCTCATTGACATTGTGGACCTACTTAAAGCACCTCGCCATCATCTTCTCATGGGTTTCTAGGGATGGGCAATAAATGGTGGTCGATCCATGATGACTGTCATGTGAATTTTCTTTTAAAAACAAAAACTATGGCAACTTTATCTTTTTTAGTGTTGCAAAGAAGCACCTTCTATTGTTTCAACAGGCTGAAAGATCAGGTCTGCAGTCTCTGGGCCATTTTTATACTTAAATTTATTTCCTTGTGGGATTTGGGCATTGCTGGCTGGCCAGCATTTATTGCCTGTCCCAATTTGCCCTTGGGCAACTCGGGTTCTCTGGAAGGTACTTGTCCTTTCTACGCAAGTGTAATACCTGTCTCTTTCTTTTCTCACCACTCCCCAATGTTCAAAATACTCATGGTATAGACAGTAATTTACTTGGGCATCTTGCAACCTTGTAAACTCTGTTCACTGCTCAGTATGGTTTCCTCCACTGTAAAGAGACCAAAAGCAAGTTGAATAGCAGCTTTGCTGATCACTACCTGATCATGTTTCAGGTGCCAAGTGCTACCACTTTAATTCTGTATCCCACTTTGACCTGGGATTAGACTTATCAACCTCTTTTATATAACCACGTAACATTGGTAAGACCTCCTGACTGCTCTGAATAGTTTTGGTGGCTTTTATTTAAGGAGGGATATACTTACTTGGCTGGTTCTCTAGGGATGAAGGGAAAGCTGAGCCTGTCTTCATTGGGGTTGAGAAGAATGAGGTGATCTTGCAAAAATGTTTGAAGAGCAACAAGTTAGATGCAAAGGATTGTTCCCCTCGTGGGTGTGGAATGTAGAACTGGCCACAGATTCAAAGTGGGTCTTTAACTTAATGCAAATGAGGAATTTGAGGCTTGTTTGTATTTGGAATTCTTTACTCCAAATAGCAGTGGCAGTTGGTTAGGTATATTTGAACCTGAAATAAACAGACTTGTAATTTGCATAGGGATTGAGGAGTATGGTGGACAGACTGATGCAAAAGTTAAGTTACCTGCCACTCTGACGCCACTGTTCCTATGCCAATGCTTTCTCTTAGGCCTACCACTGTTCTTGAGGCTCAACACAAGCTCAAGGAATAAGGCCTCATCTTCTGTCATTGCATCTTACAGCCTTTGGGATTCAGTACTGAGTTTAATGTACCTTCTCTGCTTGCTTAATTACCCCACTCCCCTAGGTCCTGTCCTGTGTGGGCTGCCCTCAACACTGCCAACCAACAACCAACTATCAAAAAGCCTTGTTAGCAATCCAGCATAGTGACTGTATCCTGTATTCTTTCTCCCACCCCAAACCCTATCATAGATTTCATCCCACCCCACCTCACCCCAGTGTATTTTCAGTTCTGACGAGGGGTCACTGGACAAAACTCATTTAGTTCTGCTTTTCTGTACAGGTGTTGCCATACCTGCTGCTCTTGTTTTGTCATGCTGAATGATCCTGTTCCTCTGCATGCATCATTATTGCCATCCTGTGAATCAGCCGAGTAAACCTCTGCATTCCCATAGCCAGAGCGTTCCTTTGGATTTTTTTGTTTACTGTGTTGTTACACCGTAGTGCATGTGGTGCTTGAACCCAGGCCTCCTGGCTCAAAGGTAGGGACATACCATCCTTATGAGATCAAAACTGCACCAGTCATGCCAAGGTTGTCGACAGTTGTAGCATAGCAACCTGCTTCAGTACTTTAACCAAAGCCAAGTCTTCTGTGATTTTTCTTTTTTAAAAGTATGAAGGTCTCTGGGGGGAATAAAGGTGATTCTGTTGAAATAAAGTTGAATTTTAAAACCAAAGTATATTGATACATCTGGAGCCTATGTGAGTCTTACCTTGGGTTAAATGAGTAGTTGGGTTCAGGCTGAGGATCGTATTTTTGAGTGATCTTGGATTGATCAATGTCAACCAGAGGTGCATTATTGATCAAGTCTGGAGAAAAAGATCATAATTATTTTCACTGAAATTCTGGATATGATGTAGTCAAGCCTAACTGGAGTCTTAAATGTGTAAGGAAGCTATGAAGATATGTGGGATGACATGAGAGATTGGGTAACTTATTTGAAAGGCATTGCCTACTTGTCATGCCTAATTTAAAGTAATTATGTATGCATTGCAGCAGTTCTTACAATACTTTTGGGTGGGGTGGGGGAATACAACACAAGTACCCAGCCATTGCAAACAAAAAATTAAGAATGGTATTTAGTCCAAATGGAGTAATAACTCTAAAGTTACTAAAGATTAACAGTACTGAGGATTGACAGCAGTTGAGAATTCGACAACAAAAAGAGGGCCAAGAGTTGGGCAATATTTCCTAAATCTGTTCAGCCGCTTGAAGGGTTTCCATATCCTCATTGTATGGATGCTTTGACTTCTGATTCCAGAAGTTGCTGCCATGTATGAATCTTTGGAGGCCTGTACAACAGCAGGGAAAATTTGAGGGAATGTAGATTTTAAAAAGGAAAATCTTGAGTAACCGTTTTCTTTTTACAAACTTTTACTTGCATCTGGAATTGGAGAATTGATACAGAGAACAAGGAAATAACAGAAAAGTAAATAACTACTGAGAAGAAGAATTTGAGTAACATCCTAAAACTGAGGAAGCAAGTGTCTATTGAGAAAACAGAATTGAAGGAGACTTGTTTTGAGAACAAACCAGAGAAACTTCTGGGTCTGAAAGCTGGTTAATCCTAAGGTCCTGATCTACATCCATGTTTTCAAATGAGATTATGGAAATAGTGAATGTGTTGGATGCCACTTTTGCAAATTCTTTAGACTCTGGAACAGTCCTGGTAGTTGCGGGTAGTAAACATAACCCACTTGGCAAAGAAAAAATGTAACACCTACATGTCATAACCTGTCTAGAGCAGATGAGACTGGAATCTGGACCTCTTAATTTGGACACTACTGCTATGGAATTTTGGGGCTTTGGTTGCAGTCTAAGGTGGGTTTAAGGGCTTACTTGATTTGACAAGTGATAGATGATGGTAAACAACTATAGTGTTAACAAGCACTTGTCTTAATAGATGTACCTTTATTGAACACTAACAATAGGTGCATGTCAGATATGACTCCCCTATCAGGATCTCCAGCTAGATTCTTAATTCTGTACATGACATTTATTCCAAAGGATTGTATGGATTTCAGTCCAGGCACCAACATTCACCCTATCATTACTTTATCCATCAAGTCCTGATCCTGGGCCCTGAAAGGATGACATATAACTGTGTCCTTGAGGGCTGTTGTGCAGTGGTAGTGTTGATCCCGTCTCTGGGCCTGAGGCCTGGATTCAAGACCCACCTGCTCCAGAAGTTATAAACACATTTGAACAACAGGCTTTATGAATATCTGTAACTATTTTGGCTGGCTTCAACTGTAGTTGCTTTAGACTATGGGGGTTGACTAGTACTGGTAGATAACAGCCCAAACTGTGGTGTCTGTTCCCTGTGACCTCTTACAGTGATTTCATTTTCACTTACCTTAAAATTTTGATATGTGATTAATCGTAGTTTAGAAATAATACTAAGAATAGTATCATTTATCTCAAGTGAAAATGGAGAAAAATGCTGCCAAAATTCTTTGCTCTCCTATCTCACTATGGGTATAGGGGTGTATTAGGGATGTACAAGAACCCCAAAATTCCAGTCTTTGGGCATTAGGGATCAGGCATTGAGCCATTTAACTCCTGACACCAACTTCTGTAACTGATTTGTAGAATCATACAGCATGGAAGTAGATCCTTCAATCCAGCCAGTTGTATGCTGAACATAACCCCAAACTAAACTAGTCCAGCTTGCCTGCTGCTGGCCCACATTCCTCCAAACCTTTCCTATTCGTGTAATTAACATGTTTTAACTATGCCTGTTTTCACATTCCAGGAAGTTAATTTCACATGCAAACCACCCTTTTTTTTTAAAAACATATAGCCCCTTGTCGTCATAAGCTGCTTCCTCCTCTTCTTTGGATGCATTGATTGCATCTGGTCTCCCTCCTTTTGGAGATTGTTGTTGCCTGATGCTTGTTTTAGTGGCTTCATCTTCATGTTGAATGAAACTGAAATTGAAAATTGGTGTAATATTAAATGTGTATTAGCTCTGCTTCCATATCTCTGAATAAAAAGTAATTAGAATGACCCATCAAGAAAAGGATCTGATATGCTTGCATTCCATACTGCTGTGAAATTAGAAATATGACCATGTTACTTGAGGTTATAAATTTCACTTGTTAACTCCTCGTACAAAAGTACTATCCTAGTCTCTTTGGAAGAGTCTCTTATTTTGAACAACTACTTGCAACCTAAAATCTAACTTGAGAATGCAACTAAAAGTAGCTTCTTTTTTTTAAAATCTCTGCCACTTGTTTGCTGAGGACTGGACAAGTTCTAAGTTGACAATTGAAAGTGCAAAATGTATTATTTAAATTGAATGCTGTTCTCCATTTTTATGGAGATGAAAATCCCAATGCACTTTTTGGTCAGAACATGACAATTTCATGTTCTTCCTTAATGTTCAGGCTTTTAACACTGTCAAAGCTGAATAACTATCATTCAAGTTACCATGGCTCTTACCTTTTAACTGACTAAAGTACTTTGGAAAATGTGAAGTGCTATAATGGTACACTTAAGAAGGGAGGGAAATTCTGCCCAGTGTTTTGAAGTTAATATTTTCAGGCCATTTTGAATTGGGCTCACAGCAGTGAGAACCTTCTTGCTTTCAATACAGCAATTGCCTCAAACTTGGTGTCAGGCACACAAATGACATTCTATTCAGAGGTATTTGTGACTTTAGTGCCTTGATCTAGAACATGTTGACTTGAATGAGGATGCTACTGTAGGCCCTCTTGAAATTAGATGGACTGACATGTTTTGTTCTTTTGCCAATTCTCAAGTCGCACTTTCATCTTTCACAAGCCCCCCACTTTCCCCAGACTTGAAACCGATGTGGACCGATGCCTTCACAAGGTTAACTAACATTGCAAGAGAGTGAGGTAAATGTTGGTGGATTGCTGGTCTTCATCGTAAAGATAACTTTGTGGAGTTTGCATGGTCGCAACAAAGAGTCAACTTGAGCAAGGTTAGAGCAGGGCTATGACCAGGAATACTCAGATAGTAGAGGGGAGGCACTCTTAATCAGTTATTGAGGTAATGTAGGGTAGGGTTCAAAGACTAACTTTGGCTAGAATTGAATCTCAAATTTTTAAATCATGCTGTCATTAGTGGCAGGAGGTTAAAGAACAAATTGAGGTAATTGTATATGTGAAACTGGTGATAATTATGGTCTGTTTATTTATTTTCCCCCTTTTCTAATAAGATATTTGAAGGAGACTTATTCAAAACCATTTTTTTCTCCTTGTATATGTTTCTGCCCGATGAAGGTGTTCTGGGTCTAGCTTTGACGATAGCACATATCTTAAAATACTACTTGGTCAAATAATGAGCACAGTACGATTTTAGATTTGTAATACTATTAAGTTCTCGCTTGCAGTTACTTTCCTGAAAAATTGGCTTTGAAGAGCATTGATTTCTTTGGGGATCAATCCTAACTGAATTTTAATTTTGTGATTTCTTAAAAAAACTAAAGACATTATACCTAGCAAGTTTGAAGTATTTTGCATTTCACAATTCCTATGTTAATAAATTTAACTGTAAAAATACTTTGCTTCCCTGTTCGTCATCAGTCATGCTTCCAAAGTCATGTGATCACCATAGATGTGCATGTCCTCTGACTTGTAGCCTCTTCTATGCCAAATGCATGATTTTTGCTGAACCTCCCTTAGTCTTGCAACTTTCTTTATGTACACACACTTTCTGTTGGTGATCCAAATTCAGATGCTAAGTTGTGAAAGCATCAGCCCATTCATGCAGAACTGTTAGGCTGGGGCTATTATACCCTTCTTATGAACAGTTTAGATAGCAGCTTTTAAAAAGATTCAGCTAGGTGCTTCTGCACTTTCAGGACCTTTTTTTATAATCAGGTCTGAATCTTTGTAGGCTTTGAGAAAGCAGTGGAGAGGTGATTTGGGAACTTCTCCTTTTTTATTTGTTGAGAAGGTGTAGGCATCACTGATTCAATTGCCCAAAGGGTGGTTTCATCAGCCTTGTTGCTGTGGATGTAGGCCAAACCAGGTTAAGAATAGAATTTCCTTCCCTACACTCCATGAGTGAACCAGATGGGTTTTCCCCATAAGTCTACAGTGATTTTTGTGGCCATCATTAGACTTTGTTTATTGAAGTTAGACTCCACCATCTGCCACAGTCAAATTTCCAAAGGTCCCTAGAACATTCCATAGGTCTCTGGATTAATAGTGGGTAGCAATAATAACAGTAGGCCATTGCCTTTTGAGGATGATGTTTTGGATATCGATTGAGGCTGAAGTTAAGTGCTAGGAAAGGAGGCATATCAATGATGTCAATTTAGTCGTGCAAGAATCTGTTTAGAATGAGTCTCTTTATATGCCTGAACTGAATTACAGGCTCCATAAGCTTGCCACCATGAGAGCAAAACCAAATTGGGTGGGATTTGCTGCAGATAGATCTGGGTATTACTGTAAATGCAGCTGCACCAAGTTATTAAAGCACTTGGAATAGCAACCTTGCTTGCCAAGGAGATGTGTAAATGTATTGTTGTAACACCTAGGTGTTGTGTATAGTTTTGGCTCTTAATTAAGGAGGGACAGGCTTCTATTGGAAGCAGTAGAGTGAAGGAATTGTCTTATGACTGAATAGGCTGGACATGAGAGACAACCTCTCATTCTAAGCTGTAAATGTAAGACTGAGTTTGGGGTTAATGCTGGGAGATTTTTTCATGTCAGCAGTGGTTATCTAGAATCATGGGATCAATTTTGAAGATATTTTCTGAAGGTGGTGTTGGACTCCTGTTATTCTGCAAGTAGTGAAAGCTGGGTCATCATCAAAAATTAGTCTTGATTGACACAGATGTTTTGAGGGGGTTGGGGAAAGTGAGAAGAATGTTACTAAATGGCAGGTTTGGTTTGATGGACTAGGTCATAGAAGATCATAGAATCCCTACTGTGTGGTAACAGGCTATTCTGCCCAATGGGTCCACACCGACCCCTGAGATCATCCCACCTAGACCCATGCCCCCTACAACCCACCTAACTTTCATATCCCTGAACACAATGGGCAATTTAGTATGGCCAATCCACCTAATCTGCACATCTTTGAACTGTGGGAGGAAACCCATGCAGACATGGGGAGAATGTGTTAACTTCACACAGTCAACTGAGGCTGGAATCGAACCGGGTTCCTGGTGCTCTGAGGCAGCAGTGCTAACCACTGAGCCACTGTGCTGCCCCCTAAATAGTCTAGACTTTCTGATGCTATTTATTAATACTAGTAAATCCAAGCTTTAATGCAGTAGTTCTGCTGAAGTGTCACTAGACCTGAAATGTTGACACTGCTTTCTCTCAACAGATGTTGCCAAACCTGCTGTCTGTCCACGTATTCCTCTTTATTCTGTATTGCACGTTGACAGGAGAATGTTGCCAAGTATCTCCTTTTTATAAGGAGCTTGTGAATTGTGCACATTTTATTTAAGAATTTCGCTGCTAATGTTTTGGAGTAGATTTGTAGCTTGGGTTGTGGTTGGTTGGCTCACCGAGCTGGTTTGTTGTTCTGCAGACATTTCATTACCCTGCTGGGTAACATCAGTGCAGCCTCCAATGACGTGTGTTTTCCTGCCTGGTTCTAAACTTGAGTCCATTGACCTGGATGACCTCATTTCCAGTTTGCCTGTATCTGCTTTGCTTGTCCCAGTCGAATTAGTGGTTCCAAGATCCTGGGACAAGCAAAGCACTGGAATTCCGAGAAGCCTGACACTTCCTCAGAAAGCCATCAACAAACACGTAGAACTTGACCCCATATACACTCCACTACGAAGGAAAACTGGAAGTGAGGTGATCAGATCAATGGACTCCAGTTTAAAAACCAGGCGGGAAAACACAATGGCGCTTCATCGGAGGTTGCACTGATTTATGTTACCCAGCAGGGCAATGAAACATCTGTGGAACAACAATGAACCAGCTTGGCGAGCCAACCAACCACAACATTTTCACTGCAAAGCCTTGTCTGTGGATCTATTCGTGCACATTATTCCTGCAGTTGTCATTTCAAATGAGCTTAGTCAGCATTAATAAAAATTGTTTTGACGACTGACCCTAATAGGACTATGGATTAGAGCACAACTATTATAGACTGCTTAACTTCCCTTAACCTTTTTTCAAATAGTTAATGAAATTTGATGTTGATGCCAAGTCGTCATGTGGGTAGATGGTGATTAATTAGTATTAGAGGGGAAACAAGTTCCACTATCCCATCTTTATCATGAAGGACTCTTCGATAAAGTTCCATATTTCCTAATGTAAGAATCTAAGAGTTCTTGCGGTAGAGAACACTTTACCTGAAGCATTAAATGAATACCTGCATCCTGAATGCTGCCACTGTCAGTAAGAGGTGATGGTTACTAAACATAGGATGGGTAAAATTTAAAAATTAGATGGGAGGTACTCCAAAGGTTATTGTATGCAAGTAAGGTTGGCTGGTCCAATAGAATGCAACCTCATTTTATGGAAATATTGAAATTATGGTGGTTCTAATTGCTTTTTTTTAACTCCCTAATCATCCTTTACTCCTCTGCAGCAAGCCGAAGTCACTGGATTGTAAGTGTTGCCCTTCTCAAAGGGGGAATAAGGAAAATCTCTTCCCAGTGCCTTCAGTAACCAGTGGACTGTGATTTGAGGATTTGACCCAGAGGCAATACTGGGGGGCAGGAAAAAAATGGATGCTGAATTATTTGGAGTAGAATTCCTTTTTTGGACTGATTCTGCTTTGCCAATAGCTTTATTCAGTGGGAATAAAGTTTTTTTTTCTTTTGGGGGCGGGGGGCTGGGTGTGGGGTAGGAGCAGAGTGGAAACCAGTAATCACTAGCAAAGTGGGAAGCCAGATTATCGAAATATTTTTTGAAAAGTGAACACTATTGTATATATGGCCTCCTGCACAAAATGCACTATAGTAACTAACAGACAGACTTGTACAACAATGCCTTTTAACCCTGTGACAGCATCCACCATGAAGGATAGGGCAGGTTCATGGGAACACTGCTAACCTCAAGCTCTGCTTCAGACCACTTGCCGTCCTGACTTGGAAGTAAATCACTTTACTAGATTTAAAAAGTTGTGTGGAACTTCCTTTCTAACAGCAACTTGCAGTTCAGGAAACAAGGCAGTTGAATTGGGTCTGTCGTGCCCACATCCTATGAATGACTTATCACAAAAAAATCTTGTATATCTTTGTCTCAAAGTATGCACTCCTGACAAACATAATTGGCAGTATTTGCCTAATGGTCACTATTTTTAATTGACTGACTGCATTCTTAAATTACTCTTACTACTTAAGTATAATATTAAAGCACTAGATTTAATTTTAAAAATTGCTGAGTGAGATACTATAGCTGGAGTTTTGACCCTGTCCATTTTTGCAGTCACTTCATTGAAGAGCCAGAAAAATGAATAGTATTAATTCTACTAATTTGTTTGCACTTTTTTAAACTTAAAACAAGACCATTCATGTCTCAGTGCATCAATTATGTTCACTTTCTTCTTTGAACTTTACCTGTATATTTTTTGCCTCCAACATGCTTACTTAACTTTCCCAATAAAAACATCTGTTATCTGTTCCCACTGCTTCAAATATTAACTATAGTTGGAGACACTTGTCACTGCAGTCATGGAGTTCTCCATTGCACATAACGTGGTATTTCAGGAAAAAGCAAGTGACCTTGAGCAGCAAAAGGATGGGAATTAATTTTGTGCTTGCTGTTATCAGCCTCCTGCTGAGGGATGGTGCACGGACTGAGAACAGCTAGAAAGA
This sequence comes from Stegostoma tigrinum, assembly GCF_030684315.1. Taxonomy (NCBI): domain Eukaryota; kingdom Metazoa; phylum Chordata; class Chondrichthyes; order Orectolobiformes; family Stegostomatidae; genus Stegostoma; species Stegostoma tigrinum. The sequence continues at coordinate 29,638,493 of NC_081369.1, forward strand.
TAAACTTGAAATGCATTTTGAGAGGAATGTTTCAAAGCTATTGATTGCACTGTCTCTTGCCTGCATCATTATTAATTTTCAACTGGAATCTGTTAGAAAAGCAACCTTACAACAGACATTAATGTTTCAGGTCAATGGTTTTGTCAGTTTCCCTCTGATTCCCTGGTCTGAACATTTCCAGCGTCTTTGATTTTATTTTGCTTTTTCAGTAGGGATGTCTAAATATGTAATTAGCATTTGCTGCTTCTCATGCCCCTAGTCTCTCTGGCATGTGGAGACTCAACTAAATTTGAGGGCAAAAGTCACCTTTTTAAACACCAGTAGCCATAGTAATGGATTTAATAGCTGTTTGAGCATAATCCTACTTCTACCCTGGGTGGGGGGGGGTGGCGGGAAAAAATAAGTGAATCCTTAGGAAGGTAATGTAAGAAAAGATATCTCTGCTAGGACTGTGCTCAGTATTCTCAAATGGGTGTGGAACCTATTGCAAGATGATATGGAGATTTTCTTTTTTAAAAGTGGATTCTTGAATTGACTAGTGTTCTTGAGGATGAAATAAGTATTGCCATTCTAAATTTTCCTTTTTCTGTTTTCAGAAATGAGTCGTCAGACTGCCACAACACTCCCTACTGGTACATCAAAATGCACTCCTGCCCAAAGAGTCCCAGCATTGGCAGGAACTACAGCCTCCAATAGTGATTTAGCAAGTCTTTTTGAGTGTCCAGTCTGCTTTGACTATGTACTGCCACCAATTCTTCAGTGCCAGAGTGGCCATCTTGTCTGCAGTAACTGCCGTCCTAAGCTTACGTGCTGCCCCACTTGCCGGGGCCCATTGGGTTCCATTCGCAATCTGGCAATGGAAAAAGTGGCCAACTCTGTACTCTTTCCTTGTAAATATGCCTCTTCAGGTTGTGAGATAACACTGCCACATACAGAGAAAGCAGACCATGAGGAACTCTGTGAGTTCAGGCCATACTCATGTCCTTGCCCTGGTGCTTCTTGTAAATGGCAGGGTTCTCTGGATGCTGTAATGCCACATCTGATGCATCAACACAAATCCATTACAACCTTGCAGGGTGAGGACATAGTTTTCCTGGCCACAGACATTAACCTTCCAGGTGCAGTAGATTGGGTTATGATGCAATCTTGTTTTGGCTTTCATTTCATGTTGGTCTTAGAAAAACAAGAAAAGTATGATGGCCACCAACAATTTTTTGCCATAGTACAACTAATTGGAACACGTAAGCAAGCTGAAAACTTTGCGTATAGACTTGAACTCAATGGCCACAGACGGCGACTGACTTGGGAAGCAACTCCTCGCTCCATTCATGAGGGAATTGCTACAGCAATTATGAATAGTGACTGTCTGGTATTTGACACTAGCATTGCACAGCTTTTTGCAGAAAATGGAAACTTGGGAATTAATGTTACAATCTCGATGTGCTGAAACTGATATTTCCACATTCTCTTGTCAGTGGCCAGTATAGGGGCAGTAAATGTTGTACAATGAACTTGAATATTGGATGTATTGTATAATGTTTGCTGCCAGGTCTTTATCAGACTGGCTTCTTGATTTGCTCAGCATCTGGGTCATGGTGGTAATGTGAAGAACTGGTTCACAGTTTATTAAAAAAAAATTAACACTAATTATAAATGCAGTAAACCACTGAATAGAAACCCTTTTTGTAGAAGATAGTACTAGAGCCTATAAAAAGGGCATAAAAACAACTGCAAGTACTACAATCTTGTTCATTTTGTAGTTTAATTTTGATTGTCATGTCAGCTGAAAGGTGTTAACCATTTATGTGCTGATGTCTCTTTACTGACGAGCCATTTTGGGCAGATTAAGTTGCTGCTTTTTTCCACTTACACTACATACAACTGCTGCTGTCTTGTGTAATTTTGTGTATGGCGTTTTATGAACTTCTTCAATTTCCTTTCTTGGTAAAAGCAGTACCTTTTTTAAAAACTGTTTATTTCATTTGTAATTCTATTCAGTTTACAGGCTAGAAGTTCATACCGTATATTCGGTTGTTTCCAGGTTTGCCTGAGGTACTATGTTCCTGGTTAATAAAACAATTTCCAAGTGAGTGCTTTCTAAATCCTGAAAATGCTTCACTTAGAGCAACTAATTACATTGGATGACTAAACCGACATTTAATGCACTTTCACTAGTTATTCAGTAAGAATCAAGATTAATTTGTTTTAAAATTGAAAGCATCTGCAGGTTTATTATTTGGATCATAATCTAAAACAAACATTATAGTAAGTACTTGGCCTAAGTCATGCTCATCTCCCTTTGCCGGCTGCAGTTGCCTCAACTGGAGCTGTCTCATAGCCACTGGCTTTTAGGGAAATCACTTCAACCATACAAGAAAAGGAACAAAAGATTTGGATGTCCAACTGCTGTGGAGAAAGTAGACTAGAGCTATTGCATGAAAACAGTGTAAACTTCAGAAGCTCTTTTCCCAGTTATTTTAAGAAGACCTCTAATCTCCAAAACAGATACCTACTTTTAAAATATTTTATTTGGATGTGACTAGCTAGCTGATTTTAGAATTGCTAAGCCAGTCTATTCGATCTACGGTTTAAAATGTACTTTGCTTAAATGCACTGAGTTGCATGCCTAGCTTTTTAATTTTCTTTTGTACAGGTTAAATTGAAACTTCCACTTATTGTTCCTCCTTTTTGATTTTGTGATCATGTTTTAATAACTTGCAACTAACTACTTGCCTGAGTGGTTTTGAAACCTTGTCATTTCACTGTGCATGAAGGTTCAGCTGTGGTTACAGTTGCACAGATTTTCAACCATCTGCAAACTAGATTAAAAGTGCTAACTAACTGTGTTTTTTAAAAAAAACTTTCAACTTTTTCTCTAGCAGTATATATCCCAAGTATACGTAAATTTGAGACCTAATTTGTAGTCTGATTTTTAAAGTGACAAGTTTTTGAATTTCTTCCCAGACTTCATCCTGACACAATGTACCCAAGTATTTAGTTTTGTTTTTATCTTTAAAACATTGAAGTTCCTCTCTGATTTATATGGTCCCATCCCTTTTTGGTTTTGTGTTTTAAAAACTTATTTAGTGGCAGTTCAATACTGTTTAAAACCAATGCAATGTCTTCCCAATAACTAGCAGTTTAACAACTTAACATAATAAAAGATGATCTACATCTGTAACTTACTTGTCAATTTTAAGAACTGAGTTTGAGTACTAAACCAGTTGTTGTACAATGATATTCCTGCATTAGGCAGGTATTTTAATTTTTTTCAAACTTCAGTTTGAGGACAGCAACTTCAATTCCCCAATTGCCATTTAAAGCGTTACACTGACAATATGTACATCAACAGTATTTAAGTTTAAACTCTATTATTAGGTCTCTGCAGTTGAGTAAATCATATTGCATAGTGACTAATGTTCTCGCAGTAACTGGATTACTTTTAATAGTCTGCACAGTAACTTCTGAAATTACAGAACTTTGTAGCTTTTTAATACTCTTCCAACCTAACCATATCAGTGTGCATAAGATGACCTCGTACAATGTATTGACAACAAAATCTCATGCTTGTAGAAAGGCATTCACACAGTTGTCTGAGCAAACTGTTTAGCTATCTTAACTAGCATATACTTCGGAAAAAGTTGTTCTATTGAGCTTCCAGGTGACTTATTTAAATAACTTCATGTGACAAGGTGAAGATTTGTTCAGGAGCATTTTCCAAAGAGGCAGTGCCAGTGTAAATGCAGCTGCCAGATGGCTAAATACACAGCATTTTTTCTCTGTAATAGTAATGGAAGCTTATGACTGACTTGATTTAACTATTGAATGTGTATTCAAACCATTTCAGTCCTTTTAAAGTACACTATGATCTAAGCTTGTGAACAATTTACTTAGTTACAGTGTAATACACATTAAATTTCTGCTTTCACTTTTATGGAAGGAGCCAAACCATAAAATCTGAATAACTAGGTATAGTATTGCAACAGTAGCACTGGTAACTGTAAGAAAAATCCCTTTTCTGTTATGGGTGTTCTATTGTGTGAAGTATGTGGAATTTAGCCACTTGTACAGTATACTACCTCTAGCTTCCAGTCACGATACTCCTTTTTCTTTAAACTTGATTTGGAAGTAATGTGTTTTTTTTAAATCCAAGGCCTGTTTCATTCTCTCCCTCTGTTCTGTTACCTGACCCTCCCTGACCTTAAAGTAGCTTTATGGTAGACCCACTTTCTTGATGCTTAAAACCATGCTGTTGTACAGTAAATGATGCTGTGTAAGCATTACAGTTAATCTCTTATACTGTTCTGCCTGAAACTTGATTTATGTGTTTATGCTTCATTTGCATTTTAAACTCTAATAAAAGTTTATCACTATCCATTCACTGGTGGCCTTTTTTGTATTTTAAACAGTTGAGGCTAAACTTTCCAAGACACATTTTAAAGCTTCAGATCAAACTTGCTGGTTCCTTTTTTTACATTTGCAAAGAACTACAAATAATTTCACTAGAATTCTGCTAACCTGCTCCAATTCTTGACCTTTTTTTTATTTTGCTTCATCCTTTTTTTTTCCAATTCATCATCTTTTGTCTTTTTAGCAAAATTGGAAATGTTACACCCCCCCCCCCCCCCCCCCATCCAGATTATTACAGATTTGGGATCATGGCTGTATGTTAAAACAAAATTAATAGGCTCTCTCTTTATGTGCACCGTTCTGAAAACCTGTCTCTTTTGGCTTCTGTTTTTTTCACCACCCCCACCCCTTCCCCATTTGCTGGGTGTGTTCACCCTTGGGGGTTTTTGTTTAAAAGTTGTTTTAAACTTTTTCTTAAATTCCTGTTCATTCTGCCCAATAACGTTCGTATTCTCCAAATGAAATATGTGATATCCAGTGATGACTCAGTTTCATTATTGAAGACTGCCAAACACATTTCTGAAGAAGTGAGCTCATTGGAAATGAACTAAACTTGTGTAACATCACAATGGAAATTTATTACATTTGAATATAGGATGTACCCACTAGGCAGTACTCTACACAACTGGACTAGGGTAAGAGATGAGAAACATTAACGAGGAGGCCCCTCAGAATTGTCAACGAATTCCAATGGCTGGGAAGGCGGGAGGACTTAGGAAGAAGGTTTAAAACTGATTAGAGCAGAAGAACCTGCTGAGAGGTTGGCACTAACTGTCAAAGATAAGAGGGAAAGCCCTGCACGAGATGTGTTGAACTGGGTGTAGACAAGTGATATTATGTGAGTAGTTTTCATGTAATTATTAGGTTAGTAAGTTATCTTTAGTGCGATCAAAGCATTGTTATACAGTTATTGCTATCTGTGCCCCCCCTTGCAATTCTGAGGACAGCAAACAGGGCCAGTCGCAACATAGTGATCTCAATTTGATCACCCCCAATTACTGAATTTTTTTTTCCTCAATATCAAAGTAGGATGGGACTGTAGATCTGTATCAAGTGTTTGCTGCCAACAGACCTGATGTGTGTGTTGGATAATTAAGTGGACGTAAAGCTTTTGGGTATGTCTGTTTCTGAATTCTTTGACATTTTGGCCCCAGCAAATAGAAGCTAGGGGATGTCCTTCAAAGAAACGTGCAATTTTGCAATGCAGCAAGACAAAGGGAATTCTGCATCAAGTTTACATAGGTGTTGGTGGGGTCCAAACAAACATCAGTTTTTTTTTGCTGGTGAGTTGTGGCTGAATTGTAATGGCGTGAAAGGGCTGGACCTAAACAACTTCCCAGAAGACACTTGTCTGTCACACTAACTCAGACTCTAGCGTATATGTATTTGAATCAGGACTATGCCCCTGTGGTTGCCACCTCAAACTCCCAAGTGTGTGAGACATGATTTCCGATGCATGTAGCCATGTTGACTATCACTATTCAGTCCTTGCCTCCCCAAATTCATGTACACCCTATCTCTTAATCCATTCCATCAGATGACCCATGACAGATGTCAAGTTCACTGATATATAGTTCTTAGGCTGTAAAGGAGCAGCCTTTTTTAACTAAATGCACAACATTAGCCACCCTCCAGTCATCTGGCACCTCCCCTACAAGTATAGATAATACAGTCCTGCAACATATCTGATCAGGTCCTGGACATTTATTCACTTTTTTTTAAAGGCCTTCTGCGCCTCTTCCACAATGCGGACTGTTTTCAAGACATTAGTATTTATATCCCTGGGTTCCCTAGCCCCCTTTTCCTTTTCACTGTTTTTAAAAAAAACTGGTGCAAAATATTTGTTTACTTTCTTTCCTGTTTCTTGTGATTTACACAGACATCCTTGTTGATTTTTAGGTGCTCTATTGTCTCCTTAGTTGCTTTTTTTTCGCTGTTAATTTGTAGAATCTCTTTGGATTATTGCTTAATTTTATCTGCCAGGGCTGTCTCATATCACACTTTAGCCCTCCCAAGTTTCCTCTTAAGAATGCCACTACACCTGTTATACTCTTGAGGTTTACTGGTCTCAATTATCTATACCTAACATATGCCTCCTCCTTGACCAGAGTCTCAAGAGCTTTTTTTGATCTGTTGTTCCCTACTCTTGCCCATCGTTTTAGCAGGAACAATAATGCCTCTGAACTCTCCTCATCTCACTATTGAAAGCCTCCAATTTGCCAATCATCCCTTTACCTGTGAACAGTCTACTCCAAATATTAACTCAAATGACTCCATTTGGAGACACTTGTCACCGCAATCATGGAGTTCTCCACTGCATGCTTTTGCACATAACGTGGTATTTCAGGCGAAGGCCAGGGAGGCAACATACTGTCCTGAATTTTCACTCATGGCTGCAGAATCTCCTGTCTGTGCCTCTGACAGGAGACTTTGTATAACAATTATTTTTTAAGTGTGACAGATCCTGCTTAACAGACTATTCATTTTTGGTGCCCAAGACATGGTTGCCATTTCTGTTTTTCCTCAGACAATCCTCCTCCAACAGTACCCAAAACACACATCTGTTTGAGAGAGGGTTAGCCACAGGAGACTTCTGCACCACCTTCCTACTTCTGATAGACAGCTGACTGAACCTGTGATGTGACCATCTTATAAATTTGCTAACCATCATATTCTGTGCATCTTGTATGCTTCCCATCCTTTTTTTTTTTGGAAGGATTTGTAGGTTCTTGCTGTCAACGTTTGAACAAAATGCTGCCCTCCTGCATGCTTTGTTATGGAGAAACATACCTTGGGGTTGGAATAATGAGCACGCTCAGGCTATGGCTAATCTTAAAGAAGCATTATTATGGGCACCATTTCCCAGGTTTCTTATCCAGAGGAATTCTTTTGAATTGGAAGTAGCTGCAGGAGAGGAAGCCCTGTCAGCAGTACCTTTTTAGGATAAATATGGTAGAATTTGTCAAGTGGCATACAACTCAAAGGTTTTGACAGCAGTGCAGAAGACCACTTGCACTTATGAGCAATCTTCTGAGCTTATCATAAGTGTTAACAGAACATATACCTGTCCAACTGCTATGAGAGAGATGTCTGAAAGACGGAAATGTTTCCCAAAGTTGCCTTGCACCGTTATGCTCTAAGGCAAGGACATACATGGACCAAAAAGCCCTGAAGGACAGCTCTGTTTGCGTCACGTATGTGAAGTTGAGATAGCTCAGGCCACATGTCAAAACCTGTGGGGAGAGATGAGAGGAAAGCTCTGTTAAAATTCTTTGTAGATGGATCACCTATGGTTGAAGTGTTAGAAAAATAGGATGTGGCATGTTGGTAATACAAAGCAATAGAACAGTGGATGGGATAAGCCTGAGACTACTATCAGACATGTCAAGCCCAAGGAGCTGAGTTAGCTGCAGTAGCCTATGTAGTCATGCACTAACATAAATTCCCACTATCTTTGATGGTATATACTCGATGTAGATATGTTTGACAGAACACTCACCTCCACAAGAAGGTAGGGGATGTGTGACAGCAAATGGAAAGATGTTGTTATCTGCCCCCATTCTAAAGAAATTTTTTTGTGGCTCCCACCTCAGCCAGTAGCCAAAATGGAATTAATCAAAAGTTCAGGCCCACAGTAAACCTGAGGCATGGGTAAAGGAGAATGGGAAGGCAAACCTATCCGAAAGGAGAAGCTGTTAGGTCAAGGATGGAACCTGAGGGAAAGTACTGATGTACAACTAGCAGTAGTGATGTTATCACAGGCATAGGAAACCTAAGGAAAGGGCTATTAGCTAAAATTAATCCAACAAGAACCCTGATTTAAATGGCCGAAAGAATATAAAAAGGAGGAAAATAGCATAGGTTTAACAGACAGATTTATATTAAGGAATAGGCTATATTTATAATGCCTGCACGGGATTGAAACCAGATAATCTATCAAAATGATATGATGGGCATCAAGGCCTTGAATCCATCTGAGATCCAAATTAAACGGCTATGCTGTTGCTGTGGTACGGGAAAAGACATAAAATGTAGAACAGAGATAACAAGGTGTAGAGCTGGATGAACACAGCAGGCCAAGCAGCATCAGAGGAGCAGGAAAGCTGACATTTCGGGTCTAGACCCTTCTCCAGCATCTGCAGTTCCTACTATCTCTGAAACAAATGTAGAACAGTTCCGGAGCCGTGATGTCATGCTGCAACTACAAAACGCTAGTGCAGCCTCATTTGGAATATTGCGTGCAGTTCTGGTCGCCCCATTACAGGAAGGATGTGGAAGCATTGGAAAAGGTGCAAAGGAGATTTGCTAGAATATTGCCGGGTCTGGAGCGCAGGCCCTATGAAGAAAGGCTGAGGGACTTGGGTCTGTTCTGATTAGAGAGAAGGAGGCTAAGAGGAGATTTAATAAAGACATACGAGATGATCAGAGGATTAGATAGGGTGGACGGTGAGAGTCTTTTTCCGAGGATGATGACTTCAGTTTGTACAAGGGGGCATAGCTACAAATTGAGGGGTGATAGATTTAAGACAGATGTCAGGGGCAGGTTCTTTACTCAGAGAGTGGTAAGGGCGTGGAACGCCCTGCCTGCCCACGTAGTTAACTCAGCCACATTAGGGGCATTTAAACAGTCCTTGGATAAGCATATGGATAATGATGGGATAGTGTAGGGGGAGGGGCTTAGATTAGTTCACAGGTTGGTGCAACATTGAGTGCCGAAGGGCCTGTTCTGCGCTGTATTGTTCTGTGTTCTGTAGAACACTGTCTTGTTTGCACCCAGAATAATCCCGACCTAAATGCAAACAAGGTAGAACTGAAGCATACACAACCAGTGGCAGGACCGTGGACTCACTGTCAAATTGATTATGTACACCCATTTTGTGCCTGCAAAGGAGCTTATAAGTACATCCTAGTCATAATAGACACTTTCAGCAATTTTCCTACTATTAGATACAGTATGACTTCAAAAGATGAGGATTGCCTAGGTATTAGACTCAGATCAAGAGTCGCACTTTACTGCCCAAATGATTCAGTTGGCAATGAAATTGGTAGGAATACCACAGAAATTCCATGGAGTCTATCATCTGTGATCCAGCAGAACTGTAAAAATTAAAAGAACTTCAGAAACTATCCTAAAGAAAGTAGTACAGCAAAACTGTACAACCTGGGTCAGTGTTACCCGGTGCCCTAATGATAGTGTGAAACGCTATATCCAGTTCTGCCGGATTTACACCTCATGATGTAATGGCAGGGAGAAAGATGAGGGAATTGAGTTCTTCTGAGAAATCATAGAATCCCTACCTTGTGGAAACAGGCCCTTTGGTCCAACAAGTCCACACCAACCCTCAGAGCATCCACCTAAACTACACATCCCTGAACACTCTGGGCAATTTTAGATTTACTAGAATCACAACTAGAGGCTACCAGCCATGAGACCTATGTAAAGAATCTGGTGAAAAGTTTACAAACACAACAGTGGTAGCGATAGCAGTAGCAGTGAAATTGACAAGAAAGCAACAATTTCAGGTGGCACGGTGGCTCAGTGGTTAGCACTGCAGCCTCACAGCATCAGGGACCCAGGTTCAATTCCAGCCTCAGGCAACTGTGTGGAGTTTGCACATTCTCCCCGTGTCTGCGTGGGTTTCCTCCAGGTGCTCCAGTTTCCACCCACAGGCCAAAGATGTGCAGCCTAGGCAGTTTGGCCATGGTAAATTGCCCATAGTGTTCAGGGATTTGTGGATTATAGGGGGATGGGTCTGGGTGGGATGCTTCAAGGGGCGGTGTGGACTTGTTAGGCCAAAGGGCCTGTTTCCACACTGTAGGGAATCTAATCTAAAGGAAAGCTTATTTTGATGGAAGAGTAACTCCTTTAGAACTACAGACACGAGAGAAAGTGAGGGCACAAATACAGAGTTTACTGGCCCTGAAATTTGCAAGACCATACAGCATTTTGGACATTGCTCGTTTATCAGTATTCAAAGTTTTGCTAGGTATTAGATGAAGTAAGTGGTATTACATCAATTAGTTAAAACCGTACAATGGATCACAAGAGAATTGGGCAGGATTCCATAAAGAATGTCACTCAAGAGCAGTTCACTTGGATGTGCTAGAAGGTGCAATGATTCAGGATAAACTGAGTAGGAGTGCCAAAGGGTTTGTGGTTGTGAAAAGAAATGAAGACAGTGAGAGGAGGAATGGAAGGCCGAAGGGGACAAGGAGATATTAGAGATATTTGATTGTACCTTGAATGAGGACAATATTGAGAGTTTTTAATGTAAGAGGAACTTGATGTGTCCCATCAGGCCAAGGTAAGGGAGCAATGCCATTGAAGATGTTCATGATATCTGTATTCTTTTGCTGGACCATCTGGACTACTGGAACCAGCCAAACAAGCTACAGCCATATATTTGAAATGTGGGCTGAGAGATCTGTGATATGTTAAGAATAATGTGGTTGTAATTGTGGGGATTTTAACTTTCCAAGCATAGACTGGATTGGTGCGACCTTTGTTGAGATAATACCTTGGAAAGTGGGGTAGATTGGGAAGCTTCAGTAATGGCATAAATGGTCCAGTGCCTGAGCAGAAGCAGAAATTTAAAAACTGTCGATGTCTTGAAATGTCAGCACTACCTACCTCAAGAATGATAGTAGGACAACCATATGATACATACTATGTAAGATTCAGAGAGGTGCCGCTTAATCTGGAGCCTATATAGCCCTTTCATTGTGACCATACCACAATTAGTCAGAATCATGTTAGGAAACTATTACAACATAGGCATGGATGAGCTCATGTCAGGGATGGGTTTAGCTAAAGTGCATAGGAAAAAGTCATTGCTGGAATCCCGAGCAGGAGCAATGGACGACTGATCTTGGGACAGTTGATTCAGCCAATCAGATGGCATTGCATGGCTGTTTGGCTCAGTTTAGCTACCAGTTAAAGCAAGCTGTAATCTAGAGTATGGAAATAGGTAAACAAGTTAATAAATAATTTGGGATTCACATAAGTATAACAGAAGTTAAAAACATGACTGAAATAACTCAGAAGTGTCAGAGAATCTAGCCATGGTCCCTACAGGAATTAATAATGTGAACAATACAAATATTAATTACTTAATATACGGAGACTGATTGAAGGGTATAGGTGAGATCACCATCTTGACTTTACAGTAGGAAAGGGACAAAGGAGAGAATCATCTCAATAACCATGCATGACACATCCCATTACCAAAGAATAAGAATAAGGCTTGGTCAATTGGACATGTAGCTGAGACTGGACAACAAAAGGAAGTAAAATCAAGGTACATCTCCTCCAGATGGGGAAAGTAACCTTTAAAATGGACATCTAATGTGGCACTGATGGGAAGCTCCCCCACTGAAGACAGAATGGTACAAATAATTCAGGAGTATAACAAAATAAAGAACTGTGGAATCTGAAAATCTAAAACTAAAACAGGAATTTCTGGAGAAACTTAGCACATCTCGTAGCAAGTGTGGAGAGAGAACCAGAGTTATATTTCAGGACGAGTGACTGCTCTGGAATTGAAATAACTATGAGTTGTCTTTGTCCTTTTGTAAAGACTAAATTGTCAATTAAAATAGCAGACACCATTCCCTTGAGAATCTCAAAACCCCTGTTTGGCATAGCCAGTTTGATATAGGTTGATTTGTAGAGCATTGTTCCTCGGAATAATTGGTAATAATTAAACCAAGTGTAATAGAGATCCTGGAAGAACATAAATGGTGGCGTTCAGCACAGGAAGTAATGGGTTTCCCTTGGACTTTGGTCATTGTACGTGTTAGAACATAGAACATAGAATGGTACAGCACAGTACAGGCTCTTCGGCCCATGAAGTTGTGCCAACCTATTATCCTAAATTCAAACTACCCTGCATTCCGTACATTTTACTATCCTCCGCATGCCTATCCAAGAGTCACTTAAAAGTCTCCAAAGTATCTGACTCCACTATCACTGCCGGCAGCGCTTTCCACCTGCCCACCACTCTGTGTGAAGAACCTACATCTGACATTTCCCCTATACCTTCCTCCAATCACCTTAAAATTATTCTCCCTCCTAATAGTCATTCCGCCCTGGGAAAACGTCTCTATCCATTCTATCTATGCCATTCATCATCTTGTACACCTCTATCAAGTCACTTCTCATCCTTCTTTGCTCCAATGAAAAAAGCCCAGCTCCCTCAACCTTTCCTCATAAGACCTGCTCTTGGTAAATCTTCTCCGCACCCTCTCTGAAACTTACACATCTTTCCTATAATGAGGTGACCAGAACGGAATACAATATTCCAAGTGGGTCTAACCAGAGTTCTGTAGAGCTGCAGCATAGCCTCGTGGCTCTTAAACTCAATTCCCCTGCCAATGAAAGCCAACACACCATACACTTTCTTTACAACCCTATCAACTTGAGTGGCAACTTTGAGGGATCTATGGACGTGGACCCCATGATCCTTCTGTTCCTCCACATTGCCAAGAATCCTGCCAATATTCCTGTATTCTGCAATCAAATTCGATCTTCCAAAATGAAACACTTCATACTTTTCCGGGTTATATTGCCATCTGCCACTTCTTCACCCAGCTCTGAATCCTGTCAATGTCCTGTTGCAACCTATAACAGCCCTCCATGCTGTCCACAACTCCACCAACTTTCATGTCAGCGGCAAACTTACTAATCCACCCTTCCACTTCCTCATCCAAGTCATTTATAAAGAACACAAACAGTAGAGGTCCTAGAACAGAACCCTGCGGAAAACCACTGCTCACCGAGCTCCAGGCTGAATACTTTCCAACCACTACCACCCTCTGTCCTCTATTGGACAGCTAGTTTTGTATCCAGACAGCCAAATTTCCATGAATTCCATGCCTCCTTGCTTTCTGAATGAGCCTACTACATGCAACCTTATTAAATGCCTTGCTAAAATCCATACACACCACATCCACTGCTTGACCATCATCAATGTGTTTTGTCACATCCTGAAAGAATTCAGTAAGGCTTGTAAGGCATGACCTACCCCTCAAAGCCATGCCTACTATTTCTAATCAAACTGTGCTTTTCCAAATAATTATAAATGCTATTTCTCAGAATCCTCTCCAATAATTTGCCCACCTCAGAAGTGAGACTGACTGGTCCATAATTCCCAGGATTATCCCTGTTCTCTTTTTTGAACAAGGGAATGACATTTGCCACCTGTCAATCATCTGGTGCTACTCTAGTGGACAATGAGGACGCTAAGCTCATTGCCAAAGGGGCAGCAATATCTTCCCTCCCTTCCCGTAGTAACTTTTGGTATATCCTGTTTGGCCCAGGAGACTTATAAATCCTCATGTGTTTCAAAATTTCTGGCACATCCTCCTTCCTGACATCAACCTGTTCGAGCATATCTGCCTGTTTCATGCCGTCCTCACAAATGTCAAGGTCCCTCTCACTGATGAACACTGAAGCAATGTATTCAATAAGGATCTCTCCTACCTCCTCTGACCCCATGCACAAATTCCTTCCCTGATTGGCCCTACCCTCACTCTGGCCATTCTATTGTTCCTCACATAAGCTTAGGACACCTTGGGTTTTCCTTGATCCTACCCGCCAAGGTTTGTTCATACCCCTTTTTAGCTCTCCTACATCCATTTTTCAGTTCCTTCCTGGCTTCCTTGTAACTCTCCAGGGGACTGTCCGATCCTTGCTTCCTCAACCTTAAGTCAGCTTCCTCTTCCTCTTGACTAGGTGTTACACATGTCTTGTCATCCAAGGTTCCTTCATCTTACCATCCTTTCCTTGCCTCAGTGGGACAAACCTATCTAGCACTTGGCTAAACAACCTCTACATTTCTGTCGTGCATTTCGCTGAGAACATCTGTTCCCAATTTACGCTCCGCAGTTCTTGCCTAATAGCAATGTAATTCCCCTTTCCCCAATTAAATACTTTCCCATTCTGTCTGCTCCTATCCCTCTTGTATTGGGTATTCAGGTAAATGTTATTCTGTTTGTTGTCTGTCTTTAAGAACAAATCAAGATGTTTGTCTTGTACATCGGAGATCATCTCACCTATAAGATTGAAACATAGAAGCTAGGAGCAGGAGGAGGCCATTCACAACCCTTCAAGCTTGCTCAGCCATTCATCACAATCATGGCTGATTGTCCAATTCAATAGCCTAACCTGCCTCCTCCCATAATGTTTGGTCCCATTTGCCCCAAATGCTATATCTTGTGACCTCTTGAATACATTCAATGTTTTGGTATCAACTACTTCCTGCGGTAATGAATTCCACAGATTCAGCAGTCTTTGGGTGAAGAAATGTCTCCTCAACTCCATCCTAAATGGTCTACCCTGAATCCTCAAACTGTGACCCCTGGTTCTGGACACACCCACCATCGGGAACATCCTCCCTGCACCTACCCTGTCTAAGTCGCGTTAGAACTTTATAAGTCTGTCTGAGATCCAACCCAACCCGCCCCCATTCAACTAAACTCCAGCAAAAACAATCCTGATCTATGTTAAGTTGTAGCCAAGTTACACCTAAAGCTGGAGTAGACTTTACAATGAGATGCAACACAGCAAATCAATGTACTGTGCACGCATGTTTGTGTGTGTCTGTGTGTGTGTGTGTGAGAGAGAAGAGAGCAATTCTACATGGCCGAGCCTGAATGATCAACTGGGGCAATTGTGATACCCAGTGTGGAGTCAATCTCATTACTAGACACTGCTAATCACCCTGCTGAAGCACAGTGAACTCACTGGAAACAAACTGTAAAATGAGTCATTTTTCACCCTTCAAGGCTATTGTACAGCAACACCACAACAGAATTTAATACATTTGGAGCCAGGATATCCCAGCCAGGAGGTGAATCCATCATGTCATATTGTGTAGAATTGGGCAAGAGATAGCAGGCATTAATTGTGGGCCATTCTGCAAGATGGGCCCATGAAATAAATCAATTAACAGTGCAAAATGGTTGATGATTCAAATTCCAGTGGCTGGGAAGAACGGAAGGCAAAAAAGCTTATGTCCATT
This sequence comes from Stegostoma tigrinum, assembly GCF_030684315.1. Classification (NCBI taxonomy): domain Eukaryota; kingdom Metazoa; phylum Chordata; class Chondrichthyes; order Orectolobiformes; family Stegostomatidae; genus Stegostoma; species Stegostoma tigrinum. Next base: position 29,653,924 of record NC_081369.1, read on the forward strand.
CAAGGCCACAAAGAAATGGAGAGAAATCGGGACCTCATGTCTAGAAAACAGCTGAGATTTTGAGAAGAGCCCCTGCACCAGACCTCGCCAACTGGAGGACAGTTGTAACTTGATATCACTGGCAAGTGCATGGGGCATGCATCCCGAAAGATAGATAAATACCTGCTATTGCAGTCTTTCTTATAGATTCTCTAACATTTTGCCTATGACTGATGTTAGTTAGGCTAATGGATCTGCAGTTTCTTCTTTTCACTCTCTCTCCTTTCTTAAATAGCAAGGTTATATTTTGCCACCTTCTAATCTACCAGCGCATTCCACTGTCTCTACTATTGAAAGGTGTGACCATTGTGCCTCAACGCTTTGTTCATAATCAGGCCAAGTTGTTTATTCACTTTAAACTCCATTTTATTGTTTACTTTTTAGAATCTTTCTCTATGAAGGCTGACACAAAATATTTTAGCTTCTGCGCTATTTCCTTGTTCTTTATTGAGGAGAAGGCAATAACGTAATGGTAATTTCACTAGACTGGCAATCATAAACTCCAGATAATCTGAGCTCATGGGATCAAATCCCATATGTCACAGTGAAATTTGATTTCAAATTTATAAAAACATCTCAACTAAAAAGCTCACAACCATATGCCCATTGTCATAAAATCCTAAATGGTTCATTAATGTCCTTTTTTTAGATAAAGAAATCTCACTCCTACTTGAAAAAAAACAAAGAACTGCAGATGCTGGAAATCAGAAACAAAAATAAAAATTGCTCAGCAGGTCTGACAACATCTGTAGAGTGAAAGCGGAGTTAACTAGTTTTAAAGTTGCTGAAATGTTCCGAAGAAGGGTTCTGGACCCAAAACTTTAACTCCAATTTCTCTCCACATATGCTGCCAGATCTGCTGCGATTTTCCATCAATTTCTGTTTTGGTTTTTCTTTCTTGCTCGTTCTGGCCATATCAATATGGTTAACTCTTAACTACCCTCTGGACAGTTATGAATCGGTGATAAAAACATTGCAGTAGCCAACAGAGCTTGGGTCCCATGAATGAACAAAAAATATATAAATTTTCAGGATTCTGCTTATGATGGACATCGTTGTTTTTTTGAAATTATTTTCCTTTACATACCTATAGAAGCTTTTGCAGTGATTCTGTATGTTTCTAATTAGTTTACTCATTCTATCTTCTCATTTTTTGTTTGGTCTTTCTTTTAGAGAATTCTAAAGTCTTAATATTTGGGCTGGCTATTTTTTCACAACATTTTAGGCACACCTTTTTGATTCAATGCAATCCTCTTTCTTTTGTTCCACAATTAGAGCACTTCTTTGGGTCTTTCTACATTATAATGTATTTTCATTACAAAGTGTTAGTTTGTAAATGGTAGCCATTGCCGGTCTGCTATCATTGTTTTAATGGCATTTCTGAATTCATTATAGACATCTTATCTCTCTGCACCATAGTTTCCTTTGTTTTGAATAAGACACGAGTTACAGATGGATCTAATTACTTTCAAAGCAAATGTAAATTGCCATCATATTGTGGTCACTATTTCCTAAAGGATCCTTCACAGCAATATTATTAATTAGCTGCTTTTGAGTGCACAATATAGTCCATTGCCCAATTTCCTCCAACAAAAAGCTGTAGAAAAGCATCTTTCATATTCAAAGAATTTATCCACAACAGCTTTGGTACTAATTAGGTTTACTGAGTGTATTTTTATATTGAAGTTCCCCATGATTACTCCAGTACCCTTCCAATTTCCTCATTTTTTAAAAAAATGATTTACATTATAGGATGTCAATCTGCAGTGATAAACAACTACCACTAATGTTTTCTGCCTCTTGCTGTTTCTTAATTCTACCTGAACTGATTCCACGTCTTGAGCTGTAAGGCCCCACAATTATTTACAATATATATTAATATCTTGAATGAGGAAAGTGACTGTATGGTTATGTTTGCAGATGATGCAAGAGTAGGCAGGAAGGTAAATTGTGAGGATGACAGCTTTTGCAGAAGGCTGCAATTGGGCAGACATTTGGTAGATTGAATTAATGTAGGAAAACGTGAGGTTTTGCACTTTGGCAGAAAGAATAGAGTTGAATATGAAATGAACGTAGAAAGACTGCAGTAAGTTACAGCACAGAAGGATTTGGGAGTTCTTGTACATTAATCACAAAAAACTAACATACGAGGCCAGTGGGTAATAGGGAAGGCTAATGGAGTATTGGCCTTTACTTCAAAGGAAACAGGGTTGGGTGGTTTTGTTAAAACTGTACTAGGCACTAGTCAGAACACAGCTGGAATAGTCTTAGAGTCATAGAATCATACAGCACAGAAACAGACTCTAGCTGTGAACAGTTTTGATTCCCTTATCTAAGGAAAGATGCATTGGCATTGCAGGCAGTCCAAAGCACTGATGGTTTGGCAAAGAATTGGTGGCATTAACAGGAGCTGACAAACTGTTAAAAGAACTAACTGCACTTGTGCTGGAGATTCACAGAACACCACCAGTAGTTCACTCATTGCCTGTTATCTTTTCACTAAACTGTTGTTGCATCAACTTAATTTTCTCTTAGGTTTCTCTCACAAATTGTGCTGTGCTTAAACATTGCTAATTTATATATTAATTTCTACATTACAGCTTTAACTCTCTATGACTACAAGCTAGCTAGCCAAAATAATTATCCTAAAATTTCTTCTAAAAACATCATGGGTAAAATTAACAAATCGAAAAGTGATACTGAGAGAATATACTCCTATAACAGTGAAGGTAAGAATGGTGTCATTCTTTAAAAACAATGCAGATTCTGCAACAATAGTCTTCAGCAATATTCCACAAACAACAGCAATTATGTAATTATTCTGTGAATAATCTTGCCCATCAAGTATTATGATTCTAATGAAACTGGATGACAATTGCTAATTTAGACTTTGACTCAATATATACCTGTCCAAATCTGAAAGTATAGGATTTGAAACCTGCTCCGTACAGTTAGTAGAACTTAGAGCTCTGGTTCTTAATTTTGGCATAATTACTACTTGTAGATGACCTGCTGATCGATTATGCTTAGAATTCTTCTTTGCGTTACCAGCCTATCAGCTGGTGTGGAATTTTTTCTTATTCACTCATTGGATGTGGATGTCACTGCTGGGCCAGCATTCATTGTCCATCTGTTGTTGTCCTTGAGAAAGTGGTGGTGAGTTGCCTTCTTGAACCACTGCAGTCCACTTGGTCTAGTTGAGCCCACAAGACCATTAGGAAGCAAATTCCAGGATTTTGACTCAGTGATCCAATTGATATGGAAGATGCTCCTTGTCATCAGTTAGGTTGTTAATCAGCTTCTACTTCCTTCTCTTACTTTACAGCTAAGGGAAGGGAATGAAGACTTCAGAATAATGGCTAAATGTGATCAGATCTACCTAGAGAATCCACAATGATTATCTGCAGTGCCAAAATGACCCCTGCACTTGTGCAGATGTGGCCCAGGGTGTCAGCAGGCCACAGGAACGGTCGTTGCATGCATATTCCATGCGTGGTAACGTTAGCATTAGCACATGCACCATCAACAGGGGGCAAGGGACAAAGCAGAGGCCATGACTGGTGAAGTGCAGCTTAGCTGAAACACAAAGGCCAGCATTGGGAATGCGGTGTAAGATTGGAGAAGTGTGGTTGGAGGATTGGGAAGGCTGGCACTGGGAGCTAGCCTCCTTTGCCAGGAGTGTGAGGCTGAGGAAGGCAGGTCCAGGAGCTAACCTGTTTCATTTGATGGCAAGGGGGATGACTTGGAAAGTAATGCACTTGTTTTCTTCAAAAAATTATTTTAAAAATCTTGAGGAGCCTCCTAAATGCATACTTTCTGCAATGCCATCATTGAGACTGGCTGCTGCTTTCTATCACTTACAAATTATGTTGTCTTTCCCTTTGCCCATTCACACTCTTTGCACTACCTTCAGGTGGAATTTATATGAATCACAGCTATTATAGATATAAATTTCACTTACTGTACTTTTAATGCCAGCGAAGATCAAAGTAAAACTGTTAAGTTAATGACACAAGTGTTCTGAGTTGAGTTGGTTATGAATCACATTTCCTCACCCTTTTGTGTACTTCTACTGATAACAGTCATAGTCAAGGTTTTGTGATTAAACATTGGAAGATGTAGTTTGTACAAGATCTGGTGAAAGGGCAGATCAGTTCGGTAGGGATTTGGATGTCTTCAACAGTTGTGCCTTTAATCTGTCAGTCACCCATTGCACAGTAGTCCACTCCTAATTAGTAAAAGGAGGCATTCCAAATCAGCCTCAGGGTCTTTTAATCCTAATATTGTGAATACAGTAAGGAACCAACTGGGTTAAGAACAATTCCTACCAGACCATTGAAATTTGCCCTTTTGTAAGTGCATGTGTATGTGTTGTGGGGTGGAATGACGAAGTGAGTGGAATAGTGGAATAGCCATTATGGAGTCAAATTGCTTAGGTAATGCATTTAATAGATGGTAATGGTGAAAAACACTTGCAAATTTGCCTTTGCTTCCCCCATCTGTTCTAAGTTTCAGGTAAATGTCTTACTAGATTCAAAAGACCTTGGAGAAAGTGCTATATTTTGCTTTTAGTCTGCATAACCCTTGTTCGTAATGTAGGTTTTCTTGGATTTTGTTTAAATTTCTTCTTCTCCTTGAGCAACAATCTTTAAAACTGTACACATTATTTAGTCAGTTGGAACTTCTGGCATCAGCCCACATTAAATAACAAGGTTGAATACTGTGTCTTCTCCTATGGGAATTTCAATATATTTAAGACTGAAAAAGGGGGCAAAGACTAGAAAAGCGGAAAGGAGATGTGAAAGCTTTGGAGATACAAAAGGAGTGCACACTACAATCCAAATGTCTCCACAGACCCAAAAGATACTAAGCATTTAAAAAGGACTGTTGGTTTACTTTCTCCAGGAGCACTGCAATGGTTCAATTTGGCAGATCACCACCACCTCCCCAGGGCATTCAGGGAATGTTTGGTATAGGCTGGACTTGACAGTGACATACAGTATCATCCCCAGAACAAATAAAAAATGCTGCCACAGACTTAGCTTCAGAAAAAAATCCTGAATAAATGTGCCAATTTCCACATGCCAGCCTCTACCCCATATGTGGCCCTTGAAATGTTATGCCAGTAGCAACCAAATTCTGAGTAAAATCTGAAAAAAACAGAGGATGCTTTAAATTAGAAACAGCAACAGAAATTGCTAGATTAGCTCAGCAGCTCTGGCAGCATCTGTGAAGAGAAATCAGAGTTAATGTTTTGGAACAGGTTCTGAAGAAGGGTCACTTGACCTGAAACATTAACTCTTGATTTTTCTCCACAGATGCTGCCAGAGCTGCTGAGCTTTTCCAGCAATTTCTGCTTTTGCAACCAAATTCTGTATTCAGTATCTTTATGCTACTGGCTCATTTCAGTTTGCAACGGCGATCTGTGTAAGTACCATTCCAACAGATCTTTTAATTACAAATTCAGTGATGCAATTTTTTGGAAACCTGGAAATTCATCCATTTGACAATGAATCTGAAGTGGAAGCATTAAAATGTCATTCAATTATAGAAGCAATAGATGGGATCCATAATACGTCACAAAAACCATTCCTCATCTTATTGAAGTTCATAAAAATAAGGGGATGAAATTTCACCTAATTTGACCCACAGCAAAGAATTCTCCATCACAATTCTAGTTTTCATGAAATTCTCTTGACTTTTGTCACAAGATGCTCCAGTGATCCAGCTGTATTTGTAAGTCATGTAAGTCTGGATGGAGATAGTAGGAACTGCCGATGCCCGAGAATCTGAGATAACAAGGTGTAGAGCTGGATGAACACAGCAGGCCAAGCAGCATCAGACAGCAGGAAAGCTGACATTTTGGGTCAAGATCCTTCTTCAGAAATTTTTTTTAGTTTGGCGAACCAACCAACCTCAACACCCACGACCCGAGCTACAAATCTACTCCAAAATCTATTCTCAGCTCTATTGAAGGTCATAAACCTGGAGCATTGGACTGAATTTCCTCTTCTGACTGGGAAGTGAGAGTTGGGTCTCATTCCCAACTTCACAAAGACAGCCATTCACTTGAATTATGGTCTTTCAAAGTTGATTAAGGACTGGAATACTAACTATAGCCTCCCAAGGCAGCCACAGTAGGCGGCGGATGACAAAGCCAGCAATATAGAAAGCTCTGCATCCATCCACAGGGATATTGAACCAGTTATATTCCTCTTGCAATGGTATCACAGAAGCAGGCTGAACAGATTGAAAGACAGAGTCACCAAGACTCAACAATGAATTTAGCCCTGTGAGATGCGTTCACATTGCTGTGAGACTGCTCGCGTTGTTTGATTGATAGTTAAAACTATTACAAATTTTTACATTCTTATCTTGTTAAAGTGGTTTTTCAATATCATTCTGTTCATTTGGGCAAGGTTAGGTGAATAGTGGAATAAGTGGAGTAAGTGGAATACAGCCTTTTGTATATGGAGTATGAATGATTGCATTTGATTTGACAATTTTACAAGCTTATAACTTTTTTTAAAAGGGGATTTAGAATGGTTGTATTTTTCTAACTTTCATAAGTATTTCAAAAAACTATTATATAGTTACTGGTTCTGAATTTAGTGTGTACCAGATATCCTTTAAAGGCTCAGTTGGCATCAGGATATCACATTAATGTGAAAATCAAACTACACGGTCCCCTAAATACATTAATATTTGATTCTCCACTCTGTTGAATACATAGGAATTTACCCACTGGATAATGTACTCTAACATATCTAAATCCTTAACAGTTCTGGTCAATTTAATGGTTTCTTACTTTTAATGACTGGGTTCTATTATAAATCATTGCATTCACAAAAAAATCTAACTTTTCAAGCAATGTCTATTTATGCCAATTAGATGGCAAGTGCTTTAAAACTTGTTAAAAAGCTCCTGACTCCATAGCAAGCTATCCCTAATTGATTTACCTGCCTTGTTCACAGGGTGTGCTGGAACCAACTGACTTTATAAAATAGGACAAATTATATTTGGAGGTGGTATCTAAGTAGCAAATTTAATGTTGATTTAAATGTGTGTTGCGTCATGACCTACCAAGATGAGGAATGTAGCAGATCGCAGAAATGGCGTGGTCATTTTAAACTCGCAGTCCTGTCTATCTCCTTATCGGTCCTTCCAATGTATGTTTACTTGCATTCAGTGTGGAAAATTCAACTCAATAACTGGTTGTCTCTCCCTAAATGTTGGCAGATCTACAAATTATTTTCAGCATTCTTGTATTATTTCAGATTTCCACCATTTCCAGATCCCTGCTTTTGTATAGTCTTTCTTATAGTTTCTCAGCTGTAGCTGTGATCATGACTTTTCTTTTACTACAACAAATTATTAACCAAGTTATCCCAAACATAGTTGGCTGTGTGTGGTTCAGCACTATATTGTATGGCAAAGGGTCCAGATCTTGATTTCTTCTCCTAAGGCAGTTGCAGATATTTGTAAGAGTGCCCAATGTAAATATGGAGTACTGGAATTAAGCCAATACAAGCATACAGGGATTATATGGGGATTACCAGGGAGGAGCATCTGTCAGTGCAAATTTAGTCATTTTAGTATGTTTTTGGAAGTCTGTAATCTCGTAATATAACTTTTTGGACATAGTCAACATATGGTTTCTGAGAATTTTTAAGCTGGTCTATACTTACCATGCGATGAATACATGCTCTTGGGATGAAACCTCATTCACAAGGCCTGTATACTGGGAACTGCTGTTAGCTCCTCACAGCTTTCTGATATTTCATGAAATTCAACATGTGGAGTTCAAAGAATATAGTTTGCAAATACTATCCAACAGGAAACTGGCAACAAATATCTCAGAGTTTTTTTAATGTTTGAAATTCTCGCTGTTTGTTAGTGCTTTGCGCTGAAACAAAACTACCCAATTACTGTATTTGGTATAGCTGAGATAGCAGCAGCAATAAGTACAAGGTTACTGTAAGTAACTGTTTTCAGAATTGTGGAAAACCAACAGCTATATTTATTCAGTTATGTGCTGGATTTTTCACTCCCAACAAGAGCAGACCCACACTGGGAGGACCAAAAGGGAGGCATGTGGATCCTCATATTTAACGTGACCAGGCAATTCCTATCACCTGCTATTTTATCCATGATTTTCGCTTTGGCAATAATAGCCTTTTTTGTTTAAGATGTATCATAGAATTGCTACAGTGTGGAAGCAGGCCATTTAGCCCATCGGATCTACACCGATCCTCCGAAGAGCATCCCACCCAGACCACTCCTCTACCCTATCCATATAACGTGCATTTCCCCTGGCTAATCCACCTAGCCTGCACATCCCCGGACACAACAGGGCAATTTAGCATGGCCAATCCACCTACTAACCTGCACATCTTTGGACTGTGGGAGGAAACTGGAGCAGACACAGGGAGAATGTGCAAACTCCACAGTCAGCTGAATTGGAACCAAGCTTGTGTCCCTGGTGCTGTGAGACAGCAGTGTTAACCACGAAGCCACCTTGGCTTGAAATTCTGCAACCTAAGGAAATAATTGGAAATAAATCTGGATAGGCTTTCCATAGTTCCCACGTAACTGAAAATAATATGCAGCCTAAAACAAAGGTAGATATTTTAGTATGAAATTGCTTGAAAAGAAATAAATTTTAACTAGTTTAGATTAGATTATTTTATTCCAAAATTACAACTATCAGCATTGACAGTTAAAGACCATCACTTCATTATTTGCTAAGTCTTTAATAACAGATCCATTATCATTGTTGCTAGGCCCAAATCAAAATAAATTGATTGTACAATTTTCAGTGCATGATAAGCATCACAATGTAATAGGAATATTGTTAAGTCTTTTTGAAAGAATTTTAGCAAAACAGATTTAATGGGTTTATAACAATTTTTGTTTTATATTATTCTCTTTCACCAGGCTATATGCCTTCCCTTGTTGAAAATGCCTCAGTCAATCTGCTCAAAATTTAGCTGCTGGAAGGTATGCATTACAGCCCTAGGTAATCTCCCCTCTTTGCACAAGGCAAGTGTTTTGCCTTCAGAATTTACCTTCCTTTGAGAAAATAGCACAGTTCAGTCAGTAACCTGTGGGTGCAAACCTGCATTCTATCATTCTCTAAAACATCACAAAGTACAATAACTTCTCCAGAAAGTGTGTTTGTTGCATTAAAGTTAAGCCGACAAGAATCAGATTTAAGTAGCAAACATTTTAGAGTTTACTATTTAAAATACTAGGTCTTGACTCAGCTGGAAATCCTCCATCAAATGCAGCATTAAGTACATCATCTAAGCAAAATGCAGTTATAAAATCAAGGTCCTCTCTCATGTTGGTAGGAATTTCATCTAGGTCTTTCTCATTTCGTTTTGGTAGAATAACTCTCTTCAGTCCAGCTCTGTGTGCAGCCAGAACTTTGTCCTTTATTCCACCCACCTGGGAGAAAAGAATTAGATGTATTCAGCAGCATAGTGTACAAGAAATGTTGATTCCAGGTCCTTCAAAAAACAATTGAGTATTTAAAAAATAATTCCCATACCATTCTTAATCTATTGAAATGAGAAGCACAGATCATAACACTTCCTCAATAGAAGACTTAATAGTACATTTCAAAGTTTTAGAATAAACGTTTCACACTAAGTTTTTCAGACTGTATCTACCAGGTATAAATAATGTAAAGTCTTACAAACAGTGGTGCTCAAGGATAAGAAACCGGAGCAGTTTGATGAGGTACTACTCCCGTTACAGGCTGAATAGTTTATTTGTAGCATGGAGGAGGATACTTAAACTAGATAATCTGAGATTCCAACAGAAAATGATGTCGCTGAAGCAGGAATAACCACATGGAAACAGTGAGAAACATTCCTAGTAATGACAGGGTTAGTGATAAAGATACAGAGCTGTTGGCTGAAGAAGTTAAACCCTAAATTAGAAAATGCTGAACCTTAATGCAACCTCTTCCTGTTTTCCTTTAACTGAACAGCCCAAACAAAATTACATTCACATCAATTTAGAGATTAAATATAATCTTCAGAGATTTTAACTAGACTAAAGGAAGATCTGGCAAACTGCTATGCCTCACTGTTTTTCCCAGTGTTAGGTCATGTGTCAAATTTGCAAAATCCTTCAGTTTCGTTGAAACTGATCACTTTGTCATTCTCACATTGATCTTTAGATACCTTCAAAACAGCCTCTACTGTAAAAATGTTTTATAAGGACAACGTCCCATGCTCATTATACAGACATATATAAACACTCAACACTGGCTAAGATTCTGGCTTCTGGACAAAAAATGATAATTCTGGCCTGGGCCATATAAATTTGAGATCTGTGGTTATTCACTGTTGTAAAAAGTATCAACATGACTACCATGCAATTGAAAAACAGCATTTGACCAGTGGCTCAAAGCAGCCAGGGTGACAGGCACCAGATCCACCATTTTAAGGACTCACATCTTCCACAACCAATACAGAGTGACAGCAGTGTCTACCATCAATCAGATGCAACTGCAGCAACCCTGCAAGCCTCCTACTTCCAAATTCATGACTTCTACCACAGACAAAAACAAGAGTAGCAGATGCATGGAGCAGATGCACTTGCTCTTTTCCAAGGTACACATCATTTTGACTTGAAACTATCTCTCTGTACCTTCCAAATTCCCCTTAACAACATTGCATAGACTTTCACTGTTCAAGGTGACAGTTAATGACCACACTCAACGGCAATTAAGGATGGGCAATAAATTCCTTGTCAAGGATGCTCACAAGTTGCTGACTTGCTCGCTGAGCTGGTTTGTTTTTACTCAGATGTTTCGTCACCATGCTAAGTAACATCATGAAGCTTCATTGGAGGCCTCACTAATGATGTTCCCTAGTGTGGTGACAAAATGCCTGAACAAAAACAAACCAGCTCAGCAAGCAAATCAGCAACCTCATCCACAACCCGAGCTATAAATCTTTGCTAAAACCTTAAAATGATCACATTTCATGAATTAATTGAAAATAAACAGGTAAGTGTTAGATTAAAAATACAGATAGCAAGATTAGCAAATGTCAAAGACTCCTTTTGTTACAATCCTAACTGCAGGGGACACACTTATAGTCCTTGCAAGTGTAGTGCTTGTGGTTTCACTGCTAGTGATCTCATGGACTTGGGTCATGGCTTCATACTTTAAGTATACTTATTGTGGTGGCCTGAAATGAACTGCCAAGTCAATGACCCAAAGGGCACTCAAAGAATTCTCAGTGCCTCATGTGCCAACCCCCTGAAGGATGTGGCAAATTGGGCACTGAAGTGCACCAGCAAAGGGGTTGCCAGTAGATTGGTGAATAGTACAGCAAGTGTGGCGGTGAATGGAGTGGAGAACAGAACTATGGGCACGACAATGAGGGGATTGGAAAATGTGTCGGCAAAGGGAATAGAGAATGGGAAAAGGAGTGGACAATGAGGCAAAAAGGTGAACAACGACTGGGCTGTTGAGTGAGGTAACAATAGTTGCACAACTAGTATAGTGAGGATGTGTAATAACATGGTGCTGACTTTATGTTCAAATTTGATGGCAATTCGCTTGTAAATTTCAGCAAAAGTGATGTGCTTTCCCATAGCAACTGAAATTAACAGAAATTAATTTATATTTCTATTAGGTAGAAAGCATGAGCTATTAGAAAAAAAACAATACTGGCATTCAAAGTCTGTGGTTTTCCAAAGCCACAGATCAAAATGTGGCAACTAACCAGGAAGTCAAACATATGCCTATCCTTTCACACAATTTAACAGCTGATGCCATGACATTTTGTCTTATCATGCCTCCCTTGGCTCTTTACTTTCTGTTCTTTGTATTAAATGCAGAGTCACAGCTGCAGAAGTAGTATTTTGAATAAAGAACCAAAGGTTAAACAGATGCTGTTGTACATAACCTAAGGGACAGTTTATCCCAGGCTCAGGCACAGAGAAAAGTGGGGTTGATAGGGGCTCTGAGGAATACAAGAAAGTGATAACAGCACAGAGGCATTGTAAGTTGGCAAGGTTGAGAGAACAGCTGTGAACAGGCAGGAGGGCTTATATGGAGGGAACATTTAAAAAATGACAGGTGAGATTAAATCATCGCAAAGATGATGCGATTTGAAATGGAGACCGCAATCACCAAGATGAGTAGTAAGAATGAGCAGTGACTAAGGGAGGATATTTATGTCAGAAATTTAGACTGGATCTTACAGAGATGATATTCAACTGAGACTAGGTGGTGGGGGGTGGGTATGGTTGTGTAAGAAAGTAGGGAAAGGTGGAATATACTGAATTGTCAGAAGGTACCAGGATTTGGCAAACGAGATAAAGATGTAATAAGGGCCACACCACCAACATGGCAGTTTGGCACATTAGGTGGTGATGAACATTGCCAGGTGTGAGATTTCACTAATAGACAAAATGTTGCCAGAGTGCATATCCAGTAAATACTTCAATAAAAACTTAAACAATTCTAAAATATTCTTTGGCAACAAAGACATAAATGGGGTAATTTGATTTAAGAATAACTTCCATAACCAGCATTTAACACAATACACATTCAGGAGATAAATAAAACTGCAATGTGAATAATCAGATTGAATTGAAGCCAAGAAGAATTTAATTAATGAGATGGTTAATATTTGAATAAAGGAAAATGAATGTCTGCATTTTTAAAGGTCATTTAGTTTATGAAGTAAAAACTGGTCAAATTTCTCAATATTGTGCATAATACAAAGTGAATGAGAGGCAAGGGTAATGTTCTTCAGAAATTTAAATACTTACTGGCAGAACTAGGCCTCGCAATGTTATTTCACCTGTCATTGCTACATCAGAACGCACCAAATGCCCACTAAACAAAGAGGCAAGGCAAGTTACTATAGTGACACCAGCAGATGGTCCATCTTTTGTAACAGCTCCAGCTGGAAAATGTAGATGTATATCTGTGTTGTCAAGCAGATCAAAACTACCGGCAGCTAAATGGGGGAAAAAGAAAGATATCCATTGTTGTAATTACCAAAAACAACGTATTTCCATATTAAACCATAGGCCGAAGTTTTTGTAACATATTTTTGCACATAAATTAGAAATTAATTTCAAATCATAATCACATAGCCATTGTTTCCATAATCCTCTGAATGGGGGCCCTTGGAAACAGTACGACAAATCTCAGTGCACCATTTTATCTTACGAAAAAAAACAATTTCTCTAGTAAAACACTAATTAAATGAACCCACAAAGATTTGGCAACACTCAATTGACGTGACTGAAACAAACCATCTGGTCAATATCTTCTTGTTTGTGCTCTTCTCTGTTCATTAATTGCCTGCCACAATAATATTGTAACTTCACAAACATTTCACAGAAATAGTACATAAATATAATTCCTTCGGTTTAGAATTCAACCAAGAGGGACCATGAGATTATAAAATATGCGAGTAAACATGCAAGGATCAAAAAAAAAGACTGTAAAAGTTCCCATTTGTATGTAAAAATAAAAGATTAGGCAAGACAAATATGGGCCCCATATTGGAGAACAAAGAAATAGCAGAGCAATTAAACAACTACTTTAGTTCTGTCTTCAAAGAAATGATAGGGAAGAAAGAGTCTAATGCATGGGAAGAATGGAATGAATTGATATCAGTAAAAAAAAAGCTTTAAAAATTAACAGGACAGAAAACGGAAAGTCTAAAGCCCTGCATTCTAAAGGGTATGGCCTTAGAAACTGCTTGGTTGCCATCTTCCAAAATTCCGCAAATTTTGAATTATTCTTAGCAAATTGGAGGATGGCAAGTGTAACCCTACAATTTAAAAAAAAGGAGGGAGAGAAAAAATGGAATTATAGAGCAGTGAGTATAAAATCAGTGGTAGGTAAAATGCTAGAGTTCATAATAAAGGATACAATAACAGGAAATCTAGAATGTATCAATGTGACTAGAAAAATTCAACATGGATTTCCAAAAAGGAAATCATGTTTGACAAACTAATAAGTTTGAAATCAATGGGTGTGGTATATTTGGATTTTCGGAGATCTTTTGATAAAGCCCATTAAAAAGAAGTTATGAGATTGGGGGATAAAATACTGGCATGGATTGAGAATTGTGAGCAGACAGGAAGAGAGTAGAAATAAGAGTCTTTTCCAGAATGGAAGGCAGGGGCTGGTACAGTACCACAGGGATCAGTGCTTGTGCAAGTATGAAGTTATCCACTTTTGTCAGAAAAAAACAAAATAGTGGACTATTATTTAAATGGTGATAAATTGGGAACTGTTGATGTACAAAGAGACATGAGTGTCCTTATCTGAAAGCACGCATCCAGGTACAGTAAGCATTTAGGAAGGCGAATGGTATGTTGGCCTTCATTGCAAGAAAATTTGAGTTCAGGAACAAGGATTGTCTGCTGCAACTGTGAAAGACATTGACAAAACTACAACTGAAGTAGTAGGTGCAGTTTTGCTTAGCAAAGATGTACTTGTTATAAAGGGCATTCAGCAAAGGTTCATCAGGCCAATTGTGTCACTAGGCCTGTGGTCACTTGAATTTAAATGGAAGAAACAGGATCTCACTAAAACAAAATTCTGTCAGGACTGCACTGGGCCAACGATAACAGTATGGCATTGAGGTAGATGATCCACAATACTCATAGTGAAAGTCAAAGCAGGCTGTTGGGGCTGAATGGTGTTGCAACTTCTTGTATCTATTTTCTATGTTTCTTTCATTTCCTTTGTAGCTTGATGCAGAACATAAAAAGTTAAAATGCTACTCAGTTAATCTTATGATTGACAAAGGTTCAAAGAAACAATTCCGCTAGAAGAAGAATCTGCTATTTGCCCTCCTAAACCTCTCAGAGCAATAGTTATAGAAGTATTTTCATCTGAAATGTTAATTTCAAACAAATCTTTTGTTTAGAAATGTAATATTCAGTAGATCTCTCTTGACATGAAGAAAATGATAAGAAAGTGAAGTTGCTAAAAAAATTAAACTGACTCCACATTCTGTAATGCAAAGACCAAATGGTCAAATGGAATGTAATAAAAATAAATGATACCAGGCAAAAACCATAGTGGACAAGAAGTTAAAGCATTACAAATTTTGCTGGTCATAAGCATGCAGAATTGACTGTACTTCAGTAATATGCATACATTTTTACTGGTACTCCCCAATAGTTAATGGTGGTGTGCCTTGATTTGAGTTAATTTTGTTTAAGATAAGGATTCTTGGTGAATACCACTTTCTGTAATCCTGACAAGCAGTTATAAATGAAATGTTGCTAAGTGTGAGGTCATCCATTTTGGTAGGAATAACAGCAAAATGGACTATGTTTTAAATGGTGAAAAATCGCAGCACGCTGCTGTGCAGAGAGACTTGGGTGTCCTTGTGTATGAATTTCTAAAAGTAGGATTGCTGGTGCAGCCGGTGATTAAAAAGGCTAATGGAGTTTTGTCTACCACTGCTAGAGGGATGGAGTTTAAAAACAGAGAGGCTATGCTGCAGCTGTATAGGGTCCTGGTGAGGCTACATCTGGAGTACTGTGTACAGTTTTGGTCTCCTTACTTGAGAAGAGATATACTAGCTCTGGAGGGGGTGTAGAGGAGATTCACTTGGTTGATTCCAGAGTTGAGGGGGTTGGATTCTGAGGAGAGACTGAGTAGACTGGGATTCTACTCATTGGAATTCAGAAAAATGAGGGGAGATCTTATAGAAACATAAAAGATTATGAAGGGTAAGTGGAGGCAGGGAGGTTGTTTCCGCTAGCAGGTGAAACTAGGACTAGAGGGCATCACCTCAAAATAAAGGGAGGCAGATGTGAGATTGCGGTCAAGAGAAACTTCTTCACCCAAAGGGCTCTGAATCTGTGGAATTCCCTGTTCAGTGAAACAGTTGAAGCAACCTCACTGAATGTTTTTAAGGCAAGGCTAGATAAATGTTTGAACAGTAAAGGAATTAAGGATTATGGTGAGTGGGCAGGTAAGTGGAGCCGAGTCTCAAAAAGATCAGCCATGATCTTATTAAATGGCGGGGCAGGCTCAAAGGGGCCAGATGGCCTCCTCCTGCTCCTAGTTCTTATGTTCTAAATACTTTCAGCATATACAGTTACATACAACACTGTAATTATAAATTGGAGAAATCTGCTCACTAGAAAAACGTACAAGATCTAGGTTTCTTCTTTTTCCAACAATAATAAAACTGAATAACATTTCCGACAACCATAAAGAACACTGTTTCATCCAGGCTAGAGCGGGTCAATTTGGCAATGGAGGCACTTCTTTTTATGCCAACACAGTATATTAATAGGTCTCTAAGTGCTAAATATTGCTGGTAAACTTTGAAGAATCTGCTTCTATCTTTTCACTGGTTGTGACTATTGCTGTCCACCCTGAATTGCCCTCGAGAAGGTGCTGGTGAGCCACCTCCAACCAAGGCAGTCAATCTGGTGTATGGACATGCACACAGCTGTTCATAAGAAAGATCCAGAATATTGTTCCAGAGACAGTGAACGAACAGCAATATAATTCCAAGTCAGGATGCTATTTGGCTTTGAGGGAACTTGCAAGTGGTGTGTTTTCATGCATTGTTTGCCTTTGTCTTTCCAGAATGTGGGGGTCACAGGCTTGGTAGATGTTGTCAAAGGTTGCTTTGTGAATCATATAGATGGTCCACAACCAACGACTGCCAAAAGTAGACAGAATGAATGCTGAAGATGGTGGACAGGGTGCCAGTCAAGCAGTTTGATTTGTCCTGGGTGGCACTGTGCTCCTTGAGTGTTGTTGGAGTTGCACTCATCCTGTAAGTGGAGCACATTCCATTGCACTCCTGACTTGTGCCTTGTGGATGGTGGACAGGCTTTGGCAGGTCAGGAGGTGAGTTTACTCACCAGAGAATTCCCACTCTCTGATTTGCTCTTCAAGCCAGTACTTGTGCTCTTTATTTTGGAAAAAAAATTCTGTCTTTTCTAAACTTATAAAAAGAATGCTTCATGGGTTAAGGCTTTAGTTGTTAACAGACACTGCTGGAATTATTACATTGTAGTTATTCTCACGAGAACACATTTTGCATACCATTCGTTAAGTGATATTTCCTTGCATTGCTGCGTAGCCAACTTATTGCAAGGTGGGCCGATTCCTTCATAACATCCCCTAATTGTCCTGTTAGAGTCAACTGACCCTCTCCTTCCATTCGACTTGCTTCCACAAACATAATCTCACCACCTAATGGTGTCCAAGCCAAGCCTATTGCCACACCAGGTTGGCTCAGGCGTTGAGATACCTGTATGACAAAAAAGGAACACATGCAAAGTTTTATAAATTGATTTTCTTATTTCCAGAAAGCAGTTCAAAAATCTATTTAAGTAGCCTTCTGATGCTTCAGTTGGTAATGACACTGCCTTGTGTGGAATAGTGCCATGCAGGCTAGAAGGTATCAGGAAGTAACTATAGACATGCAAGTCCGACTTCGGTTATGAGTAAATTTTTGGAGGTAATTTAAAAGATTGGACTTGTGGACATATAGAGAGGCAGAAATTGATTAGGGATTGTCAGCATAGTTTTGTGCAAAGGCAATAGTGTCTCTCAAACTTTATGGATTTTTTTTAAGGAAATTACCAAAAAGACTGACAACAGCAGAGCAGCAGACATTGTTTATTTGGATTTTAAGTAAAGCCTTTGACAAGGTTCCAAATGGTAGACTATTTATTAAAGTTAAGTCACATGGGATTCCAGATTAGCCTGCAAATTGGATACATAATTGACTTAATGGCAGGAGACAAAGCGCGGTGGAGGAGGGTTGCTTTTCCGACTGAAGACCTATCACCAACGGTATTTCACAGGGATTGGTTCTGGGTCCTCTTTTGTTCGTTATTTACATAAATGATGTGGATGAGGACATAGAAGGCACGGTTAGAAAGTTTGCAGATGACACCAAAATTGGTGGCATAGTAGGCAGTGGAGAAGGTTTCCTAAGAATACAAAAGGATCTTGATCAAATGGGTCAATGGGCTGAAAAATGGCAGTTCAATCTGGATAACTGATAGGTTTTGCATTTTGGTAAAACAAACAAGTGTAGGGCTTATACAATTAATGGTAAGACCTTGGGTAGTATTGTAAAACAGAGGGACCCAGGGGTGCAGGTGCTTAATTCTTTGAAGTTTGCATCACATATAGACAGGGCAGTTGAAAAGGTGTTTGGCACCCTAGTATTCATCGCTCAGTCCTTTGAGTACCTGAGTTGGGAAGTCATGTTGAGGTTGTACAGGACAGTGGTGAGGCTTCTTCTGGAATACTGTGTCCAGTTCTGGTCACCCACTTATAGGAAGGATATTATTAAACTGGAGAGGGTTCAGAAGAGATTTACCAGGAAGTTGCCGGGATGGAAGGTTTGAATTATAAAGAAAGGCTGGATAGGCTGGAACATTTTTCACTGGAGCTTAGGTGGTTGACAGGCAATCTGACAGAAGTTTATAAAATAATGAGAGGTATAAATAGAGTTAATGGTAGTTGTCTTTTCCCTAGGATGGGGATTTCAAGACTCGGAGGCACATGCTTAAAGTGAGAAGACAGAGATTTAAAAAAAAGAGATGAGGCAATTTTTTTTTACACAGAGGTGGTTTGTGTGTGGAATGAGCTTCGTGAGGAAGTAGTGGATGTAGTATTTAAAAGGCATTTGGATAGGTACATGAATAGGAGAGGTTTCAAGGGATATGGCCCAGGAGCAGGCAGGTGGGATTAGTTTAGTTTGGGTTACATTTGACATGGACTGGTGGGACTGAAGGGTCTGTTTCCATACTGTATGACTCTGACTCTATGACTATTCTCTGATCGGTACTGCTGAAGATATGGTAAGGGACTACAATATTTTTTTCAGTGCCCCTTGAGAAAGCAGGAAAAAAGAATATCAGCCAAAATCACTATTTATGATCTCCACTTATTGGCCAAAATGGATTACATTATCTATCAAGAAATGTTCACTGGAATTTCAGGAAGTTAAATTTAAACCTTTAACGAAAATATTACAGAATATGAGCCCTGTTTTTAATTCCCAGTTTCAGGGTGCAGATGCAGATGAATCCCAGCTCCGTGAACCCGACCTTTAAAAGTTGCCACCCAAAATACCCAATTTTGGTCAGGAGGAGGCAGAATGGATTGGAAGTTGGGTGAGGCAATGTAAGATGAGCTGAGGAAGTTAATTGTGCCCAAGAATTAAAATAAAAAAGAACTATACATAAAATATACCTCCACTCTTCAACCTTCAGACTCCCATGCCCGATTAATGCCAACCCATGCCACCTAAGGTCCTCTGCATATCTGCATGGATCTTAATGCTAGTGCAACCATTTGCCCCTTTACCCAACTTCCATGCTCTCACATGACCCTCCCCCAATTAATGCCTACTTTCACACACCACCCTTTCCCCATCACATACTATGCCAACTCATCTAATATTCACAAGTGTCCATGTAAGCTAAATATCACCAATTCCCCAAAGGTACCTGCCCCTACCCCCAAACATGTGTAATCTGATGCAACCATTTTCTCAAAATGGCACTTAAATAGAGACAGCTGACCATTCAAGTTGCCAGCTGCCTCTGGAAATCGTGCAAGTGTGACACTCAAGTCCAAACTCCACTCTCACAGCCAAGGAGATAGGAAATGCTGGTTTCATTGGCAGCAACAGTGACTTCAGACTACTTCTGAAATTTTTGCCAAGATGGACCAGTTTGCCAAAGTGCCAATAATCTGGCCATAGTGTGTTTTAGCATAAAAGATACACAGTGAATGGGATTTCAATTCGGAAAAGTCTTACTTGAATTAACATAAAACAGTTAACATTGCTCGTTTTTACTTTCTGGATTACACATTGAAAGAACAGTTCATCAGTGCTTCAACAGACATTTTTCTACATCCAATTGGCCCCTCCCACTGTCCCAAACGTTTGCTCCCACTGTCTGAATATTCAGATTGCTAACACAGGCAACACATTCTCCTAAATGAATGGTTAAACTTGTGTCTTCTAAACAATAACAAAGAAACAAAACTTCAAAATTGTTGCAAGTGTTCTCTAGATATTTAAGAATAGTATAATTCCAAATTTGTAACTGTTTTTCTCTTTGATTTGACACTCAAATTATAGAAATTTTATCTGGCAATAAAATCTATTGCAAGGGAATAATGTCCCTCTTGGGCCTAGATTTTCCTTCTTTTTTGATAAAGTGTGGGGGAGGACATCCTTAGGGAAACCCCTATCCACACTGTTAAGAAAGCTTGATGGATCAAATGAAAATCAGGCACTTAAGTGGTGACCTGGCAGGCTACTCAACCAAGAGATGTGGTGACAGAAATCTCCCGTTGCACCTGAATCAGAGGCTGACAACTACTATGCGCAGTAGCATGGCAGGCTAGGCTGCTGGCTGAACAACAACAATGAAAACTGGGACCAACAAAATGGTTAGTGACTTTTTAAAGAGGGTGGGGGGGGGGGGGAAAGATAAATCATAGGATTTGGCTGTCAGTAAAAGCTGAGTTGGGGGAGGGTGTAGGTGACTTGAAGGAAAGGGAAGGAGATTGTCTTTAGTGGGTTGTAACGGCCATTTCTTTCCTGTATTTTTTGATCATAGAATGAAATGGGAAAAAGAACTGGTTTAAAAAGCAAGGTGGCTGAAAGATTGCTACGCTTTTTAAAAAATAACCTGACATTCACTGTAATGCTGTTTACAAAAATGCTTGTTCAAACAGTAGTGGAAGTCTGCTTACAGATGGAGTAGAACCTAGTGGCTGTGTTCAAGTAAAGATTTGGCTAGCAACAAGTAGCAGATTGGTATGTGGGCTAATGACCAGTTATTGATGACAAAGGCCTCCTGCCTGCAAACTATTACATGACATTTTTTTTTAAGGTGGCTGAACAGCTTGGGGGCTGTGAATGTTTGGAAGAAGCCTTCTGATCACTGCAGATGCAGGAACTGTTTCTTTTCTCTCCAAAAAGCACAAATTTAAGCCTAAAGAAAGCCACCTTATTTTTTTATTTATCAGTTGCTATAAACTGTGGCTCTTAATCAGTAAGCCAAAAATTTCCTAAGTATTCTGAGAGCTGCCCCATGGCTGATGCATTATAAAATGGCTGAAAGTGGTTTTCAGTTGAAATAAAATGGCTAATGAAGATTGCGAGCTGAAACAGCAGCTTCCATCGTCTGCTTTTGAAATTAAACTATAAACTAGGTTAGTTAGCTATCTTCATAGAAGGAGCATACCCAAGTAATTAGATTAAGATAACAGAGAAAGAGTCTTGTAAAATGTATAAAATGGGCCCTGTGGTAGAAAAACAGATGTAGCTGTTTGTGTAGAGACAATTAACTGCATTCCTGTGGATATTCAGTCTAAGCCATAAAAAGGCCTCTACCAATTAGCAGAAGAGTGCTGTATAACTGGTGCTGGAGCTAAATCTGGGATGTGGTTGAATGAGGTATATTGTGAAGACTTAAGGATAATGATAAGGGGATCAGGCAAACATAATTTGATCATGGGGTGACGTAAAGCTGTCCATGATTAGTGTGATTGGATATGTATGTAATCAGTAATAGGATTGATTTTGTAACAGCCAAGGTGGGCTAAGACTAAATGTATAAAAGGTGTATGTTTGCCTTTGATCAGTGGAGAAGTCCCTCAATTGCCACAAGCTCTTCCCCCTACCGGTGTAAAACAGGAAGCACTTTGATGCTTGAAGGGACCTGAGTGTCAAGTGATTCATTTAGTAATTCCACCCCATCAGCACAAACCAGCACTGCACAGATTGGAATACTTTGTTTAAAAATTTCAGGAACAAATGGTTTTCGATTAAAGGATATTTTTGGTTTTCAGATGCACTTAACCATTCTTTTTTCCCCCCAATAGAGCCCAAACATACCCAGACAGACCTGCATACATGCCGAGTTCAGGCCAAAAAGAAAATCTGCTTTTGGGTCCACTGAACCAACTCCACATGACTACAAGCCTGTTTGGATCAGTTTTTGAAGGGACCTTAGGTTTTAAGATCTTTAGTTTTTGGACTTATGGCTGAAAAACACCAGGTTTGTACTGCAAACACAAAGTATCTGGAGAAGAAGAATCAAGGAGCAGCACATCTTGACAAACCAAAAGGAACATCTCAGCAAACTGTTCACAAGGACCAGTGAACTGCCATCTCAGTCTCTCTCCATTTATAAAACATTTTTTAATCTGTCTCTTGGGATCCCAAATTTATATTTCTTTATCATTTCTACATGAGTTATATGTTCGACATTCATAATCTTCTGTAGCTAGACTCTATAGTAAATTGAAGTCCTTTGTAAGTTCAGAAACCTGGTCCATGCTTTTTGTCACCCCGTGCCTAAAAGACACATAGATTGGAGAATTCTTGGGGAATTGTTTTTATAAAACCAGAAATAACAAGGCATCACAAACTGCCCCATACCTCCATTTGTGTTTGCACGGATTAGGTCAAGCAAAGGCTACCCCTCAATCTGGCAGGCAGGTCACTCTGGTTTCCCAGTTATGAAGACAGCTGATGGCGCATTAAGGCCCTCAAGGGGCTGTTAACTGACCACTTTAAGGCAGGTTGGGATGTCTGATCATGCTATTAGCTCTGCCCTTCACTAGTCATGTCAGAAAGGAGGACATGTCACAATTTAGAACATGGGAAAAGGTCTACTGTAAGTTTTTAAATTATGTGATATAGGACGTGGCCATCATCCTAAACTAGATTAATAACATGAACCATCACCTCTTCTCAAATAAACTTGAATCCAACATCATTAGTGTGTAACGAGTATTCTTTGAGTTAGATCCTTAAGAACAGCCCTTATATCCATGTAAAGTCTCACAGTTATGCACAATGTCCTAGATACCACCATTATCATCCTTAGATATTCTGATCCCACCAGCAGGATAGACTCACCAGAGGTGGCAGCACAGTGGCACACACGCAGTTGCCTTCAGAGTCCTTAACACTGAGTGCAGTCTTCATGAAGTCTCACAGCATCAAGTAAAACATGGATAAGCAAACATGCAGCTGACTGTCACCTACAGTACCCCGCTCCGCAGCTCATTCTCCTGCATGTTGAACACCAACTGGAAGAAGTACCATCAGTGATAGCAACACAGAAATGTATCCTGAATGTACTTTCACTGAGAATGTCATTAAAAGTCACTAGCAGAACAGGAATCAATGGGAATCATGAAGAAAACTCTTTGGTGGTTGAAGTCATACCTGGCACAACAGAAGACAGTGTTGATTGTTGATGGTCAGACAACTTGGTGCCAGAACTTTGCTGCTAGAGTTCCTTTGGATAGTGTCCTAGCTTACCATCATCAATGAACTACACTCATCTTCATGAGGTCAGATGTGGGAATATTCACTGAAGCTAGCACAATGTTCAGCACCATTCACAACTCCTCAGATACTGCAGCAGTCCATGTCCTTATGCTGCAAGACCAGGACAATATCCAGGCTTGGGCTGACAAGTGCCGGGTAATGACCATCTTCAACAAGAGACAATTTAACCACCTCCCTTTTACCAAATGGACTACAGAAGTTCAAGAAAGCAGCTCATTGCCATCTTCTCAAGGGCAAATGATTATAGGAACTTAAAACCCAGGAGTGGAAATTAGGTTGAATAATACGTAATGAAAACAGATGATCTTGAATTGTTTTGTTTTCAGTTCTTTGGGAAAAGAGTCAATAAACATAGTTAACTAAATTCCAAATTTCTCAAAAGTCAAAAATGTAACGTGGATCAAATAACCGGACTGTTCTCAGTGATCATTCTGTTAAAATGCATCAGAAAGATTCATTGCTGAAGTATCTGAAAGTCTTAGTATGCAGTCCAAATGTGCATACTATATCACATGGCTTATCAGCTGCAGTAGTAAATCTGAACACAATACTGTGATGGAAATGAGGATTATCAGAGTCGAGAAAAAAATCTTTACCGACAGTGCACATTTGCAGTATCGATCTCATTTAGTTAGTCGAGAGAGAGAGAGAGAGAGATGGTGCTAATGTCTCTAAAATGTCACAGGACTAGTAATTTCATGGCCCAGGCTAATACTCTGAAAACTCGAGTTCAAATATCACAAGGCAGCCAGTGGAATTTAAATTCATTTAATAAACAAAATGTGGAATTGAAAGTTAAGTCTCAGTTTCATGGTCGCCGTTATTGTCATCAATCATCGTAAAAATACATTTGGTTCATAGTAATCGCCCATCTTTACGTGGTTGCCCCTTTTTACGACTTGTAAACCACATCAATGTGGATAACTCAATTGTCCTCTAAATTGGCCTATCGAGCCACTCAGTTTAAAGATAACTAGGTATATGCGACAAATGTGGCACACAGAGTTCAATAGACAATATATTTTTGAAAACTGTAAAACCAGTGTAATTCATACCATGTAAGTTTGTTGCTGATTTTTTGCAATACACAATTTACTGGTATTTGCTTTAAACATATTTTCCACTTACTGAAATAATAAAACTATAAATTCAACCTTACCTCCATTTCATAGATGGGGGGTCCTAGAATATCTTTTAATGCGTGCCGATCAATCACAATTGGCATTTCAGGAGGCAATGCGAGATCAGTTGTATCAGTGATGGATTCTGACTTGGTCACCTCATGGACACCCTCTTTTCCTGTAATAAAAGGAGAAAATTAGTACTTCTATAAAAGCATCACCTTGACCATCTTGCTGTAAACATGCATTTCTTCACATCGTAGAAGTAGACACATGCCTAGAACAAGAGCAGCAAATGGTTGCAAAAGTCACTTGAGAAAAACAAAGGAATGACACAACATGGCACAACTGATTTCAAGGCTCTTTCTCTTGCAACCTGGAGGTCTTGATGGAGGAAGTGGATTTCAGGAGTCTCTATTTATAGCAGGCTGGGAGGCCATTTGAACAGCCTCTGAGTATGAAATACAGCAGATAGATATGAAGGTCAGTGCAGGAATATTGCCCGTAAGACTCAGCATTGAAAGAAATTCAAGTATTTTACACAAATAGACAAGACTAGTGAAAGTACCTTTCAAATGCCACAATCCACCAATTGAACTAATAATTTCAAACACTGTTCAGTACATCTCACAACTATCTTTCAATAACCAACAATCTCCATTCATATTTATATCTCGCATTCAGTAAACTCTCAAACAGTGTATATTTGGAAGCCTCATACTCACCTTCATCACATTGCATCATACCCATTGACTGACATTTTCCTTGCAAGACAAGTAGTACATAAAGATAGCATGGTTGTTTGACTTCATTCTGATAAAGGAGACAGTAGCTTCCCAATGTTGGCTGAGGTTGTGGGGTTTGAAGGGGTGGGCTTCTCATACCCACTTCAATCCTATTCTTGTGCCCTTCTCCTTTCAGGCATCTAAAGACTGCTATCTTGTTCATGCAGTGGTGCAGTAGTATAAAGTTCCATTAGAAGATGACAGATAATGATGAAACACTAAAATTCAATCTGACATTCATATCCACAAACTTAGATACAGCCACTATGCATTCTTTAGAGTGAGTACTGTAGAGGTGGGATCTGCACAGAGTCACTGGGCATATGGGACCTGCAGCTACAGCAAAGGTAAATGGTCATGTAGAGTCCAAATTTACTGAACAACAAGGTTGCACAGAAACTCTATTGCAGAGGACACAAATCAGGGCAATGATGGGATGGCCCAAAGATCACGCTACATGGATATGCATGATTAAATACTTGGTGCATCAACGGAGCTACATAAAAACATAGGAAATAGGAATGCAGCTGTCATCTATCCAGCCTCTGGGGCCTTCTCCACCACTCAGTACAATCATAAACAATCTTACAACTTCAACATGAGGTTGCCATTAGCCTCAACTCCTTGAGAAACTAAACATTATCTTACCCTGAAATACACTCAATGATAGAACATCCACAATCCTCTGGAATAGCAACACCAAAGATTCACACTTGCAGTGAAAACATATTTTATCATAATTCCAAAATAGTGGCTTCTTCTCCTTATTCTAAATTCCAAGGCACAGAAAACAGCTGCTCAATGTCTACCCTGTCAAGCCTTTTCACAATCTTGCACTTCTCAATGAGACAAGCTTTCTTCTAAACTCCAGACAGCCATGGTCTAATTTACTTTATCCTCTCAATATAGCACAGCTTTTTCATCCCAGGCACCCAAAGTAGTGAATCTACAATACACATGTTATTCTTTAAATAGGTAGATCTAAACTGCATATAGTACTTTAGATGTGGTCTCACCAAAACACTATATACAATATAGCATGACTTCTTTATTGTTATATTCCAATACGCTTGCAATGAATGGTATTTTGTTATCTGCTTTTCTGATTGCTTGATGTATCAGTCTGCTGACGTTACATTTCTTGTATGAGTACACCAAAGTCTCTTAAGTTTCACACCTCTTTAAAATTCTGTTTTTCTATTTTTACTACCTAAGTGAATAATCTGTCAGTATATGACGTCTTATTATCTTTTCTTTAAGCTATCTACATCTCTTTTCAGCAGCTTTGTGTCCTCCAAACAGCTTACATTCTCACCTAGCTTTGTATCGCCTGCACACATGGAAGCATTACTCTAAGTCTCTTTAACAAAGTCATCAATCAGGATTGTAAATAACTGAAGAGTGGATTGGAGAGTCAGCATTTTTTAATGATGTAACAGGTAGGTAGAGAAAGGTAGTTGGTGTAATATACTAGGATTTCCATAAAACATTCATAGTCTTAAAAATGCTGAAATGCAAGGTAGGGACTCGAGGAGTTGGGGTTAATTTATCAACATGAATAGAAGATTGGTTCAGAGACAGACAGACAGCAGAGAGTAGAAATAAGGGAAGTATTTTCATTGTTAGCGAGTTTAGAGAAGATTTGTAGCTCATGTTGAGGTTCTGGATGTGACTTTGCTCGCTGAGCTGGAAGGTTAGTTTTCAGACGTTTCGTCACCACTCTAGGTAACATCAGTGAGCCTCCGACGAAGCGCTGGTGTTATGTCCCGCTTTCTATTTGTCTGTTTAGGTTTCCTTGGGTTGGTGATGTCATTTCCTGCATTGGTGATGTCATTTCCTGTTCTTTTTCTCAGAGGATGGTAGATTGGCTCCAAATCAATGTGTTCGTTGATGGAGTTCCGGTTGGAATGCCATGCTTCTAGGAATTCTCGTGCGTGTCTCTGTTTGGCCTGTCCTAGGATGGATGTGTTGTCCCAATCAAAGTGGTGTCCTTCCTCATCTGTCTGTATACGACATGACCCACTATCACTCGTATCCTTACAGACAGATGAGGAAGGACACCACTTTGATTGGGACAACACATCCATCCTAGGACAGGCCAAACAGAGACACGCACGAGAATTCCTAGAAGCATGGCATTCCAATCAGAACTCCATCAACGAACACATTGATTTGGAGCCAATCTACCATCCTCTGAGAAAAAGAACAGGAAATGACATCACCAATGCAGGAAATGACATCGCCAACGCAAGGAAACCTAAACAGACAAATAGAAAGCGGGACATAACATCAGCGCTTCGTCGGAGGCTCACTGATGATGTTACCTAGAATGGTGACGAAACGTCTGAAAACTAACCTTCCAGCTCAGCGAGCAAACTCACATCCAGTATTTTCATTGTGGTAAACTGCAACTTGTGAAACGTCAGACGGATCAGTGTCTGGCCCTCAGTTATTTACTCAGGTAGTAAAAAATAGAAAAAGTAGAAGGGCCACTAGACTCAGAACATTACCTCTGCTTTCTCTACACAGATGCTGCAAGACCCGTTGACTTCTTTCATTAAAGATAATGGGAACTGCAGATGCTGGAGAATCCAAGATAATAAATTGTGAAGCTGGATGAACACAGCAGGCCAAGCAGCATCTCAGGAGCACAAAAGCTGACATTTCGGGCCTAGACCCTTCAGAGAGGGGGATGGGGTGAGGGTTCTGGAATAAATAGGGAGTGAGGGGGAGGCGGACCAAAGATGGAGAGAAAAGAAGATAGGTGGAGAGGAGAGTATAGGTGGGGAGGTAGGGAGGGGATAGGTCAGTCCAGGGAAGGAGGACAGGTCAAGGAGGTGGGATGAGGTTAGTAGGTAGGAAGTGGAGGTGCGGCTTGGGGTGGGAGGAAGGGATGGGTGAGATGAAGAACAGGTTAGGGAGGCAGAGACAGGCTGGGCTGGTTTTGGGATGCAATGGGGGCAGGGGAAGAGCTGGGCTGGCTGTGTGATGCAGTGGGGGGACAGGACGAACTGGGCTGGTTTTGGGATGCGGTGGGGGAAGGGGAGATTTTGAAGCTGGTGAAGTCCACATTGATACCATTGGGCTGCAGGGTTCCCAAGTGGAATATGAGTTGCTGTTCCTGCAACCTTCGGGTGGCATCATTGTGGCACTAGGACTACCTCCCCACCTATACTCTCCTCTCCACCTATCTTCTTTTCTCTTCATCTTCGGTCTGCGCCCCCCCCTCCCTATTTGTTCCAGAACCCTCACCCCATACCCCTCTCTGATGAAAGGTCTAGGCCCGAAACGTCAGCTTTTGTGCTCCTGAGATGCTGCTTGGCCTGCTGTGTTCATCCAGCTTCACCACTTTATTATCTTGACTTCTTTCATCAATTTCTGTTTTCGTATCATTCGCATCATTTCAACGTGTTAAGATGATGCAGTTGCTGACTCTTTCTCCTCTCTGGGGAACCCACTACATAATTTACATCACTGAATTTCCTTATGATTTGAAAAGGTCCAGTAGTTCTTGCTTTTAATGATTCCCAGAGACAGGCAACAACACTGACACCATGTCGCCTTCAACAAAAATTCAAACTTTTGCCTTTATACCTGCTCTAGTTTTCATTGCTTATTGAACTTCAATTATTTCTTAGCCAACTCATATACGTTGGTTAGTTTCTCTTGGAAATATAGGACATTGATCGAAAACTCTGTTTCTTTGCTTTGGTTTATTAACATTAATCAATCTAAAAAGTTCTATTACTTCATGTCAATATATGTGCTTAAAAGGACTCAATCCGAAATTCTCTAGAATTTAGAAGGTTAAAACTGATCTGTTTGAGGTCTTCAAGACATTAACAGGAAAAGACAGGGTAGATAAACTATTTCTGCTGATTGAAGATTCTAGAACCATGGGGTGTAGCCTAAGAATTAGGGCCAGGCCACTCAGAAGAGATGTTAGAAAGCACTTCTGCATGCAAAGAATGTTGGAGGTTTGGATTGCTCTTTGTCAAATGGCAGCCAATGCTAATTCAACTGTTAAATTTAAATCTGAGATAGACAAATTTCTGTTGAGCAATGATATCAAGGACTATGGGCTCAAAGCAGGCATCTGGTATTAGTTCACAAATCTGCCATGATCTTACTGAATGGCAGAGTAGGCTTGTGGAGCTGAATCACCCATTCTGGTTCCTCTGTTCCTCTTGTCTTCAAACTCTGATGTCATCTTTTCAAAATGTCTTGAAGTTGTCAGAATTATATAAAAGATGTGAATTGTTTAATTCCCAAACTAGTCATCAAATGCTTAAATATCTGAGACATGAAATTTTATTTCTGATCCAAATGTATTTCTTTGGGTAATCCTGTATCTACTAAAAAAAAGTGAACTATGCTTTCCATGATCAGTTTTTCTGTAAATTTCCTTAAAGTTGATGGAAACATCCATTATCACTAAAAAAATACTGTCTTCTATTCATGATTTTAGATAGGGGTCCTCCACAATCTATTTCACAGGCTTGTTTCCTTTCTATCTAATTTCAAGGATCTGAGATCTAGTTATGACAGAATCAGGAAACAATCCAGAACATTTTTTTGTAACATTTCAATTTTTTAAAAACCTCTCCTGGTTATTCCATCATACTTGGTGAAGCCAGTATTCTCAAACCTGCCAGGCCATTTCCCAGAATAAAATAGATTTCTTTGATAGGAATTTGTTTCACTAAGCCAACCATCACTTCTCCATATACCAAGTCAATTTTTAATCCAACTCTGTATTATGAGACTAGATTTCAACCTCCATGAATGCCTCCAATTAATATTTCCTTTCTCATCAATCAATGCCTCTGGAAGACAAATAGCATCATCAACCAGGACAAGCGACTGACTTGCTCCCGTGTCATTCCAGTGACATGAAACTTTTTCTCAAAAGTCTCATATAAGTGTCACTTTGGATCTTTTCCAGTTTTTGAGTAAATAAGCACCAATTCCAATGGGCTTCCAAACATCTTAGTACCACCTTTCCCTCCTAGCTTTCTACATTCTATGCATGTTGACCAAACTTGAATTATTTTGACATGGTGGCAGTGATGTGCTCACAAGAATGCATACCCAAATCTAATCTAGCTAGCCTACCCAACTCACTCGAACGAGAAAGAATGAGTTGCAAAATAAGCGTTGACGTTTAGGCATGCTGAAGACACGTTCACAGTGCAGGTTATGAGACAGCAGCACAGCATTTAATTAAATTTTCTTGTTTGCTGGGATATGGAGGTCTTGGCATCATCACTTGAGCGGTCACTGATCTCTCCCAGGAAGGCAAGGTTTCCCTCCTCACAGGGGGTGAGTTGCCAAATATTGACTATCTCACCATTCACCATGGCTCTCTCTGACCTATTGTGGACTGTTTCTCTTATAATCAGACTAACAGAAAAATTGAGTAAGGTGAAAGTGGCGGAACAGCTGTTGGTGATGCTGCAGGTTAAAGTTCAGGGTAGGGATGGATGGGTAAAGGATAGTGACTGAGGTAAGATACTGTATGCATTTGTGAGTGGTAGACCATGAGCCTTGGTGGGTGCAATAGCAGAGTTGCAGTGAGTGTGAAGTTACTGAGAGAAGATAATGGCACTTACTCTGGCACCAGACAGAAGGTCATTAACCATTCCTTTGAACCATGGACACCAAACTGACCACGGTGGCAACTTCAGACCAGGCTACAAGATCTGGTGTAGTGGTCTCAACTCACAGTTCTGAGGGAAGAGGACAGCCCTACTCTCCATCAACCCTGTTCACAAGGACCTTTAACGTGCCTATCAGCAAGGTGATATGTGAATATCCGTTGGCCACATATCCAGGGCAATTTTTCTCACACTGCAGTTTCATATGACAGTTCGTAGCTTATAGAATTTGACCTAATGCACAATAGGAATTTAAACTTGCTGTCGGTGGCATGAATCCCAGTAAGTTTCAACAGCAGCAAGTATTCCTGCTGCTGCTGCTAAACACAAGGTATCACAGGTGGCATCATAGAGGTGTGTGCATACATACGTGGTGAACAGCAGAGAATTGTGAGAACCTGCTAGAGCTTATGGAGAGAATCCCCCAATGAAACTCCTTGAAATTGATATTTAGCTGATTTTTGGTAAAATTTAGAACAGGTTCCTAGATACCAAAGGTAACCGACAAAAACTTGATGTTTTCACAATTCACAATCATATCTAGCTCTCTTTCCTTATTCAATTCATACAATTGGGTTTTCTAGTTTTTAAATTAGTAAACAGTTAGGGTATAGGGTTTCATATTCATTGACACCACTCTAGCAAGCAGTTGAGGCCTCAGCTTAGAGGTTAATTGTAAAATTACATTTCTAATAGCACAGCACTCCTTAGATGCTACATGGGAAGGTCAGCCTAGTTTGATTCACCGTACTTGGAATTAGATGAAAGACAGTGTTATCAACTGAGCAAAACTGTCCATTGTTCCAAAAGAGTTTCAGGTGATGAAGTCTCTGTTCTATATTAATGATGTGGTGGTCAAGTGAATCCTAACAACAGAAAAAAAAAGGAGCTACATCACCTCACCTTATCCTAACTAGATAATGCATTCAAAAGGTAAGTTTCACCTAAGTTTTAGCATGACAGGATTTGCTTTAATTTTTGTCTTTGCTTCATTCCAAATCAATCCCTTCAACATTAAAATGCACAATCATGGAATATTAATAGCACAATAACTTGCATCACTCTAATAAGATTCTTCCATACTTGGGCAATTTAGCTGATTAGTTTATCATTAGACATCTTCCAGTACCATACAACACCTATGCTACATAAGCCTTATTTAATACTTCTAGTTTTAAACCAGTAATTAGGAATTAAAATTAATCTATGCAAGATCCCTTTCTTACCTAATATGTAAGGAAACCACCAAGGGAGGAAGTGCTGGTGAATCTAGTAATGGGACAGAAATCAAACAGATAAGAGAAGGATAAAAACCTGTGCTCCTGAGATGCTGCTTGGCCTGCTGTGTTCATCCAGCTTCACCATTTGTTATCTTAGATAAGAGAAGTAAGTTTAGGGAAACATTCATGCTTGGTAAGATTAAGGTGAAGTTTGAGAAGGACATAGTAAGACAAAGCTCAAAGTAGTAAATTGCAAAGGTGTGGAGGAAGCTGATTTTAAGGGTATGAAAATGAATCTACTAAAAATAAATTAGAAAAGATAACTGACCAAGGAAATAGAACAGCAATGGGAAACATTTAAAATGAAGCTCAACAGAGAAATATATTCCACTAAAAAGCATGAATAACTTGTCATTAATGGAATACCATGGATGAGTAAAGAAATCAAATACATTGAAATTAAAGGAGAAGGCATACACCAAGTACATTGGGCCCCAAGGAATGGTTGACAAGAAGGAATATGAAAAGATTTGGAAATAAGTAAATTAAACAATTAGGAAGGCAAAGAGGAACTGAAGAGGAATTAAATCAATAAATATAAAAAGAAACAGTGTCGCATTCTGCAAGCAAAAGAAATTTAGGTTAGGAATTATGCACGAAAAAGATACACATGAAAAAGTTCACAATTAATTACAGCAAAATTAAAGAAACTTTAAATCATCATGCTGTCTCAGTACCTACCAACAAAACTACAAAGAACAACAACAGCAAAAACACAAAGATCAGCCAAAGAATGGCTCAACAGGTTTGAATAACTAAATGACCTATTCTTCTTCCTTGATCCTACTTTCTAACTCCAAAGAGGTAAAAACAGATTTGTGACACAGATTCTGTGTCACAGAAAAAGTGGAATCAAAGATTAGCAGGTCAAACACTAATTAAACAATAAGCTTCTTTAGAAAAGGAGATGTTTCAGGTAACCCAAAGCCAGAGTTCACAGGATAATGAAGGAGACAATAAAACAAATCGAAAAAGGGTTATGGATGTCAGATATCAGGTTGAAAGTGCAATTTAAGGGGAGACAATAGCATAGTGGTAATGTTATTGGTCTAGGATTCCAGAGACCTAGGCTAATGCACTGGGTACACAAGTTTAAATTCCAACATGGCAAACTGGTGTTATTTAAATTCAACTAATAAATTTTGAATACAAATCTAATATCAGTTATAGTGCCACCAGCTGTCAGAAAAACCCATCTGATTCACTCATGGTCTTTCAGAAGGGAAATCTGTCATCTTCACCTAAGACCATAAGATATAGGTGCAGAATCAGGCCATTTGGCCCATCGAGTCTGTTCTGTCATTCGATCATGACTGATATGTTTCTCCTGCCTTCTCCTCATAATCCTTGTTCCCCTTAGTAATCAAGAACCTATCTATCTCTGTCTTAAAGACACTCAGTGGCATGGCCTCTACAGCCTTCTGCAGCAATGAGTTCCTTTAGATTCACTGGCCTGTGTGACTTCAGATCCACAGTGATATGGTTAACTCTTATCTGTCCTCTGAAATGGCCTAGTTAGCCACTCAGTTATAGATAGGCAACAAATGCTCACTTTGCCACAAAAGATTAAAGAAAAAAAGAGACAAGTTAACGTGGTTAGGAAACAGATTAATTCAGTATAAGGAGTTTTATTTGAAAGTCCCAGACCAAAAATGTTTGGTTAGAACCCTAAAGGGATTATTTAAAGATTAGAAAGTTGAAGTAAAAATAAATGCCCAAAGTGAAGCTTGCCTGGATCATAAACACGAGCAGGGACCGGTTGAGCATGTTGTAAAAAAGGCACTTTGAACATTTTATTTTATAAACAAGGATGAAATATATATATACAAACTCTTTAGAGAATTATTTTGGAAAATATTACAGCAAATAATACTTTGCATTCAATTTGAGACTTCTATACCAGTTACATACATTTTGTTTCTCTTACACCTTATTCTGTTCATGCTGGTCATATGTATCCTCTTTAAAAAAATCCTGGCAGCAAAGAATAAATGTTACGATTAATCTACTGTTACCATTACTAAAGAAAATTCTGGAGATCCAAAATTTAGCATTTAAATAAAAATTCTTTCTTAGCATACTATACTAGATTAATTTGCATTAAAATGGTGTACCCTTGAATTTTCTCTTTATTTCTGGCATTCTGAATTAGCAGGATACACATTTTTAAGGTCATCTTAAAGTAATCTTGGTTGGAGCCATAGGCAAAGGAAGTGGGGGCTCACACTCCGATAAGCTCACAATCTGATCGAAAGCTTGGTAACTAGTTGGGGAAGATATAGCCAAAGCATGTGGCTTCAGAGAACTGCCAGAGACCAGATACTTAAATAGCAAGAGATGACTCTGTGGTCATGACAATCAGGAACTTCATCCAAATGCACAAGGAGAAGCAGCAGAGGCATACAGACGTACAGGGCATAATGGCCCTCAATACCCAGAAGGTCCAGTGGTGCAGTGTATTGTGATCATCTGTCTGGCTCCATGGACAAATTGGTGACTGCCATGGAAAGCCACGTCCAGGACCCTCAGGAGTGCTGAAAGGGGGCTCACTTGCACTTGATCATCTCAATCATTGGCTCCCAGGACCAAAGGTATGGCAACTTGACCCCCGTGTAGGCACCCTGTCCTCACAGGAGATAGGGCAGTGCCAGAAGGCACTGAGCTGGAGATGGAACCAAACACTTAGAACGCTGAAGAGATGGCTGAGCCCTCCACCCCATTCTTCCTTCCCCCTTTCTCCCCCATTAAAATTCAACTTGCATCTGGTAAGACTATCCTCAGCATCAATAGACTCCACATCAGAGCAGATTCCCTCCACCACAGCAGCAGAACCAGGGAGTCTGTTATGAGATGGCAGTGGGAGGGAGAGAAACAAGAAAATATATTCAGGGCACTTTGGTTGCACAGGTGAAAATGGCTTGTATTAAAAACAGAACTTCATATGTGTAAGGTATTTCCACACATGAGCATTAATGAGTGGAGGTCTATATAGGCATCTGCAAGCCAGGGGAACATTACAAATGCATGGCACTGGATGTCCTGAAACCTTTCGCACTCCCCGCCTCAACATCCCTAATGCTCAGCTTCCTCTACGTGCAAAGATATAACTGTCAAAAATCTGTCCAGCAATGGCTGTAGCCAGGAAGGTGCCACGTAGACAGAGGATAATTGCTCCTAGGATGGCTAGGGTGCAGCTTCCATACCTGTAGGCTATCCCTTTCATGGCCCTGTGAGCTATGTTGGTCTCCTTTGAAAGCCCTATGAGCAGTTATTGGTACAGCACCGCGCCCCCCCCACCCCGCTCAATGTTGAGTCATTTATCCCATTCACATTGAGTGTGGTTACAGCCATTTTCTTCCATGTGCATTTTTGATTCTAGCTCAATGGGAAGAAAACCTGTGCACCCCTCTGCCAACAGCTTCAAGCCTTGTCACAAGCCAGTCAGTGAATTGCCAAGTATACACACCTCTATCCTAACAGCCCATCCTACCACTCCATGAATTCACACTTTTTAATGTCCCCACCCTGCCCATCTACATTCACCTATATCTGCCTACCATTCTCAACCAGAATCTAGAAAAAAAATCACACATCTAAAGTGGTCATTCACAGCTTCCTCCCCGCATTAGATGCAAGAATGCTTTTGGCTGTGGACAATAACCCCTCCTGCATTACATCCTTTCCAGCCTTGCCTACCTGTTTCATTCTCTTTGAAAGCCTGCTGCTTCTTCACAATTGGCTATGAAGAAAGGTTGGATGGACGGTGTTTGTTTTCACTAGAACATAGGGGGTGGAGGGGTGACCTTGTAGAAGTTTATAAGGTTGTGAATGGTACAGATTACATGGAAAGTACGCGGTTTTCCCCCAGGGTGGATGGGTCAATTACTACAGGACGTGGGTTCAATGTGCAGGGTAGGGGGCGATTTAAAAGAGATGTGCAAGACAAGCTTTTCCACACAAAGTGTGACAGGTGCCTGGAACGTGCTGCCATAGGTGGTGTTGGAAGATAGCAGCATTCAAGAAGCACCTGGTCACATACAAGAGGAGGAAGGGAATACAGGATACTGTAAGTGAAGTGAAGCCAACATTTACACAGCAATATGCCTCTTCCTCACCAACACAACATATATAATTTATGTCACATCTTTGGACCAATAAGTCACATATTCAGTTAGATGTCAGAATGTTTTATTTGCTGTTGTTACTGCCCAAGATAATGAACTTGCAATTTTATCCAACGAAATGCTCAGACCTCATTGATACTTTATCCTCTCTAGTATGCTGCTTTTTAATAAGTAATCCATAATTTGTTTCTTCTACTAAAATCAGACAGCTCCATTTGCAACAAACTGCATTTTGCCTTTCTCACCGCTTTGACTTAGCTTGTCCATATTCCTTCAGATGGTTGCATATTAATTAGCGTCAACTAGTTTGGCATCATTTGGTATCTTGCATACATTGGACAATACACTTGCTTCTAAATACATTTCAAAAAGTTGTGATTTATAGTTTATGGAGGTCCTAAAACTGGCCTCTAGTTTCCACTCTGACACTAACATGAATGTACATTTGCTCTTTGCCGTTCACCCACATCATTGTCTATTCTGTAGGCATGAACATAGTCAGTTATTCTGTTATATGGAGCAGCACCTTTTTTTTGTTCTCTTTATATCTGAAGTATCATAGAATATTTTTGTTAGGGATCCCCATGACCGAACAGCATAAAGTAGCTGACACTGTTCTTCACAAGCTTTGCAGAACATGGCCGACAGAAGTTGGAGAGTGTGGGGAAACCCTGCCTAATGTAGTCTCAGCAAGTAAAACAATAGCCAGTCTGTGTTAAATACGATACAAAGTACAGCTGCAAATGCCAACAGCAGATAAGAATATTTCACAATAATTAGTTGTTTTTTCTTGAATTATTTACAATATTTAAAGTAGGTTCCAGTTGAAGATTCTTCAGATAATCACTGAGATAGATTTCAAAGTAGTTATAGATGCACATGCATACAAAAACCACTAAAACTGTCATAGGAAAATATTCAAATAAAATTATAAGGGAAAGCCAGTCTCAGGTAGTTAAAGCAGCCCCCGTATCATTAAAGCGAGAAATGAATCATAGGTACAAAGACTAGCAGATGTTGGAATGTGGGTTGAATGGACATATTGTAAGACTTTCAAGGATAAACATACAGATGCGTAGTAAAACCAGTAAGAAATAAATTGTCCACAACTCATTAGCTAAAGAGTGCTAACAGTTCATGTACACATAAAACTTTATAATAGAATTAATTTTTGAGTCTGATAGCAGTTAGTAAGAACTAGCTTCTTTTATATCTCCTGTGATTAAGGTATTGGGAAATATAAGACGAATAACAGAATTTGAGCAGACCTTAGAGATAAGCAAGACTGGGACATGTCCGAGGCAGTATAACTGTTGACTATGCAATGTGAATTAATGGGCTGCATTGTAAGATCCCAAGGCCTGATGATTACAGTCTCTGGTAAACATTGAGAGATGATGGGGAGCCTAGGGCTGACCACAGTGGTGTCCATTATTGATTAGGTATTTCAAAAGATTGTATTATAGATGAGGGAGAAGGAACAATGACAACATTGCTTGTAATTACTGTAACATGAAACATATAAAAATACTGTATGCCACTAGGAAAATTGGAGCATCACTGACTTCTCTCCTGATCTGAGCCAAAGACTAAGGAGGTTATTGAGCCCTCACATCAAGGCCAGATTCAGGGTAGTTTCTGGCCAATCCCAGTATGTCACTGTTGAATGCTTGAATAAACTACCACGTGCCCAAACTCTGTTGTCTCCTGAAATTTATTGCCTTAGAATGATTTGTTTCTACAATTTTTATTTGCTAAAAACATTTTTTTCCAAACGTTCAATATAATTAAAGTCAGTTCACCTTCCTTCTCAGTCACATGTGTTTGGTTTGAATTTGTAACTTTAGGTTGACACTCGGCCACTTTTACAGCCACTGCACGACAAACAGCTCCGATCTTTCTCTCAAGAGAGCGAACACCTGCCTCCCTGGTATATCTGGAAAACACAAAATCTTTTAAATATATAATATTTTTGAAACAGCATACTCAAAACCATTCATTATAAATTACGAACTGAGGACAAAAGATATTATGTGGCTCATTAACATAGGTAAAACTATTCCAAATATTATACAACTGTCATTTGGTCTTTACTCCTGATCAAACTAATGCACAATTAGCTCATCTCCACCTTGCATAAGAAATTTATAAGCATGAAAGTAGTGATCAGAATGAGAAAGCCTATATTTAAATGGCCCCATTGACAACAATGTAAAATTAAGATTTGATCCTCACAAAATAAAACAAAAGAATTCTGGAGTGGCTTCAAGGACATCGGGCAGCAGAGATCTGGAAGCATCACCTTTTTTAAAAAATTCATTCACGGGATGAGGGGCTTTGCTGGCTAGGCAGAATTTATTTCCCATCCCTAATTGCCGGGAGGGCAGTTAAGAGTCAACCACATTGCTGTGGGTCTGGAGTCACATGTAGGCCAGACCAGGTAGGGACATTAGTTAACCAGAAGAGTTTTTCCAACAATCGGCAATGGATTCACAGTCATTCTTAGACGATTAATTCTAGATATTTATTGAATTCATATTCCACTATCTGCAATGGTGGGATTCAAACCCAGGTCCCCAGAACATTATCTGGGTCTCTGGATTAACAGTCCAGCAATACTACCACTAGGCCATCACATCCCATGTAAGTTATCCTCCAAGCCACACACTATTCTGACATGGAACTACATTGCCGTTCTATCAGTGCC
This sequence comes from Stegostoma tigrinum, assembly GCF_030684315.1. Classification (NCBI taxonomy): domain Eukaryota; kingdom Metazoa; phylum Chordata; class Chondrichthyes; order Orectolobiformes; family Stegostomatidae; genus Stegostoma; species Stegostoma tigrinum. The sequence continues at coordinate 29,693,012 of NC_081369.1, forward strand.
ACTGAATCCAAATAATCAATCTTCTTCTCCTAACAGTACCATTCACAACTGGATGTGAAAGATAGTTAGTTCAGATCCATAGGTTATTGGATTGCTGAGCCAACTTTTGCCTGCTGTTTAACATACAAGTAGTGCTCTGTTGTAGCTTCAGCTGACAGCTTATTTTTTAGGTACATCATGTGATGCACTTGACATGCCCTCCTGCACTTTTCATTGAACTAAGGTTGATATCTTGGCTTGACAGAATGGAGTACATGTAGAACATGAAGTTACAGTTTGTGGTCAAATACAATTCTGCTGCTGGTGGTCCATAATATCTCATGAATGCCCAGTTTTGAATTCCTGGGTCTGTTAGAAGTTGGTCCTATTCTGCTGCTGGTGCCACAAAGCTGAATGGAGGTTATCCTTAATTGGAACATGGCATAATCTCCACAACTTGGACAGTTGTATCTGTGATGGGTAGAATGGCGAGTGCAAGGTCAAGTAGGTTTACCCTCAGTGACTACCTCTTCACCTGCTGCAGGTGCAGTCTAGCCGCCATGTTCTTTAGGAGTCAGCCAACTCGGTCAGTTGTGATGCTTCAGTGCCATTTTTGATGAACATTCAAGTCCCCCACCCAGAGTACATTCTGCGCCATTGCCATCCTCAGGTCTTCAACATGAAGGAGTACTGATAATCAGATTTTCTGGAGGCACGGGTGGGTGGGAGAGCATGAAGAATCACTTGTTGATGAATCCAAAGGGCACTCCCTCCGCACATTATACCACTATTCCATCACCTCTGATGGGTTTGTCTTGCCGATGGGACAATACAGCCCTTTGGTTGGTGAGAGGTGTCTCAGGTATTGTCTGTAAGTCCAAGAATATGACTGTCAGGATGTGACTGAACCCATCTCTGGAAACGTTCTCCCACAAACTTCCAGATGTTAGTCAGGAGAATATTGCAGGGGCAACAGCGGGGTGTTTGATGTTTTTGATTCAGGTTGTCTGAGTTGATGCTGGGGAATCCAGCACTTTCATTCCACTTTCATTCTTCTTTTTTGATATATTTAAATAATTCAGATATTAGGATACAGTGTAAAATTTCAAAATTTGCCAGTAATACTAATTTGAAGGTGTGGCCAAAAGTAAAGTGATGCCAACTGACTACAACAGGACATATATACAAAATAGGCAAACTAGTAACATAGAATTTAATGCAGAGAAGCGAGAGTGTGATGCATTTTGGAAGGAGGAATAGTGATTGGCAATATATACATGCAATGATACAGTTACAAAAGTCAGCAGAAACAGATGGATCTGGGGGTTTCATATGCATAGAACTTTTGAAGGTGGCAAGGCATATTGACAGAGCAGCTGGAAAAGCAGATGGGATTTTGAGCTGTGTAATAGAGACATTGAGAACAAAAGCAGGGAAGTTATATAGAATTTTCATAAAACTCTGGGTAGGCAACAACTAGAGTATAAAGTCTAAGTCCAATTCTGGTGACCATTACTTAGGACTGTTGTGGACATATTTGTGGCGGGGGTCGGTGGGACAGAGGAAAGTTATCAGGACGGTCTCGCAGCTGAAGAAACTTAGGTACAAGGAGAAGCTAGGGTTGTTTTCACCTGAGACTAGATGATTTGATAGAGGTGGATAGGACGATGGCAGGTTTGGGTAAAGTAGACAAAGAAAAGCTGTTTTCATTTGCCAGTTATACAAGGCAAAAGACACAGTGGGGTTAATGTAAAAGACCATTTCTGTTCACACAGCAAGTGTGAACAATCCAAAAATGACCGACTATAAGGGTGGCCAAAGAGGAAATGGATCAACTATTTTGAAGCGTAATTGGGTGGACACATGAGCAAAATAAATTTGCAAGGCCATAGGATAGAGCACAGCAATGCAATGGACTAGACTGCTCTACCAAGAATCAGAATGGTCTCACTGAGCCATATGGCATCTTTCTGTGCTATATTGACTGCCCTGGGCAGAATTTTATCACTCCCAGCTTGGCATTAATTGAGTGTGGAAAGTCAGGAAAACAGTACAGAACTGGATTAAAATGGTTCTCTGACATGTGCCAGGGAAGTCTTCAGGGTGCAGGCAGGATTGCATATCAATTGTCCACAGCAAGAAACATCCTCAGTGTGGGAATGAATCAGGAAAATTGTCTTGGTCTGGATTCAAGATGTTTTTCAAGAAATTTACAGCCCCAGTTGGAAGTTACGTACAGGGTTAGTTACATTTTGCCAGCTGCTAAAGACTACTGCCGGCACTCAAAAAAAACACCACCTGAGTGGAGCAGCCAAAATGCTGTAGGCTGTAGAAACCTCAGAACTGGAGTGCATGACTGCATGGCCCTCTTCAAACTTTTTTTCCCCAAGCACTCCATGGGTACCTCCATTTAGAAATGGGCAATATGTTCTAGCTAATCAGTGAACCTACATTCCATGAACAAACAGGAATTTTAAAAAATCCTTTCCTTCTTGCCTGGTGACAGCTTTTAAGATCCTGCCATTTGCTTGTATTTTATCTAGAAATGCTTTTTCCGTTTCCATGGCTATCTACTTTACTCCTTTTGACACATACCATAAAACTTTTGTCATTTAATCCTTCCTGCCTTCCCACCTCTTCACAGATCTTTCCTTTTGTTCTTCCTCTGAACCACTCTTCTTTCAATTGCTCATATTGCATTTCTAACATCTCCCAATTCTGACAAAATGAATAAGACCTGAAATGTTAGTTCTGTTTCTGTTTCTAGAGATGCTAGCTGACCTGCTTAGTGTCTCCAGAGTTTTGTTTTTATCTCAGTATCTTGCATGTAGGTCATACTTTTATACATAGGTAATATGCCCATGTTGAAGCAAGATCATGCCAAATGTGGTTTGACTACTGCCTTATCATGGGTTTTGTGGAATTGTCATTCACAATTATGGTTATGTATTCCAATATTTTATCCACTTTTTCACTCTTTTCCTTCATGACTGTCAGAACAATGAAAATCATGAGTACAGGAGCATAGGATTTTGATATACTGATAGTCAGGTTACTAAAAGGTAGAAGTTTATACAGGCTGTACAGAAAGAAAACAAATTTGGTTTTATATTCAAAAGGAATAACAGATTCTGTTGAATTAGTACTATTTGTCAAGTCAGTTTTTGGGAACTTCTTCACATGAAGGATATGAAAACAACAGAAAAGTTGCAATATTGATCGACCAGGATGTTAACGGGCATTAGGAAATTCAAATATGAAGTGAGGCTTGAACAACAGTGAAATGATCACAAAAGACAAATTTGAGATAATCAAAATAGTTGGAAGTGAAGATTAGAAGAAATGTCTTTACAGTGCACGTGTTTGCAATATACTTTTTCTTTGTGAATCAGCACAGATTTTATGAGCTAAATAGCCTATTTCTATTCTGTGGCATTCCATGATCCAACAAATCCAAAATGTTAAGCCTCCTTACACTAATTATATTACAGCAAATGTTTTATTAATTGGAACCTATGGGACCAGGAGTGTTCCGGTTGATCTAATACTCTGGATAATCAAGAGGTATGTATAACTGCAATAAACAATGACCAATTGAAGTTTCAAGACATCAACATGCCTCAAAAATTCCACGCAAATCATTAACACCTTCTAAAATCAATGTAAAAACACATATTAAGCAACAAGAACACAATGCATGGGTATATACATCACTGTTACAATGTGTTTACAACATAAATATTCAGACATCATGCTAGATCATGGAATTTGAGGTATAAGATTTTGCCGGTTTATCTGGAGGACTGGCTAAAGCAAAGTTTGTTATATTGTAGGACAATAAAGTCCGGAGCTGGATGAACACAGCAGGCCAAGCAGCAGCAGCAGAGGAGCAGGAAGGCTGACGTTTCGGGTCTAGACCCTTCCTGACCTGCTCCTTCTTGAAGGGTCCAGGCCCGAAACGTCAGCCTTCCTGCTCCTCTGATGCTGCTTGGGCTGCTGTGTTCATCCAGCTCTGCACATTGTTGTCTCAGATTCTCCAGGATCTGCAGTTCCTTCTATCTTTGCTATATTGCATTACTTTTAATCTCATTTTACCAATATTTGAAGTATTTAATATGTTTCAATTAATTCTCTTTATCACTTCCTGGTATAATTGCAAGTAAAATAAATTCTGCAAACTGAGATACCTGACTACTAACATCACAGTCTATTTCTATACAATATCTCAAATATTTTCCATATGCTTTTCACAATTCCATTCCTATTGTTTACTTTTTGACACCATAACTTGCTTCAATACACATTCATCAATTACACAAAACAAAAATTGATTTTGCTCTTACACTTATCAATCACAACGATGTCTAGTTAAGCAACATCTCTAACTACTTTCTCAGCTTCTTTAAGAATCGCTCAAGAAATAAATTTAATGTCAAGAAGTAATATGCAGCTCCCTCCCTTGCTCTAGTCTTAGGTGGCTATTAAGAAATCCAGTCCTGAAACTGAATAAGTTAAATCATACCATAAACAACAAAATGCGTCGGAAAGACTACTTCTGCAATAAAACACACTGACCTGCTGATGATATCTTCGGTTGCCTCTTTTGGAATTTGGATCTGTTGGGGCGTTAGCCCGTGCAGTTCTAACTGTTTAGGGATCAAGTGTCTGTGAGCAATTTCAATCTTCTCCTCCTGAATATAACCTAATATTTGAAGAATCCACCAATTAAAATAATACAACAGATGCCTGTGATAGCAATTTATAACATGTATCCGCATATAAAACAATGATGCTTGTCCAGTTTACCTCAAAATTCCCATTGCTCTTACATGTAATGCAAACTCTCGATTCCACATTAATTTGTAACGTATCATTGTAGTGAAAGTACTTAAGCAGCACTTAAACTGTTAGTAGAACACACTCCTAAAAGATGCATGAGAATTAACACCCATTATATCAAGCAGTTGCATTCAAAAACAACCACAAAAAGCTCATATAATGCACTCTGAGGGGCGGTTCTTTCCTTAACACACTTTCCATTCCCATGTCATCTACCATTCCTTGAAGATGGAAATGCAACGCCTGGGCCCAGATTTTCAATGGAGACCCTCTCTGAAATGGCAGAAATAACTGAAGACTCCAAAATCCTAAATCCTGCCTTTGGGTCATACCTAATTTTCCCAGGGGCAGGCCATGGTTCACATGTGGCTGTGGATCATGGTGATAAATTAAATGATCAGAGGTGGGCATTAGAAATTATTTTGGTGGTTGGTAACAGTGATCGGGTATCTTTTGATCAACTATATTTGGTTCACACTTTTTACAAAGCGAATAATTGGATACATGAATTTTAAAATTGTTCAACAGTGCATCTCTACAGTCCGTTCTCCCAGTTTAACATCCATGAGTATGGAACTGATACACTCAAATTACAACAAATTCTCAATCTTACACATCATTAAATGGCACAACAGCATTACTTCCTAATTATGAATTGAAACAGAAAAATTAGTCATTGTGGCCCACAAAAGGTCAGAATAACGTATCAAACATTGATCTATAGTTCACAAATTTTATGAATGACTGATAATTTTTAGTATGGGATAAAGTTTTTACACAACGAATCACACCTGTCTGCTTATTAGTCAAAAAGCATAAAAGCACTGGCAAATAAAAAAATCAAGGTTTTAGTATCACAATAAATAAAGTACGGAAATCATATCTTTTCATCATGAATTGAAATTTTTTTTAAAGAATATCATTCTTTCCTAGCCATTCACCAAAACTCATCTTATGGGGCATGATTAATTGCTTCCGTCTGCAATTTAACAATTCTGGGCACCTTTCTAACAATTTACAACACAAAATGTGGGCTTTGAAGATATGTGTAAGCAATATGGTCTTCAACAGCTTTCAACAGTCACAAACATTGCTCAAAAGGATGTTGTTCAGCACAAATGTTCTCCAGGCCATCCACATATTCTCTACTCCAAATTTCAGCGCATTGAAAAATCCGCAATGTCCCATCACATGCAAAGTCATGCCCAGACATCACCCTTGCCCTCACTAATCTATGATGGCACACATAAAGCCTCAATTTTAAAATTCTCAAACTTGCAGTGAAATCACTCCAAAGGTACTTCTTCCCTTCGCTCTCTCTCACCACTCCCCAACCTGTACCAACTATTCATTTCACTGATCTGAACTTCTAAAATCATAGAACAGCACAACACAAGAGGACACTCCCCTGTGCACAACAGCAATCTAGTTATGCACACTCCCTTCTCTTTCTTCAATTCCTTCTTTCCTTACTCAATAACTTATTAAATTCTAATGAAGGGTGCTACTGAATTGGTACCCCACAGCATATTACACAGTGCTTTCCAATCCCTAAATGCTCATTGAATAAAATTGCTATTCTATGTTCAGCCTATCTTTTGTCTATCACCTTAAATTTTCATTTTGACAGCCCTTGTAGTGCAGTATCCATGCCACTGAGTCAGAAGGCCCAGGTTCAAATCCCACCTCCTGCAGAGATATGCCACAACATGCCTGAATAGATAGATTAAAAATATATTCATCTCCATTTTCTAGATATCAATTCTTCAGCAACTGGAAACAGCCTCTTTCTTTAATTAAACAAAGAAATGCCGATGCTGAAGATCTGAAACATGAACAGAAATCTGAAATAGGGTCACTGGAAATGTTTGGTTTATCTCCACAGATGCTGCCAGACCTGCTGAGTTTTTCCAGCTTGTTCCTTTACAGTTTCTAAACCTTATTTTAAATAATTGTCAAATCTCCTCTTAAACTTCTCTGCACTGTGAAAAACAGCTCCAACTTTTCCAGTCTATTCACCACACTGTAATCCCTTTTCATTGGAACAATTCAAGTAAATTTTTCGGTGCCCATTTCAAAGACTTCACATCCTTCCTAACATGCAAAGCCCAGATTTGAACACAATACATTACGTGGGACCGAACTAGTGGATTTCACATAGTTTTGCACAATTTCCTGTCTTTCATTCTCTATGTCGCTTTGAACAAAGCCCAGGGTCACATTTGCTTTATTAACAGTTTTGTTCGATTGTCTTGTCATATACTAAAAAAAGCCGATGCAGAACCAAACCCAGATCTCTCTTGTATTACATTAAAAATTGTACTCTCTCTCCTTTTTCCTCCTATTACAATAGACCACCTCAAACTTTTCTGCAATCTGTGGTCTGCATGCTCATTCCGTTAAAAAATCTATACAGACGTCATTACTGCATTCCAAAGTTTTGGATCAAATGCAAATTTTGAACATGTGCCCAGGAAATTCAAGTCATTAATATACAAATCAGAAGTAGGGGTGGTCCCAAAACTGAACAATGAGAAAGTTCACTATGTCCCAGTCTAGTCTGGGATGCAACCATTTAACAGAACCAACCTTTCTATGCAATTGCCCATTTTGTACATGTTCAGATTACCCCTTGCATCCTCGGAATTCAAATTTGTTAGGCCTCATTTGCAGTAATTCATCAGACATTTTTAGAAAATCCATAAACAGTAACGTCCCTAACCCTTTCACAATAAGTCAAGTTAGTCAAACATGTCTTGCCCTTAACAGGTCCACACAGATTCCCCTTAATTACCACATATTTGTCCACATGGCTATTAAGTTTCTCTGGAATTATTCTTTTAAAAGTCTGGCCACCAATGACGCTCAATGAACTGGCTTATAATTTCTTTTTGCTCAACTTATTTTAAATAAGGATGTAACATTGGTAATTCTCCAATCCTCTAGTCTAGTACCTCCCAAATATCCAAGGAGAACGGATGGTCAAAGCCTTCACAATTTCTACCCTTGCACCACTCAGCAATTTAGAATGCATTTAATGTGAATAGGATGACTTGTCAACTATAAGTACTGCCAGCAATTTTAGTTCCCTCCTGTATATGTACTTTTATCTTGTCCAGTATCCCAGCAACCTCTCCATTTACCAAAGCTTCGGTAATGTCCTCTTCTTTGGTAGACACCGGTGCATGTACTTATTTAGAGCTTCAGTTATGCCTTCTATCCCCACAACAGATCTCTATTTTGGTCCCTAAAATTTTGTGCATTATGCCAGAACTGAAGGCCAGGTACCCTGGTCTCTCGCCTCTCCTATTTAATATCTCTCATTCAAGGTCATCTCTTAAATCAACCTTTTGATCACACTATTGATACCTGCTTCTACATAAAGAATATATGAAAGGGGTGCAGCAGTAAGCCATTTGACACCTCAAGCCTGTTCAATCATTCAATAAATAATTTCCGATCTGCTTCAGACCTCAATTCACTTTCGTCCCTGCTCCTCATAGCACTCAACTCCTTGATGTTTCAAAAATCTACCAGTGATCTAGGCTATACAACTCTCTGGGTTGGAGAATTCCAGATACTTACTACTCTGGGAGAAGAAACTTCTTCACACCACAACTTTTAAATGAATTTCATTTTATTCTGTAACTATGTCCCATAGTTTGAATGACACCCCCTAGTGGAAATATCTTCTCAACATCCAACTTGTCAAGCCCCAGAATCTAATATGTTTCAATCAGATCACACTCTCATTCTTCAGCACTCTAACAAAGGTGCAATCTGTTTAGATGTTCTTTATAAATTATTCCCTACAGACTGGAAACCATCCTAGTCAATATCTTTGGAACTGCCTCCTTTTTTATATACAGAGCCCAAAACTTTACACAGTGCCACAGGTAGAGTCTCACCAACATCTAGCAATAAAGGCCAAAATTCAACTTGCTTCCTAATTACACACTGCACCAGCATGACAACCTTATTTGTTTTAAGTACAAGAACACCAACAGCCTTCCGAGTTGCACATTTTTGTTTAAGAATCTCTCTCCATTTCTCCTACTAAACTGCATGATCTCATTTACCCACATTATATTCCAACAGCTAAGTTTTTGCCCACTTTCTTAACTTATCTGTAATCTGTTGCAGATGCCTTACGTCCTCACAACAATGTGCCCTCTCACTTAAGTAGATAGTAAATAATTGGGGCCCAGGTCTGAACCTCGTGGCACTCCATATGTTGCATCTTTCCAACCTGAAAAAAGACTCATTAATCTTGACTCTCTATTGCCTGTGTGTTAACCAATCCTCAATTCATACTAATACATTACCTCAATACCGTAAGCTTCTATCTTGTGCACGTTTAATATGGCCCAGTAACTTTTTTAAGGCACTGTTCATTTTTATCTTCTTTGAAGTACTTTAAGGTCTTTATTGGCATTAAAGGTGCTATTTTAGGAAAGTTTCTGCTGCGCTGTTAATGTTTTTTAAGCTCAGTAGTGGTTTTTTTCTGTTGATCCTTTGCCTACAGCAGGAATACAAGTGATTGTGAAAGATTTGGATGAGGAAATAACAACATTGAAAAACAATCCCCAGGGTAAAAGGACGTCCTAGGTGTATACTAATGCTGTAATAATTTGATGTTATTAACTAACAGATATTAAAATTTAGATAGGTAATGTCATAGACCAAAATTTAGTTCAATTTAATAAACAATCACAATCACATCAGCACAAACATCAAATTTGACAAAACACTGACAGCTCTTATAACCCATTTATTATATCAAGTCACATTTCAAAAATGTATTTAAGGTAGCAACTTCCTACAGCTAATATACAAATCAATACTGGAATTTGACTTGGAATCAATTCTGAGAAGCAGGACAACAATCACTTAGCCAGGCAGAAACTGATTTGAATAGTCAACTTAGATATGTTAAGAGATGATTTGATCTGAAATAACTTGAGGGAAAAATGGGCAAAATGGTGGACCAGAAAAGATCCTGGCTGTAAGTGCTGCTCCTTTGTTTTTAAGGTTTTTCAGTGCTGAAACTGATTTCCTCACTTTCCTGCAGCAATTAATTACTATTTTCATAAGTTTTGCATTATTTTTGGCACTTTAAAAAATCAAAAACAATGGTACTTTAAGCAGAAGGAAACAGCGACAGAGCAGGAAATTAAGTTTCAAGAGTGACCATGTGGTGAGATTGGAGAACGGTATTAGAGAGCAACAAAAATACATTAAAAAATCAAGCAGTGAATGTTCACAGCTGACTGACTGTGAAATTACAACATCTCTGCAGATAGGTCAAAGAAAAACCAAATAGTGCCATGCAGTTTCACAGTTAACCTTGGGAGGCCTCATTATCGGAAATACACACAGCAGCCAGGAGTGATTAGTGATTTCAGAGCCTGATCGGCTAAGTGTTTAAGACTTATAAAACATAAATCTTAATTTTTTTAAAAAAACTGTAACAGTGAGTAGGGTGAAGTTTTTTTTATGTTTTACAGCAATCTGTTTCTTGATCGACATTTTTAATATAAAAGATAGATATTAAGTTATTCTAGAGCATTGTTTTAAACCAGTAAGACTGTGCTCATTCTGCGTTTTTGAGAAAGTGTTGTGGATTTTCTTTTGGGTATATTTTGGGCCTGTGGATTGTTTAAGGTGCAGAGATGTCTTTGAATAGAGTGATGCGCTCTTCCTGTCGGATGAGGGAGATTAGGGAGAATTTCAATGTTTCTGGAGATTTTGTCTGCAGGAATGGGTGTTTGGATGCAAATCATATCAGATCTCATCGATTGTTTGGAGTGGCAGTTACAGACAATGAGGAATGAGCCAAAGGTGTGATAGATGGCAGCTTCAGGAAGATAGAAAGATCGCAGATACAGTCAGGGAGGCGGGTGACTGGTAGGAAAGGTAGGAGGTGTAGGCAGGTAGTGCAAGAGTCTCCTGTGGGTATCCCCATCTCAAACATGTATGCTGTTTTGGATAATGTTGGGGGTGATGGCCCCTCAGGAGAATATAGCATTGCAAGTTGCTGGTACTGAGACTGGCTCTACTGTAATGAGGAATATGTTGGGCTCCAAACAATCAATTGTGATAGGGGACTCTCTAGTCAGAGACACAGATAGACATTTCTGCGGCCTACAGCAAGGCATCAGAATGCTGTGTTGCCTTCCTGGTGCCAGGATCAAGGACGTCATGGAGAGGATGCAGAATATTCTGAAAAGGGACAGTGACCAGTAGAAGGTCGTTGTACACATTGGTACCAATGACATACGAAGAGAAAGGGATGAGGTTCGGCAGAGAGAACATAGCAAATTAGGCAGGATGTTAAAAAGTAGATTCTTGAGGGTAGTAATACCTGGATTACTCCCAGAGCGATGTGCTAGTGAGAGTAGAAATAGGAGAATACGGCAGCCAAATATATGGGTCAGGAGATGGTACAGGGTGCAGGGGTTTACATTTCTGAATCACTGTGATCTTTTCTGGGGCAGCGGTGACCTGTATAAGGAGGATGGGTTGCACCTGTGTAGTGATTGGAACAGGTGGACCTTGTTGACTAAGAGTTCCTTCACTGGGGCTGTTAACCTGGGTCCAAATCAGGAATGCCCTGGCTGACCAATATTAACAGGAAATTTCGCATCTTCTCAATTCAGACTCTGACCTGGCTGGCTATAGCCAGTGGACTTGCACAAGTAAATAAAGGGTACTTGGTGATGGGACACCAAAATTTGTGCAGTGATTTTAGTGGTTGGAGAAAACAGAATATTTACTTGTAACAGTCACCTTGGAATTTGGGTAAGCATTTCTGGCATCATGCTATTTTTGGGGATGGCTTGACTTGTTTCATTCTCCTATCAAAGACTGGGCCCAGTATGTAGAAAGAATGTTTTTTTTTTCTGGACCAACGACATTGGAGCAGATGAAAAGCAGCAAGTAATCCTTCTGACTGCTTTTGGACCTGCAGCATTTTTGGTTATAAGGAGCGTAACTTTCCCGGACGCACTAGACACTACTCCTTCCAAGAGTTAATGGATTTGGCTAAGGAATGTTATGACCCCAAACCACCTCATATTCTAAGATGCCATTGGTTTTATTCGGCAGTTAAAGAACGGAGGGGGGAATCTCTATCAGGATTTTTGAGGTTGAGCTGACTGGCAGAGGCATGTGATTCAGGGTTAACCCTGAATGAAATGGTGAGACACTGTTTGGTATGTGGGATTAATTACGTAACCATGCTGTAGCACCTACGAGTTGAAGCACAACTGGACTTCAAACAGGCTCTACAACCAGCTCTGTCATGAGAAAATACACCAAAGTGGAAGATGAGAGCTACAGGTCCTCCCAATGGAAGAGGCCTCCCTCTCCTGTCCGACCAAGCTTGGGAAACACCATTTGAATGTAGGGCACACCATGAGCAGAGGGAACCTAGGCCAGTCCACAGCAGAACCCCACCATAAAGCCAAGCCTCAGCCAAGTGGCTAAATTCTTTAGGATCTGAGCCGACAAGCCACTGTTGTTACCACTGGTGAGCGGGCTCCAGACAGCAAAGAAGTCCTATCAGGCCTGACATGAGTAAGAAAACTTGTAGGCTAGTACCCAGGAGAGTGCACACCCTGGAAATTCCCTTTATGCGTGGGTTGGAAAAATGAAATTACTTTGTGACATCAAAATCAGAACAGATTTTAAAATTAATGCTTGCATAAATGGTCACCCAGTTTCCATGGAGGCTAATGCTGGAGCAGCTGTCTCTGTGTTTGCAGAATCTGTCTTTAACAAGATTCACTTGGGACTCCAACCCTTAAGTTTGCACAAGGCCTCCAACCAGACAGAGAGCTTGCAGTGGGGAACCTTTGCAGAATAAGGGTATGACACTGGTTTTGGTCTTCAATGAGATGCAGTTGCTGCAATTACCACCGATGGTAGCAAAATGCTCAGACCCAAGCCTATTGGGGTGGAATTGGTTGAGGATGATTCACCTAGATTGGCTCAACATTTTTTTTTGGTTAGAAAATGGCTGCTTCAGTGAAGGCCTAGTGAAATAGCCAGAACTTTTTCAGGAAGAGCTTGGGAATATCAAAGGGGCCAAAGCTACGTTGCATGTTGACAAGGAAGCAATTCTGAGAGCTTGCAACGCCTGCCCAGTGCCATTTGCCTTGCAGGCAAAAGTACAGTTGGGAATCAGGAGGCTGGAGATCAAAGGAATCACCACAGAAGTGCAGTTTGCAGAATCAGCAGCACTGATCGTAGAGATAATGAAGCCTGACAGCTCAGTGTCCCTTTGTGGAGATTTTAAGCAAGCAGTAAAACACTTCTCACACACTTCGATAAAGTACCGATTCCCTTGCAGAGAGGACTTATACACAAAGGTGGGGGTGGGGGTGGGGGCTGTCCTTTACCGAACTGGACATGAGCCACACCTACCTGCAACTTGACTGGATGGAGAGTCCCAGAAGTACACTGCAATTAATACCCATTAGGGTATTAATATACACGACTGCCATTTGAGGTACCAGCAGGCTGTGGAGAACATTTTAAAAGTCTACCCCAGGTTGCTAGTTATATATAGCAGGGAAGACAAATAAACAGCACTCTGAGAATTTGGATGTAGAGTTCAAATGTCTCTTCTAGGCAGGCATACACCTAAGAAGGGGGGCGGGGGGGGGCGGGGGGAAGGTGTGTTCCAGGCACCCAAGTGACCTACTTGGATTATGGAATCAACAAAAATGGGTTACACATGTTGGAAGATGAAGTAAAACAGCCCTGGTTCCCACAGCTGTATGGAGTTTAGGTCTTTCCTTGGGTTAGCGAATTATTCACTATAGAAAATTCATTCATAATCTGGCCTCCACCTTGGCACCCTGCTACTGAAAAAGGGTCAGACTAGGAATGGTCACGTAGCCTTCAGGGAAGTGAAAAAGCAGTTACTGTTATCTTAGATGATATCCAAAGCAAGAGTTACTGCTGACATGCAATGCCTCCCCATATGGTATCAGGGCAGCACTGGCTCACCATTGGCCCAATGGAGAAGAATGCCCAATAGCACGTGCTTTCCACATTTTGGGTGATGTCGAGCCCACATATACTCAGAAGGAAGGTTTGGCAGTCATCTTTGGTGCAAGGGGCCACCTCCCACTTGTACGTACTCCACTGGTGATGCCCCCATGCACCCCACCCGCACCCCACCCACATCCCCCCCGCCCCGCCCCGCCACCAGAAGAATCAGTTTTGGTTTTAAACATCTTGGACACACTTCCAGTCACCGCTAACAATATCCACAAAGATCCTGTCTCAGTGAGACTGAAACAGCTGGTGCTAATGGGGGGGGAGCAGAAGGGCCATCGCAACCAGGACTGAATCCTTCCTGGGCCCAGTGAGACCAGATCACCATAGAGGATAGCATATTACTGTAGGAACAAGGGTGACTGTCCCGAGTAACTGTCATCGTCAGATACCAGCTGAACTCCACCAGGTTCATCCAAGGGTTTCCAAGGTGAAGATGCTAGCAAGAAGCTTTGTCTAGTGGCCATGGTTGGATGCCGACATAGCTGCATTGGTGGAGTAGTGCCCAGACTGCCAACAAGGACAAAAAGTTACACCGGTGGTGCCAACACATTTGTAGCAATGGCCGGATAAACCCTGGACTCCTGTTGATTATGGTGGTCCTGTCATGGGCTCAATATTCCTGGTCAATATGGACATCCATTCAAAGTGGTTGGACATGCACAGAATTCACTTGGCAAACTCCGAGATGAAAACTGAGAAGCTGCGACCATTGTTTGCGATACATGGAATCATGAAAGTACTGGCCATGGATAACGGGATATTATTTAACAGCAGGGAATTCAAATATTTCCTAAAGTCAAATAGCATTTAGCACATAAGAACAGCTCCAAAGCATCTATCATCCAATGGCCTAGCTGAAAGAGCCGTCCAAACATTGAAAGCAGACTTGAAGAAGCAGCCTACAGCGTTGCTTGATGCCAAATAGTCCCAGTTCCTGTTCGATTATAAGACCACCCAGCAGGCAACAACAGGGATAGCTCCAGCAGAGTTGTCGATGGGGAAAAGACCGCACACCAGGTTAAAGATGATATTTCCAAAGGGGACGGGGCAGGGGTGGGTGTGAAACAGCAATAGGAACGTCAATATAGGCCATATCTCTCCTCTAAGCCAGAGAGACAATTTAATTCAGGATGTAGTTTGATGCCAGAGCCATGGGAATGACCCTGTATGAGGTTGATGAGAGGTCAGGTCTCCTGACTTAAAAGTCTGAGTAGAGGAGGTAGTCCTGAACAAACTTGTATCACCTTTTTAAAGCTGTTGCTTCACAAATGGGGCAGGAACAAAACATACCTTGCCCCTCCATAACAGCCAGAAGGTCTGTCAGAAACTGTAGGTTTGCAGGCCCACCCCTCATCTAGTTTCAGGGAACCTTTGGAGTCTGTGATGATTATTTTTTCATAGAATCCCTACAGTGTGGAAGCAGATCATTCAGCCCATGAAGTCCACACAGACCCTCTGAAGAGCATTCCACCCAGACCCAATCCCCAAACCTCCCACCACCCTATCCCTGTATTGCCCATAGCTAATCCACCTAGCTTGCACATCCCTGGACAGTATGGACAATTTTAGCGTGGCCAATCCACCTAACCTGCACATCCTTGGACAGTGGGAGGAAACCCACTCAGACATGGGGAGAATGTGCAAACTCCATACTGTTGCCAGAGGGTGGAATCAAACCCAGGTCCCTGGCCCTGTGAGCCACCACGCCATCCCATGGATGGGTGCAGTCTATATACCGTTACCACCAGGAGAAGAGGTGGAAGCTCTCCCAAAATTCTTTGGACACCAAAGATGAACTACAGTCCAGTACACACCGCCACTGTCAGAGTCTGAGCGAGAGGAGCCAAATCTGGGGTGAAAACACTGCAGGGAAACTACAAGAGAAATGCCAAACCTCCCCATAGGAGGGGAGTGATGTAGTGATCAGAGCCAGATGAATCTTGTTGACTATGAGATCCCTGATTGGCCTAGGATAACAACCCAAATCAGGAAAGCCCCATCTGACCAATTTTAACAGGAGATTTTTAATCTCCTGAGTTCAGGGAATGGACTCTGGCTGTAGCCAGCCAGGTCTATGTACTGTGCAGTTATTTCAACCTGAACTGGAAGGTGACGAATATCCTGGCAGGGAGATTTGCTTGTGCTACTTCAGGAGGTTTTAAACTACTAAAGGTGGTGGCCGCAGGTGGGGACCCAAGGAGAAATCTGAGGCTGGTACAGTAGAGAAGAGGAGCAAGTTTAAAAAGTCAAGGCAGTAAGGTGAATAAACTACAATTATTTCCATGCAAGAGGCCTGATAGGTAAGGCAGATGAACTCTAATCACATTTAGGAATATGGGACAATGATATGATAGCCAAGACTGAAATGACTCAGGGTGGGGCAGGATTGACAGCTTTAATGTTCTAGGGCATAGATGCTATAGGAAAGATGGGAAGAGGTGTTTTTGGTTTAGGATAATATTACAGCTTTATTTTAGGAATATACTCCTGGGCAAACATCTATTGACGTTATATGGGTGGGACTGACCACTGGGAAAGGAACAATTACCTACGGGGATTGTACTGTGGAGTAGAATATGGAAGCTAGAGAACTTGGGGAAATAGACAGTGATATTTTGAAGCATCCATATTACAGCATTAGTATTAGAATCAGCTTTATTATCATGTACTCATTTGAGTACAATGAAAAGTAGGCAAGTTGCCACTTACGGTGCCATTTTAGGTACAAAGTTTCCTTGGTACAGCATTTTCAATCCCTGGGACCTGATCAGGTTTTTCCACAAACTTTGTGGGCAGCTAGGGAAGAGATTGCTGGATTCCGTAGGGAGATATTTGTATCATTAATTGCCACAGGTAAGATGTTGGAAGACTGGAGGTTTACTACAGCGGTGCCATCATTTTAGAAAGGTGTTAAGGAAAAGCCATGGAATAATAGACCGGTGAACCTGTCTGGTGGTATGTTATTGGAGGGGATTTGGAAAGGCAAGGGAAATTGATTTAGGGAGAGTCAACATGGCTTTATGCATGGGAAACTGTCTCACTAACTTGAGTTATTTCAACAAGTGACAACGATGAAGGCAGAGCAGTAGATGCTGTCTACATGGACTTCAGCAAGGTGTTCAAGGTTCTGCAGACTGGTTAGCAAGATTTAGATCACATGGAATCTGAGGGAGGTAGACCGTTGCATACAAAATTGGCTTGGAGATAGGAGGCGGAGTAGTGTTGGAGGGTTATTTTTCAGACTGGAGGCCTGTGACTAGTGGTGTGTCACAAGGATTGGTGCTGGTTCCACTGCTTTTAACATTTCTATAAATGATCTAGGTGTGAATAAAGAAGGTATGGTTAGGAAGTTTGCAGATGACAATGAAGAGAATTACTGCAGTACAGTGGGATCTTGATCAGACAGGCCAGTGGGCTGAGGAATGGGTAGATAGAGTTTAATTTAGATAAATGTGAGGTGCTGCATTTGGTAAGGTAAATCAGGGCAAGGCTTGTACAATTAATGGTTGGGCCCTAGGTACTGTCGCTGAACAAATGGGCCAGGTGCATAATTCCTTGAAAGTGGAGTCGCAGGTAGACAGGGTGGAGATGATATATGTTGGATATGCTTGCTTCATTGATCAATGCATTTGGGTATAGGAGTTAGGAGTTCATCTTGTGGCTGTACAGGACACTGTTAGGCTACTTCTGGAAATGCCGCATTCAACTTTGGTCTCCCTGTTATCGGAGAGATGTTAACTTTTGAAACGGTTCAAAAAAGACTAACGAGAATGTTACCAGGATTGGGGTGTTTCAGCAATAGAGAGGCTGAATAGACTGGGTGTTTTCCCCTCACGCATCTGAGGCTGAGGGTAACCTTATGGATATTTATAAAATCATGAAGGGCATGGATAGGATTAATACCCTGGACCTTTTTCCCCACGGTAGGGGAATCCAAAACTAGAGGGCATAGATTTAAGATGAGGGGAAAAAGATTTAAAAGGGACCTGAGAGGTGACCTTTTCACACAGAGGGTGGTACATGTATGAACAAGCTGCCAGAGCAACTGGTGGAGGCAGGTATAATCACCACATTTAAAAGACCACTGGATGGTACATGAATAATAAGGGTTTAGAGGAATCATAAGCCAAATACTGGCAAATCAGAATAGGATACACGGTTGGCACAGACAAGTTGGACCAAAGGGTCTGTTTCCATGCTATATATCTCTGATACATGACTGAATTGTTTTGAGGAAGTAACAAGGAGAACTGATCAGGGCAGTGCAATTCTCATTGTCAAAAAAGTCTTATTAAAACCCGCAAAGGCTACTAAGTCCTACACGGCAGACTAGTTAAAAATCAAAAACATTAACAAAGAAATTAACAATTTCTTTGTTAATGTAGGGATCATGAAGTCTTTAGATGACACAAGTAGCTGCACAGTTGATAGTAAGGATGACCGATTAGGTGGGCAGAAAAGTGGCAAAATTGAATTCAAACCATGAAGTGGTGCATTTGGGGAAGCTGAACAAGTCAAAGGAGTACACAATTAATGGGGAAAGTACAGAGAGGTGTGAAAGGAAGTGAGGGGTTTCAGAGTGAATGTCCATAGGTCGCTCAACATAGTTGGTTAGGTCGATTAAAGGTGGTTAAGAGCAGAAAGGTTACTTTGGAACTGTTTAAATCACTATTTACACTGCAATTCATCTGTGGAGTGCAGTTCAAGTCATCTCATTATAAAAATGATGTAACTACACTCGAAAGGGTGCAAAGGAGATTTAGGAAGCTGTTAGTTTATAGTCAGGACTAGAAGTGCAGGTGTGGGGAAAGATTAAATAGACAGGCATTTATCGACTCTCGCATCTTCCTCAAGCCTTGGAATATAAAGCTAAAAACATTTGGACACTAAAAGCAGATCATCCCCATCCATCAGCTTCTGAAAGTCAGTTAAATCTACAGGGTCAGTTTTATGCATCATGAGGAGAAATAATAACAGTCTAAAACAAATAGATGGAAAATTGTAATGAATTCAAACAGCAGGCATTGGGCTCTAACTTTTAATTCCTTGCACCATCCCCAGTTGACAGCATGGATACAGACCTCTGAGAAGAGAGTTCATAGCACAGTCAAATTCTTAGTAAGACTCCTCTTTAAAATTAAGTTCCAGCTATCCAAGGATCACAGAAAATCTTTGAAATTCTGCTGTGCCCTAGTAGTTTCTACAAAGCAGTGTCATTCCATAAACAAATCTCTCAAAGTATAACTTTACTTAAATGTTAAGGAATTTGGTTTATAAAATGATTTTTTTTCAAGTTTTCAATTCTGGGTTCAAACAAGTAATACTTTAGGGTGTGTTTACCTGGCACTTGGATGAGTTCCATCCTATCGAGTAAGGCTGGAGGAATGGTAGCAGTAGTGTTGGCTGTAGCTATAAAAAGCACTTGGGACAGGTCAAAGGAGACATTTAAGTAGTGGTCAGTGAAACT
The DNA here is from genome assembly GCF_030684315.1 of Stegostoma tigrinum. NCBI lineage: Eukaryota > Metazoa > Chordata > Chondrichthyes > Orectolobiformes > Stegostomatidae > Stegostoma > Stegostoma tigrinum. Next base: position 29,712,366 of record NC_081369.1, read on the forward strand.
ATGATTCTGTTCAGGATCCAACACCTGAAGATAAATTAACCATAAGTTCAGATAAAATGTAGCTAATATTTTGTATAGCATTCAAAGAACAGTGTGTATTAACTGAAACATAACAACAATATCCTAATGGTACTAGAAAACTAATGTTGATTCATTTTTAAAATGCTAACAATTACTAGACTTCATGCTAGAACAACTAGCAGGGGAAAGACTTTTCAACAGACACCCTACAATTGATCTATAAATCAGTAAATTGTTTGCAATTGAAGCCAAAAGAAAGGTGGTGGACACTTCTACTATTAACACTTCCTCATGAGGAAAATGTATACCCAGCGTGCTGGGTTTGTTTTCAAATAGAAGTAGTCAGAACAACACAAAAAGATTAAAGCTAAACAGGAATATTAGAACATTACCTATAAATTACATCCCAGGTAGTTTGCTGGGTTCTATACGGCTACTAGGGTACAGATAAGGAATTTGTACACATTACCGTATTTCTTTTTTGGTGAGTACTATGGTCAACAAAATACAAATGTCTTAATAGTATCCGAGATAATGGGAACTGCAGATGCTGGAGAATTCCAAGATAATAAAATGTGAGGCTGGATGAACACAGCAGGCCAAGCAGCATCTCAGGAGCACAAAAGCTGACGTTTCGGGCCTAGACCCTTCATCAGAGAGGGGGATGGGGAGAGGGAACTGGAATAAATAGGGAGAGAGGGGGAGGCGGACCGAAGATGGAGAGTAAAGAAGATAGGTGGAGAGAGTATAGGTGGGGAGGTAGGGAGGGGATAGGTCAGTCCAGGGAAGACGGACAGGTCAAGGAGGTGGGATGAGGTTAGTAGGTAGGTGGGGGTGCGGCTTGGGGTGGGAGGAAGGGATGGGTGAGAGGAAGAAACGGTAATGCTACACTTGTCCCCACACCTCCTCCCTCACCCCTATCCCAGGCCCCAAGATGACATTCCACATTAAGCAGAGGTTCACCTGCACATCTGCCAATGTGGTATACTGCATCCACTGTCCCCGGTGCGGCTTCCTCTACATTGGGGAAACCAAGCGGAGGCTTGGGGACCGCTTTGCAGAACACCTCCGCTCAGTTCACAACAAACAACTGCACCTCCCAGTCGCAAACCATTTCCACTCCCCCTCCCATTCTCTAGATGACATGTCCATCATGGGCCTCCTGCACTGCCACAATGATGCCACCCGAAGGTTGCAGGAACAGCAACTCATATTCCGCCTGGGAACCCTGCAGCCATATGGTATCAATGTGGACTTCACCAGTTTCAAAATCTCCCCTTCCCCTACTGCATCCCTAAACCAGCCCAGTTCGTCCCCTCCCCCCACTGCACCACACAACCAGCCCAGCTCTTCCCCCCCACCCACTGCATCCCAAAACCAGTCCAACCTGTCTCTGCCTCCCTAACCGGTTCTTCCTCTCACCCATCCCTTCCTCCCACCCCAAGCCGCACCCCCATCTACCTACTAACCTCATCCCACCTACTTGACCTTTCCGTCGTCCCTGGACTGACCTATCCCCTCCCTACCTCCACGCCTATACTCTCTCCACCTATCTTCTTTACTCTCCATCTTCGGTCCGGCTCCCCCTCTCTCCCTATTTATTCCAGTTCCCTCTCCCCATCCCCCTCTCTGATGAAGGGTCTAGGCCCAAAACATCAGCTTTTGTGCTCCTGAGATGCTGCTTGGTCTGCTGTGTTCATCCAGCCTCACATTTTATTATCTACAAATGTCTTAATAGTTGAGATACAAGGTGCAATACAAAACTGAACGCATTCTGATGTAAACCCTCAGACTAATTATAAAACTTGAAGTAAAAAACCACTCAAATAAGGCTCACTAATGTTATAGAAATTTGACACAAGTTAAAAGAAAAACTCGGCAATGGTGAAAAGAATGCTAAGAATTTAGAACATTTCACATTATAAGTTCGACCAATAGCTTCCAGTTGGCTATACATGATACTATGACATTTTTATGAGATACATTACAGATCTATAAACAGCAAACTGGTGGTAGAAAAAGACTAGGCATAAAAAGAGACTAAAACACAAGATCTTTTATTTTGAAACTTGAGTGGAATTGAGTGTTTGCACCCAAGCCGAGGGAGGAAAACAATAAAATGAGTAAATATTCCTTTGCTAGAGATTTACTTCTTATTACCCTTAGGATTTTTCAATGCAGACTACCAGGTCAAGCTTGCCCAATTCAGCCATTAAGCAATTTAAATTTTGGAATATTTGTACCTCCAAGAGAGCTGCTGCAGGATCCCCCTGGAGACTTTTTCCTAATTTATCTACTTCATCCAGGAGGAACACCGGATTATTCATGCCAACAGTTCTTAAACCATTGATGATTCTGCCAGGCATGCTGCCCACATATGTTCGTCTGAAAGACATCATATTCAAATCTTTAGAAAATAGTGTAAAGACTCTGTTTTCTTTTAATGAGGGAGTGTTAAGCTCAATAATGAAAAGGCACTAGCTAAACTGAAAAGAGAAGAAAAATGAAAGTTTATGCGCTATCCTCATACTTCCATTCACCCAATTTGGGGCTGTGCATTAGTATACTCAGCTGTGGTACATTACTAACTAGAAAATGCATGGGATGGGTCAGATTATTTCTGAACGTAGAAAACAATACCCTCCCAGAACAATGCAAATATACTGAGACTATCCGGGTAAATTTATTAAGGTTTTATCAATAGGACATAGAACAGTACAGCACAGTACAGGCCCTTCGGCCCACGATGTTGTGCCGAACTTTTACCCTAAATGTAAGGTCTATCTAACCTCCATCTCTACCTTATACTATCATCCACATGCCACTTAAATGCCCCTAATGAGGCTGACTCCACTACCCTCTCTGGCAACGCATTCCACGCCCCAGCCACTCTGAGTAAAGAACTTACCTCTGACATCTCCCCTGTGTCTACCTCCACTCAATTTAAAACTATGCCCCCTCATAATAACTACCTCCACCCTAGGAAAAAAGTCTCTGGCTGTCTACTCTATCTATATCTCTGATCATTTTGTACACCTCTACCAAGTCACCTCTCACCCTTCGTCGTTCTGAAGAGAAAAGCCCTAGCTCTCTCAATCTTTCCTTGTAAGACCTTCCCTCTGTTCCAGGCAACATCCTGGTAAATCTCCTCTGCATCTTTCCCAATGCTTCCGCATCTTTCATGTAATGAGGTGACCAGAACTGGACAGAATACTCCAGATGTGGCAGAACTAGGGTTTTGTACAGCTGGAGCAAAACTTTGTGGCTCTCGAACTCAATCCTTCTGTTAATGAAAGCCAACACACCATAAACCTTTTTAACAACTCTAACCATCTGGGTGTCAGCTTTCAGGGAACTGTGGACATGAACCCCAAGATCCCTCTGCTCCTCCACACTACCAAGAATCTTTTCATTAACCCTGTATTCTGCTTTCAAATTTGCCCCTCCAAAATGAATCACCTCACACTTTAAGACTAAACTCTATCTGCCACTTCTCGGTTCATCCTATCAATGTCCCTTTGTAAACTATAACAGCCCTCTGCACTATTCACAACTCGACCCACCTTCGTATCATCCGCAAACTTATTAATCCACCCTTCCACTCCTATATCCAAATCATTTACAAAAATCACAAATAGAAAAAGGACCCAGAACAGATCCTTCTGGTACACAACTCGTAACTGAGCACCATGTAGAATACTGTCTGTCCACTACCACCCTTTGTCTTCTAGGGGTCAGCCAATTCTGAATCCAATCTGCCACATTTTCCCCTATCCCATGCTTCCTTACTTTCTGCATAAGCCTACCATGGGAAACCTTATCAAACGCCTTACTTAAATCCATGTATACCACATCTACCGTTCCACCTTCATCCACGTGTTTGGCTATCTCTTCAAAGAATTCAATAAGGTTTGTGTGGCATGATCTACCCCTCACAAATCCGTGCTATCATGAATCAAACTGGGCCTATCGAAGTGATCATAAATCCTATCTCTCAGAGCCCTTTCCAATAATTTACCCACCACTGAAATAAGACTAACGGGCCTGTAATTCCCTTTTTTGAAGAAGGGAATGACATTTGCCACTCTCCAATCTTCTGGCATTATACCAGCGGACAGTGAGGATCATTGCCAATGCCTTGCGATTTCTTCCCTCACTTCCCAAAGAATCCTTGGATAAATCCCATCAGGTGCGGGGGAGATACTATCTTCAAGTTCCTCAAAATTCGTAGTAGATTTTCCTCACTAACATCCACCTCCTCTAGCCTACCAGCCTGTTTCACACTGTCCTCCCCTACAACCAGGTCCCTCTCAGTTATGAAAATCGAAGAAAAGTATTCATTAAGGACCTCTCCTATCTCTTTAGGTTCCGTGCACAATCCTTTACAATCCTTGATCGGCCCTACCCTTTCTCTGGGCATTCTCTTATTCCTCACCTACGTATGAAAAGCCTTGGGGTTTTCCTTGATCCTATCTGCCAAGGTTTCTCATGCCCCTTTATTGCTCTCCTGAGCCCTTTCTTCAGCTCCTTCCTGGTTAACCTGTATCCCTCTCAAGCCTTTTCCGATCCCTGTTTCCTAAACCTTATATAAGCATCCTTCTTCCTCTTAACTAGTCATTCAACTTCTCTTGAGAACCAAGGCTCCCTCACTCGACCGCCATCTTCCCTGCCTGCAACATTCCCAACATTCATTTGTGGCTTAGTATCAAATTTTGCTCGATAACCATCTTGTGAAATATCCTAGTACATTTTACTATGTTAAAAGGGCATTATTAAAATGTCTGCTGTTGAAAATAAAAACTACTGGTTCACATAATTATATAATTAAACTCAGGAATACCACTAGAATTTCCTAATAATCTGAATAATTGATGATCATAATTCAAAGGTCTGGTTAGGAAGTTATACATCGCGCAATATAAAGTAGGGTTCTCTCTAACTATTAAGAGCAACACCAAAATGAGAAAAACCAAAAGTGTGGGCTTCATGATTACATTTAACTTAACAGCTACCAATTTGTTAAATTCACTGAGATTCTGCAGGATCAGCGTATGTATACTGGACCAGGAAATTATATTAAGGCACAAATTACAGTTCATTTTGGAGCAGTGTGAACTCATCCATTGTAGATCGAAAAAAGGAAAATCATACTATATTCTTAAATGGTAAGACTTCGAAATCTGGAGAAACAAGATGGTTTATGGAGTTATGAAAATATACATTTCACTAAACACAAGTTTACAGATATGAAGGGCAAATAAAAAGGAAAATGGAAGCTTGGTTTTTATCTGAAAAAGGCAAGAATAGAAATGGTGAGGGTGTGAGGCTTCAAATGCACAGAGATTTCAACAGATCCTATTGAGAACACTGTGTAGTGTCTGTAATGAGATCAGCCATGTGGACCTCTCAGAATATGAGTTCCCTGACTGGACCAGATTAACAACCCCATTATAGGAAAGTGATGGCCTAGTGGTATTTTACTGGACTATTAATCCAGAGACCCAGACAGTGTTCAGGGGAACAGGTTTGAATCCCACCATAGCAGATGGTAGGATTTGAATTCAATAAAATATCTGGAATTAAGAATCTAATGATGACTATGAATCCATTGTTGATTGTTGGAAAAACCCGTATGGTTCACTAATGTCCTTTAGGGATGGAAACTGCCATCCTTTCCTGGTCTGGCCTACATGTGACTCCAGATCCAATATGTGGTTGACTCTCAACTGCCCTCTGGGCAATTAGGGATGGGCAATAAATGATATCTGGCCAGTGATGCCTTCATCCCATGAATGAATTAAGAAAACAAAAATAAGAGCGCCCTGGCTGACAGGAGTGTCAGAGTTTCTGTTCACTGAGCGCTAGCTCTCGGGGAGCTGGATCAGCATCAAGGACTCTCCACGTGAAATTACAGGGTGACTTGTTGACAGAATACCAGCCTCTTTTGGAGTTATTTCACACTGTATTCATTTTTGAAATGTAAAAGTAGCCTTAAACATACACAGTAAAGATTCACAAGAGTGCCAAGTCTCTAAATAAAATTTTCTGAGGATGGCTGGTATAATTTTGATTTGTACATTCTCTGAATTCACTTGGCGATGGGGTGATCTAATTGGCATCTTTAAAAATAGTATAGTTATTCAACAGATAAGGATTTCTTCTGGTTGAAAAATCCAGGGCAAAGGGGCATAAATCTTAAAATTACAGCAAAGCCATTTAGAAACTAAATCAGAAAGGACTTTCACACAAAGCATAACAGACATCTGGAACTCTTCAGAAATGTTCTAGATACAAGGTCAGTTGAAATTTCCAAAACCGGAATTGATAGATACTAGTTAGGCAAGGGCTATCTAACTAAATGACAGAACAAGCTCATGGGGCTGAATGCCCTCACCTGGTTACTCTGTTTCAATTATATATCTAGGATTCTGTCAATGTAAGTCAAAGCAATGTTTACTTCTTTAAGGTGTGAAAGAATTCTGGAGTCGATTTTACCATATTTTCTTGAAAAATCTTTTTGACTGTTTCTTTTCCAGCCACGAAACACAACTAGCAAGATTCAAAGCAAGTTGTTGGAATTTTGGAAGTCTGTCATTCTAAGCAAAGGCCTTATGTTTTATTGTCGTAAAACGAAAATATTTTAAATAGTAAAAGGGATCCAAATATAACAACTGACAAATTTACAAAAAAGAAACAGCAATGTTAACGTGCTAATGTCATTGAATATGAATATTTCATCGGAATTTCACCAAAGGGGTTTAAGATGTACAAGTCCAAATTTCTAAGTATTACTTCAAACAAGACAGACATTCAAATATCTATAGTATAAATACCTGTGGCCACGAATGTCAGACTGATCACACACTCCACCCAGTGCTATCCTGTAAAACTCTCTGCCAAGAGTCTTGGCGATTGATCTGCCCACACTGGTCTTGCCCACACCAGGAGGTCCCACAAAGCAGAGGATAGGTCCTTTCAGGTTGTTTTTAAGTTGTCTGACTGCAAGATACTCTAACACCCTTTGTTTGAGCTTTTGCATTGCATAATGGTCACTGTCAAGTAAAAGTCTTGCAGCACGAAGATCCAAGCGATCTGTAAACCAATTATAAATCACATCGTCAATAGATATGTGATAATGCTACAGTCTTTAAAAAACCCAACATCATTGATGCTGTACAATTAAACAATTCTGTACATTCCTCGGGGTTATGCCATAGGATGTGCTCCTTTTAATATTTACCAATTATTATTTTGCATCTACAGACTTATAAATAAAGTTACTTGGTTCTCAAGTAATATAAACTGCAATATTCATCATTCTTAAGTAAATTTAATGAAGGGGTCTACATTTAATGTTAAATGTTAACTTTGGTAAACAGACTATAAACAACGGCAACAACTGTGTATAAGGCAGGAATACTGAAAAAAAACAATAGATCCGGATCAAACGGACCAAAGAAAGTGACTACACTGAAACATCAGAAGCATTACATAAGCTATTACATTTCACACAAATATATCTATAATGTTCAATGCATTTTTCATGATCTAGAAAATACATTATAAACTACTTTACTCTAAAGCCAATAAATTACATGTAGTAAACAAAGCAATGAGAATTATTGACAAATTGTCACCCATAAATACTGTAACACAAAGCAACAATTAACAGCAACTTTACACTTCATTACACAAATAATTTAATGCCATGTCCCACATTACCCATCAACAATTAAACAATTATAGCCACTTAATTAGTTACATTCCAGCAAATATGAATGCAATTGCACCAATCTAGTACAAATTATAAATATGTCAAAAGATTTTTCAGAAGACTCCAACTACGAGAATCAACACATTTCTTCCATGTATTTATAGCAAATCCCCAAGGTGATTTAAAGGAACAACTTGAATCATGATGATTTTTATGACAGGCTTTATGCAAGTTTAATCCTTTCAATTTAGAATACCTTGAAACATGTTTAATTGAGAAGCAAGCATCTGTTATCATAAAAGTTTAACCAGTGGCACAAAGGCAAAGGATATAAGAATGTGCAAATAGCCAAGATGTTGAAAAGCATGGGAGAAGTCTGAACCAGAAAAAGACAAAATACTGAAGGTTGGTTGAGAATATAAAATGTCAAAAGCCATAGTTTGTTAAAAAACATACCAATGCAGAAAATACTAACAATTTTTTTCTGTGCACAGAACTGCCTACCAGACCTGTGCTCTGATGATATAACTGAAGTGCCAACCTGCATTCAAATGGTTACAAATAGGGAGGACAGATTGAGAAAGTGAGCAAGAGGTCTTTCAGGTAATTGGGCCCATATTATCTTGGCATCACAACTATTCAAGAAAAGTATACTCATGTCTGGGTGACGTATGAAACTTATATATAATTAAGAACAAGTGATTAAATAATAAAATTGAAGCAGAAAGGAAGGAGAAATAACAAGCCTGAATTAGTTCTCAATCTATCAGGCAAAATATGGCCCTAAGGAGTTGCTTTCCATACTTATGAGTTTTTGGAAATTGAATATCTATACTATTGATATATGTGTGGCATGGTGACTGAGTGGTTAACACTGCTGCCTCACAGTGTCAAGAACCCAGGTTCAATTCCAGCCTCAGGTGACTGCCCTGCCGTGGAGTTTGCATGTCTCCCCAAGTATGTGAAAATTTCCTCTGGGTGCTCTGCTTTCCTCCCACAGTCCAAAAGTGTGCAAGTTAGGTGGATAGGTCATGTTAAATATCCCCACAGTGTTCAGGGATGTGCAGGTAAGGTGGGTTGTCCATGGGAAATACAGAGTTATTGGGATAGGGTAGAACAAGAAGTCTGGGTGGGATGCTCTTCAGAGGGTTGGTGTGGACCTGATGGGTTAAGTGGCCTGTTTCCACAGGGTTTCTAACATTCTATATGAAGTACAGATGACAGCAATCTTAATTAGTAATTTAATTACTTACAGGAGGTGGAAGTGATCTCAAAAATGGACAGAAAGGGAATAAAAAAGTCCTGTTCTTCCTAGAAAATGCCATTCTTTACTTCTTACAGGGAATACTATTTTGGATTTTCCCGTTATAATGATGCCACAGACGTAGTGTGTTAGGATTCAGGCCCAAGAGCTGCCCAGCAATGAACCCAGTTTTAATATTGCCATGAACTCCTGGCACTAACAACCCATCTGAGTTGAAGTTTGACATTTAGGAAGGGGAAGTAGCAGCTGCTGTTGGATTTAAACATCTGCAGAAGCTTAGAAGCCCAGGCATGATCACTTTTGTGAATGCCATAGCAATCTGCTGCTGTGTATAGAGCCCCATATTTTCACACACTAAATTTTCTTTTGGGTAAAGTAAGGCAGAGAGGAGGTGTTCTTCAGGAACAAGCAAAGAATCCAAAAGAAAGTGCTCAGATGCTGACAAAAAGGACTAGAGCTGTCAATTTCATTCCACAACTCAAGACCACATAATATCTAAAGTGAAGTAAGTCAAGCACACTTTCCTAGGTTCATAAATCACCAGGAACAGACATCGACCCTAATTCCAAGTCAACAACCGAACTGGATGTGAAGGGATGTAATCTGCTGGAGGCTGTTAATTAACAAGTTCGCTCCAGAAGCCCCATCCAATTTAAGGACAACTGATAAACCTGGAAACTGACTGGCAACAGCTCTGTAGGACTGATGAAAGCAGCTGATGAAAGAAGAAATGGAGGGCACTTTAAAGAAGAGTCACATTCTGATGAATTATAAAATCATACAAAAAAATGGAAGTTGTCAAACCACCATTGTGGTTAGTGCAGAAGTAAAGAAGGCCTACCTGGTCATGCAACTTGGAAAGTGCCTCCAGACAACAGCAAGATTTTAGCTGTAGTCGGGCGGTGAATGCACCACTGAAAATTCAGTGGCAACAGCAATTCGCCTACAAGTGGACACTCAATCAGCAATCCACTTCTGCAAGGAAGGTAGCTGGTGGCAGTCAAGCCCCAGCCCTGGCAAGGTTGCTGAAAGGCAGAATCATATCGAGGGGCTGCTTAATGCTCCATACCAATTTCCGTGCATTTTGAAAAGTTAGGTCCTGAATTTCACAGGACAAAGAACACTTCAAATTTACAGCTCTCTTCCCATTAATTTTAGAAGTAGTTCAATAGTTCACTATTATTGCTCTGAAGGAACTACTTGCTTCCACCTGCAAGTCTTCCTTCACTAATGCACAGGAAAAGCCTCCTACTACATGATTGCTTGCTTCCTGCATCACCATTATGGTTTGACAGCTGATAAGCACCTGGTCGTGGAAACTGAACGATACTGACATTTTGCATTCTTCCTCAAAATAAAGAAAAGGCTTTACTAAAGACATTAGCCAAAGGCGATACACATTTCTCCAACCCAATACGGGGAGGGCAGAGCACATTTGTAGGATAACTTAGTCTTGACATTTTGCTCCTTTTCATTCAAGATTTTATTTTATCCTGCATTTGAGATGAGTAAAATAGATTAGAAAATCTTCGTGTAACTTTATACACCGAAACACGTGAATTTTTGCCTCAAGAAACATAGTCTAGACTGTCTTAGGATGCAGCACAGCATAATAACAGGAAGAAGATTTACAAAGCCTCTCTGCTTCCAAACAAGCTGCCATACTGTCACATGGACTATCATTTACCCTGTCACCAGCACAGAAGCATCCTTTCTATTCCAAAAGGAGGTTAAACATGCAGTGAACAATAGACAATGCAAAAGAAATCATAGGGGGTGAGAGTGAGATGAGAGAGAAAATGCTTTTGACCAAAGAAGAAACATTGTCCTCCCTCATCCCATACCAATGGCTTATATTTTCAAAGGAATACTTGCAGAGCTTCAAGCAGATGGGCAAAACCAAGGAATGGACAACCTCTAGGTTTGTTCCTCTTCAAGGACCTCCTCTAGCATGTCTCTTCTTCAAATAAAAGACATGCTATATGCACTACAACTCCCAATTCCTTGTGGTCTAACCAAACCATACTGCAGAGCTCTGAGCCAAAGTGATTGAAAATGGAAAAATAGAAAATACATTATCACAGCCGGATGGAATTATTGCTAGAATTGGACAGACGATAAAGTGAAAAGAAAATATTAAGGGATCTCTATCCCTGCATATGCCAAGCCTCTTATCATCAAAACAACACAAAATCTCTCAACACAAAATCCTTTCCTCAGATAGACTTGCTCAGTAATTTAAAGTTTGACTTTGCATGAAGTTATAAATAAATAGCCAGTTTGATTTGAAGGCTAAGACAACTACAAATTAGAATATATAACCTAGATGGACAAATTCTGTACTATTGTAAGGAGTGTTGTACAGAGGGTGGTGCCATGTTTTGGATGAAAGCTTTGATGCTGTTTTCCAGTACAGGTATGTGTTTCAGAAATCTAATGAAAACCAGAAAATCCGCCTGGTTTCATAGTCAATATTATATTGTACTCGAACAACACTACCAAGAACAAAAAATGTCAGGTCATTTGTTCATTTGCTATTTTTGGGGCTGAACAATTAGCCAAGTGGTGCCTTTGGAACTCCACAGTTGGGGCCAAATGGGGACCAAAATCTTGCCCTGTGTAGAGTACAATGACCTGGCAATGACATTCCTCAAAAGGGAGCTTGCTATCCATTTGGACAGCAGGCTGCATCTCAAAGCTGGAGGGCAAATATAAAGCCCTCTAACACTGAAAAACATCACAGAACTCCTTTTTCAGAAAAGAGACACCTTGAGATGCGAGGATTGGGATTTAAAGCAATCTTTAACATTAAGCAAATAATTTCTAGGCTGTGTCTGCTGACATTAGCACTCTCCATTGTGTAGGGGCGGCACGGTGGCTCAGTGGTTAGCACTGCAGCTTCACAGTGCCAGGGACCCAGGTTCGATTCCAGCCTTGGGTAACTGTCTATGTGGAGTTTGCACATTCTCCCCGTGTCTGCATGGGTTTCCTCCGGGTGCTCCGCTTTCCTCCCAAGTCCAAAGATGTGCAGGCGAGGTGGATCGGCCATGCTAAATTGCCCGTAGTGTTCAAGGGTGTGTGGGTTATAGGGGGATGGGTCTGGGTGGGATGATCCAAGGGGTGGTGTGGACTTGTTGGGCTGAAGGGCCTGTTTCCACACTGTAGGGAATCTAATCTAATCTAATCATGACATCATCATCATATTTTTACACAACAGCATACTGGGTCTGGAATTGTGTGCACGTGTGTTCCTGGGCTAGTGTGCATACAGAATTTCCCCACAGTTGCTGACTTCAGTAGACACTGCCATGTTCATTACGAAATATACTGATCCCTTTTAACAAAGCATATCACTTGAGCTCCATGATCATTTGTTAATGCACTTTTCTTTTGCTTCTGGATTACTCAGATTTGCTTCTGACCTGTTGTGCTTTTATTCCAGGGCAGTTCCACCATTAGTTCCAGATAATTCCTGGTCAAAGCAAACTCTGGCATTGACTGAGGCATTTTCTTTAACCTGTAAATGGCAAACGTCATTGAAAATAAAATGTAAATAACTTGGATGTGAAGTTTTAAGGTCACTTTTGTGACTGCAGAATTGATTCAAACCGACAAAAAACAGCCAGAAAACATTTTCAACTAACAAAGGTAATGGGAACTGCAGATGCTGGAGAATCCGAGGTAACAAGGTGTAGAGCTGGATGAACACAGCAGGCCAAGCAGCATCTTAGGAACACAAAAGCTGACGTTTCGGGCCTAGACCCTTCATCAGAAAAGGGCGATGGGGAGGGGATTCTGAAATAAATAGGGGGAGAAGCGGAGGTGGACCAAAGATGGATAGAGGAGAAGATAGGTGGGGAGGAGATTGGTCAGTCTGGAGAGGACGGACAGGTCAAGGGGGCAGGATGAGGTCAGTACGTAGGAAATGGAGGTGTGGCTTGAGGTGGGAGGAGGGGATAGGTGAGAGGAAGAACAGGTTAAGCAGGCGGGGACCATCTGGGCTGTTTTTGGGAATGTAGTAGGGGGAGGGGAGATTTTGAAGCTGGTGAAATCCACGTTGATACCATTGGGCTGCAGGGTTCCCACGCGGAATATGAGTTGCTGTTTCTGCAACCTACGGGTGGCATCATTATGGCACTGCAGGAGGCCCAGGATGGACATGTCATCTAAGGAATGGTGGGGGGGGGGGGGGGGGGGGGCGCAGTTGAAATGGTTCGCAGCTGGGAGGGGCAGTTGTTTTTTGCAAACCAAGTGTAGGTGTTCAGCAAAGCGATCCCCAAGACTCTGCTTGGGTTCCCCAACGTAGAGGGAGCTACACCAGGTACAGCGGATGCAGTATACCATGCAGGTGAACATCTGCTTGATGTGGAAAGTCATCTTGGGGCCTGGGATGGGGGTGAGAGAGGTGGTGTGGGGGCAGGTGTAGCACTTACTGCGGTTGTACGGAAAAGTGCCGGGTGTGGTGGGGTTAGAGAGGAGTGTGGAGCAGATAAGGGAGTCGCAGAAAGGGTGGTCTCTCCGGAAGGCAGGCAAGGGTGGGGTTGGAAAAATGTCTCCAGTCGTGGGGTCAGATTGTAAATGGCAGAAATGTCGGAGGATGATGTGTTGTATCCGGAAGTTGGTGGGGTGGTATGCGAGGACTAGAGGGATTCTCTTTTGGCGGTTATTGCTGGGACGGGGTGTGAGGGATGAGGTGCGGGAAATGTGGGAGACACAGTAGAGGGGATTCTCGACCACTGTGGTGGGGGGGGATGTTGCGATCCTCGAGGAACGAGGATCGCTGGGATGTACGAGAGTGGAATGCGTCATCCTGGGAGCAGATGCGGCGGAGGTGAAGAAATTGGGAATAGGGGATGGAATTTTTGCAGGAAGGTGGGTGGGAGGAGGTGCACTCTAAGTAGTTGTGGGAGTCGGTGGGCTTGAAATGGACATCGGTTTGTAGGTGGTAGCCTGAGATGGAGACAGAGGGGTCCAGGAAGGTGAGGCATGTGTTGGAGATGGTCCAGGTGAACTTAAGATTGGGGTGGAAGGTGTTGGTGAAGTGGATGAACTGTTCGAGCTCCTCTTGGGAGCATGAGGCAGCGCCAATACAGTCATCAATGTAATGGAGGAAGAGATGGGGTTTAGGGCCAGTGTAGGTGCGAAAGAGGGACTGTACCACATAACCTACAAAGAGGCAGGCATAGCTTGGGCCCATGCGAGTACCCACGGCCACCCCTTTGTCTGTAGGAAGTGGGAGGAATCGAAAGAGAAATTGTTGAGGGTGAGGATGAGTTCGGCTAGGCAGATGAGGGTGTCAGTGGAGGGGGACCGGTCGGGTCTGCGGGACAGGAAGAAGCGGAGGGCCTTTAGGCCATCTGCATGGGGAATGCAGTCGTATAGGGACTGGACATCCATGGTGAAAATGAAGTGTTGGGGGCTGGGGAATTGGAAGTTCTGGAGGAAGTGGAGGGTTTGGGTGGTGTCACGGATGTAGGTAGGGAGTTTCTGGACCAAGGGGAAAAAAAATGGAGTCCAGATAGGTGGCGATGAGTTCAGTGGAGCAGGAGCAGGCGGAGACAATAGGTCGACCAGGGAAGGCCAGTTTGTGGATTTTGGGAAGGAGATAGAAGCGGGCTGTGCGGCGTTGGGGAACAATGAGGTTGGAGGTCACCTGAGGTGATGAGGTCATGGATGGTTTGGTGCTCAGGGATGGGGTCATGATCAAGGGGGCGGCAGGTGGTGGTGTTGGAAAGTTGGCATCTCGCCTCAGCAATGTAAGGGTCAGTGCGCCATACTACAATTGCGCCTCCTTTGTCTGCGGATTTGATGGTGAGGTGGATTGGAGCGGAGGGAGCAGAGGCCTGCACATTCTGCAGGGGAGAGGTTGGAGTGGGTTAGAGGGGTGGAGAGGTTGAGGTGATTGATGTCTTCACTGCGAAGCCTCTTCCAGGATGCCTAACCTGAAGAAGTTACCCTCCTCCCTCCAGACCCACCTCAGGGGATCTCTCTCCCACTGCAGCACTCTTGTCGTCTCTTCTTGAAACTGCTCGACCATGTCCTGAAGCAAACCAGGTACCACAGCCACATCACCTTCCTCAGCACCTGCCTATGGAACCAAATCATCCCCAATGGACTACAGTCCACATTCAAGCCTTCTCAATTTGGTCCCAACCGTGACCGTATCTACATCCAGAACACTGAGACTCTTCAAAAGTGTTTCTCCCTGCGAGTCCTGAAACACACACTCGCAACCATGCGCCGGCATCTCCAGGCAGTGCAATTCCGCCTGCCCCAGCTCAGAGCCTCCCTCTCCCAGACCTGCGAAGGACCTCTCCTGTTTTTTATCCTCCGCAGGATCCACTGACTAAACACACAGTTCTACCCAGCTTTACTGGACACCAAAAGCCGTAAGTACAACAAACTCACTGGTTCCTGCCACCTTAAACAGGATTCCTCCACCTCCCAAATCCCCAGCCTGACCCTGCACCTCCCCAACAATGCACCCGCCGCCATGGCTGTGTGTGGGGTGTGTGTGTGGGGTGGTTTGGGTCTGGGAGAGATGATTTTTGGAGGGTTGCTGTGCGCCAAATGGTCTCTTTCCTTACTGTAGACATTATCTACCATGAGGCCACAGCCGGTCAACCCACTGATGATGTCACATCTGCCACTGCCAGGCACACCACTTCCGGGATCGCGAACACGACCACTGCTGTGGCCACCGCCTCCACGTCTACTACTTATACCACCAACACCACCATCACCGCTGCTGCTGCCGCCCACCCCGCTCCTGCTAGCTCCCCACCTATCTTCTCCTCTCTCCGTCATCGGTCCGCCTCCCCCTCTCTCCCTATTTATTTCAGAATCCTCTCCCCATCCCCCTCTCTGATGAAGGGTCTAGGCCCGAAACGTCAGCTTTTGTGTTCCTGAGATGCTGCTTGGCCTGTTGTGTTCATCCAGCTCCACACTTTGTTATCTCCAACTAGCAAATATTTGAATATCCCTGGGAAGGAATTTAGAACCGTGATGGGCAATGATAACCAAAAAAAATCACTAAATTTAAACAAAACATAAAAAGACATGTGAGAGTCCCACAATGGAATCTGAAAACAGTCCATTAATTAACTGTACTGTTGATGCTGATGATACCTGTCAAAGGCCTCCAAATCAGAATATTGTTTTGAAACATTAATTTAGTTTTACAGAAACAGAGCAACAACACCAACAGACTACGAATACATTCAACCTTGACAGTATATGCTGCACTGTCACACATTTTGAAATGATGTAATGGCAACAGCATAAAAATTTAAAAGGATAATCTAAACTATTGTGTACCTTTTTTAGAGAATAAATCAAAATTCATTAAATGTAATAAATTCCTTTCTGAAAGTTACCATAAAAAAATTGCAACAAGCTAGTGGTGTGTATTTGTGGCTACTCTTGGAAGAGCAAAAAGGTTTCTGCTTTTTGTTAACCATCACCATGCACCTTTTGATCTCCTTCATACAAACTTTCATTGCCTGCTCTGGTATATTTGAATTTTTAATCTTCTTCTCCAACATGACAATATCATCACTATCATCATCGTCATCCTCCTCCTCAACGGCATCCAAATGCAATGGTCTTCCAAGAACTTGATTGTTTCTCCGAATAGGTCGGATGGCCACAATCTAGTAATTACATAATACTTCTGAAAAGTATAACAAAATCTCTAACATCTGGTTTAGCAACTTATTTTAACCAACTCAAGGAACATCACAATGGTATAAGTAACATTTAGAATTCAGAAACATTCATTACTTTGTGCAAATATGGATTCTGTAGCATCAGTAACTAAATTAGCAATTCTTCAGGCAATGTAACCAGGTAAATTGATTTTCAAATGTTGACCCCAAAACGTACATATGTGGATCTTTGAAACAGAGATCATTACTACGGTTTGATACATAATTGTCTCTGAGATAAAGAATGCCATGCTTTTTAATAAAGACGGGAGAATTCCTGTTTTCACCAGAAATATTCCCAACTGTTTCATGCTTTTGAAATATCATTATAAAAAATATAAAAATCATTTTCAGAAAGAAAACAAATGGCACTGGACCATAGCAGGAGACCTTTAAATAGATGACTAAAAGTTTGGTCAAATAGTATTCATAAAAGAGGATCCTAAGAGGATCAATTGATAGAAAACAGGGGCCAATTGATAGCAAACAGAAAAACAGGCAATGTGCTAAAATACAGACACCACAACAGAGAACACAACCTCTGTAGAAATTACATAGTCAGCAAAGTGTGCAAGACAATGGATGACATTCTGTTTTTATTATCAGAAAAAAAATTGAGAAGGAATTTATAGACTCGTCCCATATTCACTCCAATTAGACTGATTTTCAAGCATTGCAATTGCTTCCTATTTGTGATAATCTTGAGTTTTTTTTTCCCCATTTTTATCCATTTGTTGTGGTTGGTATGCTAACTGAGCTGGTTTGTTAGTCTGCGGACGTTTCATTACCCTGCTGGGTAGCATCATCAGTGCAGCCTCTGATGAAGCGTTATTGTGTTTTCCCACTAGTCATTTAAACTCTGGGATCCATTGGAGTTGATAACCTCATTTCCAGATTTTCTTCGCAGTAGTGTGTACATCGGATCTAATATTATCTGCTTATTGATAGCCTTCTTGGTGGACAACCATGCCTCTAGAAATTCCTGTGCTTATCTCTTTGTCCCAATACTAACTAGTCTCCATACACACAGACGTGGAGAACCACCAGTTCAATTGGGACAATGTCAGGATTCTAGGACAAGCCAAACTGAGATAAGCACGGGAATTTCTAGAGGCCTGGTTCTCCACCAAGAAGGCTATCAATAAACACATAGAATTAGACACTATATACACAATGCAGCAAAGAAAAACTGGAAATGAGGTAATCAACTCCAACAGACACCACAGTTTAAATAACAAGAAAACACAACAACACTTTGTTGGAGGCTGCACTGATGAGGTTATCCAGCAGGGTAATGAAACGTCTGCAAACTAATGACCCAACCACAGCATCCACTGCCCAAGCTACAAATCTATTCAAAGACATTGTCCATTTGTTTAAAATTTAAAATGAAAAAAACAAACAGGATAATTCTGAAATGGATTCCTGAGTGTACTAATGTACTCTCGGCAACAGATATAGGAATAAAAATATCAATACATGTATAGGGTCTATAACAAGTAGCCCCAACTAAACAGGTGGCCCACAATAAAACTCAGTATGACACAGAAATGGCTGTGTTTATAGTAAATGCCACCAATACGTTTGGTACAGTAATGGTGTATTTTTGAGAACACAGCCTTGTCGTGAAACTCCTAAGTATCCGCTCAATGAAATCAAAGGACATGACAGAATTGACCAGTCAGCGAGTGGTTTTATTAAATTTGCAGCACCAAACTGTTAATGTATCCTTTAAGCCGGACCTCTGAAATGAGTTCAAAAACCATTGAGCCAGAGGTGTACACAGAAAGAGCCCTCAGTATCTCACACACTGCCTCATTTGTTGCTCCATTTTCTGAGCAAAATGGTAAGCCCTATAAACCCCATGTCATGAGGGGTGTAGCCAGAAGGGTCTGTTTCAGTTGTGTGATATCACCACTGCCACCTGCATATAGCTAGGTGGTCAGTGGTCACCTAAAGGCAACAGATACTCTATACAGAATATCGTATACAATTACTGGAGCATAATATAATACTTAAGCATGCTACAGGATTACCTCTTTACTTCTGTTTTAATGTTGAGGGATGTTGTTGTTCAAGGAATAGAGTGGGGCATTGAATGCTCTTAGGATCCAGAGCTACAAGATTCTTAATCAAGCTATAGCCAACATGAATAGGGTTTTTACATTATCTATTAGTTAATTATGCAGCACTTTTGTTTAAGCAAAAGTCTAACTTGTGATCATATAGCCTCCATCAGCAAATGATTTCATTATTCACACCTAACTATAGAACTGGATTACATATCTGAATACAATGTTATACAGCAAGACATTCCTACCCTTTTCTCATCATTTGGCTTAGACTTTCGAGTTTTCTGAAGTAATTTTAGTCCTTCAATTTGCCGAACAAGCAATGGTATGGATTTTTTAAATCTCTCTTCTAAACTAACAGCATCGAGTATCTGTGTATGAGATAGGATGAATACAGAAAGAAAATTAAGATAATATTGAAGAGCTCTAAAACATTACATACACACTCCCAAAACCACAATTTCTAGCAGCAAAGCTCTAACAAATACAAATTAAAATGTATATCACGTTGAGTCAACATGAAAATACTAAACCTACTACTAAAGAAGCTATAAAGATACTAATATTTAAAATGAATTTAAATTTTGGCAGTGCTACTCTTTGCTATCGATTATGGCCATGGTGACAGAAAAAAAAAGAGATTTTAAACCAGAGTTTGATTCCAGCCTCAGGCAACTATCTGTGTGTCTGCATTCAGTTCCTCCCATAGTCCAAAGATGTGCAGGTTAAGAGGAATGGCCATGCTAAGTGTCCAGAGATGTGCAGGCTACTTGGGTTAGTCATAATAATGCTGGGTAACGGGGTGTGTGGGTGGTGTGTAGGAGAGATGATCTTTGGAGGGTTGGTGCGCACCAAATGGTCTCTTTCCTTACTGTAGACATAATATGATTAATAACAGAAACAGTACAAATTTTGGAGTGAGAAAATGGTATTAATTTTTAAAATTACAACTGTTCTACAATGCAAAAGCATACTTAAAACTTAGTATGAGGTTTAACCAGTCATACCTGCAGCTTTTCATTTGTACTTGTGCGGATAATTGATGCCAAGATATCAGGCAACGTTTCTTTAGGAAGGCTATCCAACAAATTTCTTAGTTTGGCAACCACCGGTACTGACATATCCAACATCTCCACCAACTGCAAATGTCGAGAAATTATCTGTTACTTCGTAAACTTGTAATGAGAGAGATAGGTCACGTACTTTTTGATTCAGAAAAGCTTTTTCAAGATCAAAGATTTATTTGTTAAAAATCACACAATTATCTTTCTGCTGCCTTTTTTGTAAACACCATTTCAGGTTTCAAAATTTTTCAAATGTATTAGTACCAATGCAAATTATAAACTGGGAAGAGAGAGGGCTAATAATTTTCATGAAGCAGCAAACCAGAACTACAGATTTCCTGTACTTATCTCAGAATTTACTGACTGGGCATCTTATAGATATTTTCAGGTTTATACCCTGGCCACCCATCAGATTGACTGACTTGTCAATGTTGGGCTGGAATAAAAGAGGGTTGGTTGGGGGTTTGCGGGGAATGTGAGTGAGTAAACAACTCTGGCGTTACAGAGAAATTTGCATTTTTCAAAAATGCTGGAGGTAGTGAGAGAATGCTGGCTGGCCAATTACTGGTGGGGTTAAGCTGGTTGTGTGTTTCATTTGCAGAGAAGTGTTATTCTGTCTGGAGGTCTGTGATGAGTGGCACTCCAAAAAGATCAGAACTGGGACCTCTGTGGTTTGTAATATATATAAATCAATGTAGATGAAACTGTAGGTGGTTTGATAGTAAGTTCGCTGACAACATGAAAATTGGTAAAGTTGTGGATAGTGTTGAAGGTTATCAAAGGATACAGTAGGATGCAGATCAGTTGAAAAGTTGGGCACAGAAACAGCAGATGGAGTTTAATCTGGCCAGGTATGAGTAATGCATTTTTGGAAATATACAATATGGCAGGAAGCAAATATACAGTAAATGGCAAGACCCTTAGGAGCAATGATATACAGAGGGATCTCGGGGTCCAAGTCCATAGGTCCCTGAAACTTGCAACACAAATGGACAAGGTGGTAAAGAAGGTATGGCATGTTTGCCTTCATTGGTTGACAAGTCACATTACAAAATGCACAAGACTGCTTTAAAAATTTACTCGTGGGATATGGGCATCACTGGCTCACCAACATTTCGTGTGAATCCCTACTTTCCTTTGAGAAGGTGGTGGTGTACTGCCATCTTGAACTGCTGTAATCCACATGCTGTAGGTTGATCCACAATGTGCTGAGCAAGGGAAATCCAAAGTTCTGACCCAGCAACAGTAAAGAAATGGCAATGTATTTCTAAGCGAAGTTGGTAAGTGCCTTTGCAGGGAACTTACAGGTGGTGTCCCCATGTGTCTGTTCCCTTGTCTTTTGATATGGAAGTGGTTGTGGATTTAGAAGGTACTGCCTCAGGATCTTTGATGGGTTTCTGCAGTGCATCTGTAGCTAGCACACATTGCTGCTACTGACCATTGGTGGTTGAGAGAGTGGATGTTTGTGGATATGAGAACAATCAAGTTGGCTTTTTGTTTTCTATTCATTTATGAGATGTGGGCGTCACTGGCTGGCCAGTATTTCTTGCCCATCCCTAGTTGCCCTTGAGAAGGTGGTGGCGAGCTGCCTTCTTGAATTGCTGCAGTCCTCCTGCTGTGGGTTGACCCACAATGCTATTAGGGAGGAAATTCCAGGATTTTGACCCAGCAACAGTATTTCAAAGTCAGAATGGTGATTGACTTGGAGGTGGTGGTGCTCCCATATGTCTGATGCCCTTGTTCTCCTAGATAGAAGAGGTCATGGGTTTGCAAGGTGCTGTTGGAGGATCTTTGGTGAATTTCTGCAGTGCATCTTGTAGATAGTACACACTGCTGCTTCTGAGTGTCAGTGGAGGGAGTGAATGCTTGTGGATGTAGTGCCAATCAAGCAGGCTGCTTTGTCCTGGATGGTATCAAGCTTGAGTATTGTTGGAGCTGCACTCATCCAGGCAAGTGGGAGTATTCCATCACATTCCTGACCTGTACCTTGTAGATGGCAGACAGGCTGTGAGGAATCAGGAGGTGAATTACTCGCCGTAGTATTCCTAGCTTCTGGCCTGCTCTTGTAGCCATTCTGTTAATGTGGTGAGTCCAGTTGAGTTTCTGGTCAATGACAACCCCCAGGACATTGATAGTGGGGGATTCAGTGATGGTAACACCATTGAATGTCAAGGGGCAGTGATTAGATTGTCTCTTATTGGTGATGGTCATAGCCTGGCATTTGTGTGGCACGAATGTCACTTGTCACTTGTCAGCTCAAGCCTGGACATTATCCAGATCTTGTTGCATGTGAACATGGGGTGCTTCAGTGTCTGGGGAGTCATGAATGGTACTGACCACTGTGTAATTGTTGGCGAGCATCTCCACTTCTGACCTAATGATGGAGGGATGGTCATTGATGAAGCAGCTAAAGATAGTTGGGCCTAGGACACTACCTGAGGAACTCCTGCAGAGATGTCCTGGAGCTGAGATGATTGGCCTCCCATAACCATGACCTTCTTCCTACGTGACTGTTATGACTCTAACCAGCAGAGTGTTTGCCCCCGATATCCATTGATTCCAGTTTTGCTAGGGCTCCTAGATGTCACACTTGGTCAAATGCAGCCTTGATATCAAGGGCTATCACTCTCACCTCACCTCTGGAATTCAGCTCTTTTGACCATTATTGAACCAAAGCTGTAATGAGATCAAGAACCGAGTGGCCCTGGCGGAACTAAAACCGAGCATCACTGGGCAGGTTATTTCTGAGCAGGTGCTGCTTGATAGTACTGTTGATGACACCTTTCATCATTTTACTGATGGTCGAGGGTAGACTGATGGGGTGGTAAATGGCCAGGTTAGATTTGTCCTGCTTACGTACAACTAGGACATAGTTGGGAAATTTTCCACATTGTCAGGTGGATACCAGTGTTGTAACTGTGCTAGACCAGCTTAGCTAGGGGAATGGCAAGTTCTGGAGCACAAGTCTTCAGTACTATTGCCGGAATGTTGTCACGGCCCATAGCGTTTGCAGCATCCAGTGTCTCCAACTGTTTCTTAATATCACGTGGAGTGAATCGAATCAGGGCTGCTTTGCCCTGGACCGTTTCAAACTTTCTGAACGTTGTTGAAGCTGCACTCAACCATTATTAGCTACAAGCAGAGTTTGGACAAACATAGATTGTTTTCGCTAGACCGTCAGAAACTGAGGGGCAACATGATAGGAGTATATAAAATTATGAGAGACATAGATAGGGTGAATGGTCAGAGTCTTCTTCCCAGGGTGGAAACACCAAATACTTAGGGGCATAGTTTTAAGGTGATACAGGAAACGTTTAAGTGAGATGTGTGAGGTAAGTAAGTGTTTTTTTACACAAAATATGGTAGGTCACTAGAAGACACTGCCAAGGAAGATGGTAGAAGCAGATATAATAGCAAAAAGGCATTGAGACAGACACATTAACAGGAAGGGAATATAGGGATACAGACCTTGTGCAGGCAGATGGGATTAGTTTGTAATGGCATTATGGTCAAGACGGTAGGCTGAAGGGACTGTATGGGTCGTGGACCCAGTTCATCTCATGTTTTATCTCCAAGGATTTAATATATTAAAAATACAAATTGCATTCAAATTGCAAGCAAACAACCTCCTTAAAAGGCTTGGATGACTTCACACCCACACTATATCCTAAGAGCAGATTAGTTGCCCGCACTATTCTAAGATTGAGTACAGTTAGAGAATTTAAAATGTTTTTACTTTCCCAAGCACCTCAAGCCCAACCCCAACTATCCTCTGGAAGGTGATTAGTTTTAACTAATGATTCAACCAACTCCTATCAGTATTTCAAGTAGCATAAAACTTTAGTGTTCTAGCTCACTATCACTGTTGTGAATTTCCTCTATCACATAGATGGGAAAAGCTACAGGGAGAAAAATTCTACACTCAGGAGGATTAAAGAGTGGGAAAGAAACTTATTACAAAATATATGGCATAACACTACAGGTCTCATTTGTCAACAAGTCCATTATTGTGTTTTACAAAAAAAAATTCAGTGGCTCTACTTAAAATTTCCTCTTTCTTGAAGAGTTTAGATATGAGGGAAGAGATCATCTTAATTTTTAAAATTAGAGTGATTTGTCCTCTTATGATGATTGGATTAAATTCTGAAACATTGACTAGAAACTCCTGACGGCTGTGTCACTGGACAAGCTTTCGACACAATAAATCTCTACTATCAATGTAGTCAGGGCAAAGTTTATTAGAGAAGATTATGTACTCAGCAAAATGTAGAATTACTCCACATTCTGCTAAGTACACAATCTTCTCTAATCAAACTGAAACTGACTCAGGAAAATGATATGGAGACTGTATTTATGAAACAGCTCAAACCTGTATCGCATATTTGTAGAACTGCTGTGAAAGTTCACTCAGCTCCCCAACACCATCTGTGTATTGCTCCAGCCGATCAAGTTGCTCCACTTCAGCCACTGCATATGGCTTCTCCTTCAGCAGCTCAACTATGTGAAACCTACAGAGGCCTGTAATCAACAGAGTATAGTGTGGCCTCGGCCAATTACTACCCACGACTTGTACAGCAATACCAGCTGTGCCAATCCTACAAGAGCAGAAGAAAAGCATTCACTAAATTAAAAAATATGAATTTAACTTCTTTTTAATCCTAAGAAACAATATAATTCCAATGATGCAATATTATTAAGTGCAACAATATGGTCCCTGTTTATAGGTTGAACATTGTAAGAGAAACAAAAATCAAAACAATACTTGGGGAAGTGAAGATATATAGTAGTGTAAAAGGATAAATTCAGGTAGTTTACTCTTCAAAAAAAATCAACAAACATTAAGTTTTCCAAAGGAATGAGTGTGAGGGCGTGAATTATAGTGAGTGGGGGAACCTTATAGAGGTTTATAAAATCATGAGGGGCACGAATGACACAAAGCTGGGTGGCAGGGTGAAACGTGAGGAGGATGTTATGAGAATACAGGGTGACTTGAATAGGCTACGTGAGTGGACGGATGCATGGCAGATGCAGTTTAATGTGGACAAATGTGTGGTTATCCACTTTGGTGGCAAGAACAGGAAGACAGATTACTATCTAAATGGAGTCAAGTTAGGTAAAGGAGAAGTACAACGAGATCAAGGTATACATCAATCAATGAAAGCAAGCATGCAGGTTACAGCAGGCAGTAAAGAAAGCTAATAGCATGCTGGCCTTCATTGAGGGATTGAGTATAGGAGCAAAGAGGTTCTTCTGCAGCTGTACAGGGCCCTGGTGAAACTGCACTGGAGTATTGTGTGCAGTTTTGATCTCCAAATTTGAGGAAGGACATTCTTGCTATCCAGGGAGTGCAGCGTAGGTTCACGAGATCAATTCCCAGAATGGTGGGACTATCATATGTTGAAAGATTGGAGCGACTGGGCTTGTATACTCTTGAGTTTAGAAGGATGAGAGGGGATCTGATTGAGACGTGTAAGATTATTAAGGGATTGGACACTCTGAAGGTAGGAAGCATGTTTCCGCTGATGGGTGGGTCGAGAACCAGAGGACACAGTTTAAAAATAAGGGGTAGGCCATTTAGAACAGAGTTGAGGAAAAACTTCTTCACCCAGAGAGTGGTGGATATATGGAAAGCTCTGCCCCAGAAGGGAGTGGAGGCCAACTCTCTGGATATTTTCAAGAAAGAGATGGACAGAACTCTTAAAGATAATGGAATCAAGGGTTATTGGGATAAGACAGGGACAGGATACTGATTGTGGGTGATCAGTCATGATCATAATGAATGGTGGTGCTGACTCGAAGGGCCGAATGGCCTACTCCTGCACCTATTGTCTATTGAATAGGGTGAATTGCCAAGGTCTTTTTCCCAGGGTGGGGAGTCCAAAACTACAGACCATATGTTAAAGATGAGACAGGAAAGATTTAAAAAGGACCTGAGGAATAACATTTTCAGGCAGAGGTTGGATCATGTATGGAATGAGCTGTCATTCAGACAATGAGCGGTAGGAGGGGTACAATAATAACATTTAAAAGGCATCTTGATGGGTATATAAATAGGAAGGGTTTACAGGGATATGATCCAAATGCTGGCTAATGAGACTAAGTCTCATTGTGTCAGATTGTGATATCTGGTTGGTGTGGATGAGTTGCACCAAAGGGTGTGTTTCTGTACAGTGTAACTCTACAACTCTAAAAATGTGTACATGAATCTGTAGCAAAGTTAAAATCTAAATATGGAAAAAAAACACCAATGTTCTGTAAAAAATTCACACATCAATCTTCTTGGCTTATTGAATATCTGATAAGTCTAAGAGTTAAGGAAAACGCATACTCGTGAAAGGCAGTTTTAGCATCAATTTTCAATAAAGTGCATCAAAAATATTCTTAAAGTATCAGTTGGAGTATTCACATGATGCATTAAGGAGACAGAGCTTTAAAGAACTCCTTCCAAAGTTCATTTGTCCAGGGCGAAGCGCATGGAAACCTGTTCTCTGTACAACTGGACTGAAATCACAGTTATGTTTATTTTGAAATATTAGGTTTTACGCCACTTGGCAGATCGCCCATTCCTAATTTTTTAAAGAAATTACAATTTCTTCCCAAAATGGCACAAAACGAGTGTGAACTCTTTTAGAGCTGTCCCCAGCAGATCACCTCTTTACATCCATTATAATCATTTTACTCTTTTAAATCTCAACTGTAAGTCTGTCAGAGTTACTAATGATGTTCTTTCAAATCTGCTTTCAGGTCTGGTGATCTTTCAACCTTTGGGAACAACCAATCCCTGACCTGACTGGAGCTGACCCAACAGAGACCAGGGCCTCCCAGCTGTGTGAAACATGGGGCCACTATTGCTGACACTGAAACTGTGACCATGACAGAGAGACCAGCCACCTACCAGTGTTTTGGAAGTCTGACTTTAACACCAAATGGATATCCGATTCTTTGGTCCTACGCAACCTCGTTGAGACCCGACATCATGGCCCAACCTGATTGAGGTCAAGGCCCTCTGGAGTCACAACCTGTTTCCTGGACCCTGCCAGATGCACCCTCATGCCTCTGGAATGGCAGGCTACACACACATCCCAGTCCGATTAGAAGCAGCCATTTTCCCAGGAAATATGGGAGACTTGTTGGCCTGCAGGTGAGAATTAAACAACCCTGCTTCAAGTCCCTTCTCCCCAGCATACTCCTGGCAAATGTCCACGCTGTTGAAAACAAGCTGGACGAACTTAAAGCTAGACTCACCTTCAAAGGGAATTGAGAGGCTACTGTCTGTTCTATTTTACAGAGACATGGCCTACTCCTGCTTCACCTGACTGTGTCTTACAATCTGAGGGCTTCCTTGATTCACCTGATGGACTCCATGGTGTCTTCAGACAACAGAAGGGGCAGAGGGGTCTACATCCTGATCAATACCTCTTGGAGCTCAGATCTGACAACCCTGACTCTCCAGACCTAGACAATGTAATGGTGAAGTGCCATCCCTACTACCTGCTGTGGGAGTTCACTTCCTGACAGCAAGTTACATCCCAAACCATGTGGAAGTGAAGAGTGCACTTGATGAAACACACAGGGCCATAAAACAGAATACCCCGAGGCCTTGTTCATTGTAGCCGGTGACTTCAGCCATTCCAACCTCAACAGCGTGCTACCAAGATACTATCAACACATCTCATATCCCACCAGAGGTCCAAACAACTTGGACCATTGCTATACAAAGATGCTTACCACTTTGTCCCCTGCCCTCATTTTGGAAAATCAGACCACAGTCTGTGTAACTTTTCCTTGCTTACAAGCAGAAACTGAAGCGTGAGGATCTGGTTTAAACAGTTATACAATGCTGGGCTGAGGTGATGGATATGCTCCTACAAGACTGCTTGGAGTCAGTGGACTGGTCTATATTCATGAGCTCAGTAGCCAATCTAAATGAGTATGCCACTACTGTAAAATACTTCATCAGTAAGTGTGTAGAGGACTGCACACCAAAGAAGTTAATCTTAGTGTTCCCCAACCAGAAGTCACAGAAATAATTCAAGATCCCACTCCCTACTGAAGTCCAAGTCTGATGCATTCAAGTCGGGTGACCCAAACCTATACAGGAAATCTAGGCATGGCCTTCAAAAAGCCATCAGGGACCTCAAGAGACAACAGACTAAACACAAGTCCCAGGCCAACCACATGAACACACATTGATTGTGGCAAGGCTTACATAATACAACAGACTACAAAGCCAAATTGAGTAGAATCACTGGCAAAATGCATCCCTCCCTGATGAGCTCAATGCATTCTATGCACGTTTGGAACGGAAGGTCAGTGAAATGATGCCACCTACCCAACTGTCTTGGATGCACCTTTACCCACGGTCACCACTACAGATGTCAGATAGGCCTTCTCGAGAGAGTGAAATTACAGAGAGCTCTGAATGCTGCTCCAACTCCAGTGCATTCTGCATAATCAGCCTTCCTCCGTTTATACTTCCTGCTGCCTCGGGAAAGTATCTAATTAATCAATGACCCTCCCACCTCAGTTATACTCTCTTCCACCCTCTTTCATCACGCAGAACATTCAGAAGTTCCAAAACATATCTAACAGTTTCAAAAACAGCTTCTTCCCTGTTATCAGGTTTTTGAATGGGCATTTCATATATTCAAGTTGATCTTTCTCTGCGCCTTCGCCATTGCTGTAACACAATATTCTGCATTCTGTTCTATTGCTCTGATGTACTTATGTAAGGTATGATCTGCCTGGAAAGCACAGAAAACAATACTTTTCACTGTATCTTGGTAAATGTGACAATAATAAATCAAATCAAAATCACAATTACTTCTTTCCCGCAGGCTGTTATGTCCCATTATACAGTTATTTGGGCTGCTTCAAACTGTTCACCTTCTGCTTTGGCATTTCTCATCGGCGCCTTCCTTATTTCTAGGACTTTACATGTAGGTTTGGCTCAGTTTGTAGCACTCTCCCGTGCATCAGATATTCATGAGGTCAAACCTAAATACAGACATCAGTGCCACTTTGAGAGCTTCACTGTCTCAGGTGCTAGCTTTCCAATAGACGTTAAACATAAGCCTTTAATGTACGCTCAAGTGGAAGGAAAAGAATTCCTGGCACTTGCATTCACTCAATGTTCTGCAAGACATTTCTCTCGACTGCAATGCCGCAAAGCAATTCCTGTTCTATTCGTCTTCAATGTCAACTCTCACTTCCTCTTTCATTAAACGGGGGAGCAAAGGCACTGTTAACTCTTCACCCTCGATCTTAATAAACTGCAACAACAAAAAAAATGAAAAAAACCACTATTGGCTGATTGTGGGTACCTGCAAACCTCACCTCTTCTAAGGAAACATGACAAAAGCCAAGCAACTGGGACTCAGGTTTCACTCTTGCAACTCAAATACACTAGTAAGCTATAAAATTGAAGTGCCTTTATCATCCTGACTCTACTACTTACACACTCAGCCTCTTTGTAAGCTCATTATGTGTTGTGTGCATGTTTTTTGTAATTTTTTTGGTGGGGAATGATGTGCTGTTGGTAATAAAACTTCACTACCTTTCGCTCAAAAAAGTCTACGAAATGGCTCTCCTCCATTTTTGATCTGGTTAACTAAGTCTAATTGAACTATGATAGCTATGTTTTTTAAAAAAAATTGTTATGGCCGACCAGTAGCGGATTAAAAAAAAGCCATTCCCCTCCTCACCTACTTACAGTAGGCGAATGAAGGTTGGAGGAAGGAGTAGGCTACTTAGAGGAAAAAGAGAGAGACAGCTATAAGCATCAAGCAACATGTCTCACTTGCACACTTGCAACTGTACGTAATTTCCCAACTCTTGCTTTTAAATACTTTTAATATCTTTCATCCTAAAACCCTCCACCTGAGCCTGACTTTCAAGTTTCAAACTACTGCTTGAACAACAACAGCCAAAGAAAAAAGTTAAATTCTTTCTAATGGCTTTTTTTCTTCTCATACTATATTCTACTGTAAGTACGTACTGGCCAATGTACTTTAATACATTAATATAAAAACATGAGATCCAACTCGAAGATGAACATATGACAAATAAGATCTCCATGACTGACCAAATTTATAAGCAATATGCTCAGCTTTGTAATCCTCAGACTGTCAAAATAACAGGTGCATAAATTACAAATTTTACAGATAATAGCTGGTTTTATTATGGGTATGGTAGCGTAGTATCAGACTACAATTATCTTAGAAATTGTCAATTCAAATTCCATCATTGGAAGCTTTGAAGCTAAAGTTCATAATCATGAGTTATAGCCACAGAGTCGGCATGGATGGCCATATATCCTGAATTCATTTACTCCCATTTATCAGCATTTGGCCTATTTCCCTTTAAACTCCTCCTATTCATGTATCCATCAGGATGACTTTTTAATGTTGTAATTGTACCAGCCTCCACTGCTTCCTCTGACAGCTCATTCCACACATGCACCATCCTCTGCATGAAAAAGCTGCCCCTCAGATCCCTTTTATATCTTTCCCCTCTCACCTAAATCTCTGCCCTCTAGTTTTCAACTCCCCTATCATAGGAAAATGACCTTGGCTATTCATCCTATCCATGCCCTTCATGATTTTGTAAACCTCTATTAGGTCACCCTTCAACCTGGAGGGAAAATGGCCCCAGCCTATTCAGCCTCTCCCTATTGCTTAAATCCTCCAACCCAGCAATATCTTTATGAATCTGTGCTGCATGCTCTCAAGCTTAACGGCATCTTTCCTATATTGGGAGACCAGAATTGAACGCAGTATTCCAAAAGGGACATAACCAATGTCCTGTACAGCGCACCATGATGTCCCAACTCCTATGCACAATGCTCTGACCAGAAAAGGCAAGTGTACCAAAAGCCTTCTTCACCATTCTTTCTACCTGTAACTCCACTTTCAAGGAACTATAAATGTGCACCCTTAGGTCTCTTTGTTGGCAACATCCCCCAGGGGCCTACCATTTACTGTATAAGTCCTGATCTGGTTTGCCTTACCAAAATGCAACACCTCACACTTATCTAAATTAAATTTCATCTGCCATTCCTCCATTGGTGTCCAGCTCTAAACTCTAAGAGTATTTAATCTTTTGTGATCATAAGTCCTTCATACAGTGTCACAGTAACAGCCTATCATTCAATTTCCACTCTAATGGTCACAACACCTCATTTATTGTCTAGTCTGCCAACCCTCATGCAGCACCTAGCCTGGCAGGCACATCCTCTTATACAGAGCCCAGCCTGGCAGGCACAGCCCCTCACGAAACACCCAGCCTGGCAGGCACAGCACCTCACGAAACACCCAGCCTGGCAGGCACAGCCCCTCACACAGCGCCCAGCCTGGTGGGCACAGCCCCTCACACAGCGCCAAGCCTGGCATGCACAGCCCCTCACACAGCGCCCAGCCTGGCGGGCACAGCCCCTCACACAGCGCCCAGCCTGGCGGGCACAGCCCCTCACACAGCGCCCAGTCTGTTGGTATGAAACCATTCACCTAGTGTCCAGTTTTATGGTCAAATGTTCCTCACCCAGTGTCCATTCTGAAACCCCTCCCAAAATCTGAGAGTGCCCAGGCTGTCCCTCACCGAGTCATGGGCTGATGTTGTCAGGGCTACTCTCTCATTTCTGAAGAAGGGTCCCGTCCCGAAACATCAACTTTCCTGCTTCTGTGATGCTGCCTGGCCTGCTGTGTTCATCCAGCTGTTAACTCTGACTCCAGCATCGGCAGTTCTTACTATCTCCCTCTTTGAGTGCTGCCTCGGATTGTAATGGTAGGAGGAGGAAGGGGGGGCCTACCTGTGTAAGTGTGGCAGCTCCTCGGTCTCACTGTCGGGGTCCCTGGTGTTGGGAATGACCCCGATGATGGTGCTTTTTACCGAAGTGCCCCTCAGGAGGCGGCTCTTCACCAACTGAATGTTTCGAGAAGTTTCGACACTGATACGCATCGAGGCGCCGGGCAGTAAAACCCCTTCGTTAGTCAGGAGTAGTGGGAGCCGGCTGGGGATCTGTATGGCACTGGAACCCATGTCTGCTCCGGGTGAATCCTACTGCCCGGTCTCCAAACAAATTCACCGTCAAACAGGCAACTACGGCTCCCCGCAGCTGTCACAAGTCCGGGCCAACGGCACAGTGCGCATGCGCCCCGCAGGTCGGCCTCATCATTGCCCAATTCGTGACAGTCAACGCAAAATTTTACTATGTTCCATGGACTTCAAGTGTAGTATAATGTGAATGAAATATTGGGTTGACAAATGGCACGTACCGTTCTGGCCAATTTGCATCTAAATAACCCCACTTCTGAATAACCCAAACCACTTGCAGCCAGTGAAGTATTTAGGTACAGTCATGGTTGTACTGAGCTAATTTGTGTACAGCTAGTGGCGTTTAAGGGCTTTAGGAAGTTCCAGCACAGCGGAGGCAATGGCCTCGTGGTGTTATCGTTGGACTGTTAATCCAGAGACCCAGACAACGTTCTGGGGACCCAGGTTCCAATCCTACTACAGCAGATGGTGGAATTTGAGTTCAATAAAAATATCTGCAATTAAAAATCTAACGAAGACCATGTCAATTGTCAGAAAAACTGATCTGGTTCAGTAATGTGCTTTAGAGAAGGAAACTGCCATCCTTACCTGGTCTGGCCTACATGTGACTCCAGACCCACACAAATGTGGTTAATTCTAAACTCTTAAACCCCTTACCGCCTTTAGGGATGGGCAACAACTGCTGCCTGATCAGCAATGCTCTCATCCCATGAATGAATAAAGGAAAAAATATAGTTTCAGCAACCTTACAATCATGTTATGTAGCTGCTTGCCACTGGACACCAGCAACAGTGTGGGACAGAGTTAAATTAGAGTGAACAGGGAATTAGTCTCCAAACAATGCAACAAGAATCTAGTATTTCCCAGACTATTTATAATTGTATACAGTGTTATCATGCAATAAATAAAATTTTACAGGAATCTAAGCAAGAAGACAGTTCTTGATAATAAAATGTGAGGCTGGATGAACACAGCAGGCCAAGCAGCATCTCAGGAGCACAAAAGCTGACGTTTCGGGCCTAGACCCTTCATCAGAGAGGGGGATGGGGTGAGGGTTCTGGAATAAATAGGGAGAGAGGGGGAGGCGGACCGAAGATGGAGAGAAAAGAAGATAGGTGGAGAGAGTATAGGTAGGGAGGTAGGGAGGGGATAGGTCAGTCCAGGGAAGACGGACAGGTCAAGGAGGTGGGATGAGGTTAGTAGGTAGATGGGGGTGCGGCTTGGGGTGGGAGGAAGGGATGGGTGAGAGGAAGAACAGGTTAGGGAGGCAGAGACAGGCTGGACTGGTTTTGGGATGCAGTGGGTGGAGGGGAAGAGCTGGGCTGGTTGTGTGGTGCAGTGGGGGGAGGGGACGAACTGGGCTGGTTTAGGGATGCAGTAGGGGAAGGGGAGATTTTGAAACTGGTGAAGTCCACATTGATACCATATGGCTGCAGGGTTCCCAGGCGGAATATGAGTTGCTGTTCCTGCAACCTTCGGGTGGCATCATTGTGGCAGTGTAGGAGGCACATGATGGACATGTCATCTAGAGAATGGGAGGGGGAGTGGAAATGGTTTGCGACTGGGAGGTGCAGTTGTTTGTTGCGAACTGAGCGGAGGTGTTCTGCAAAGCGGTCCCCAAGCCTTCGCTTGGTTTCCCCAATGTAGAGGAAGCCGCACCGGGTACAGTGGATGCAGTATACCACATTGGCAGATGTGCAGGTGAACCTCTGCTTAATGTGGAATGTCATCTTGGGGCCTGGGATAGGGGTGAGGGAGGAGGTGTGGGGACAAGTGTAGCATTTCCTGCGGTTGCAGGGGAAGGTGCCGGGTGTGGTGGGTTTGGAGGGCAGTGTGGAGCGAACAAGGGAGTCACGGAGAGAGTGGTCTCTCCGGAAAGCAGATCCCCTCCCTACCTCCCCACCTATACTCTCTCCACCTATCTTCTTTACTCTCCATCTTCGGTCCGCCTCCCCCTCTCTCCCTATTTATTCCAGTTCCCTCTCCCCATCCCCCTCTCTGATGAAGGGTCTAGGCCCGAAACGTCAGCTTTTGTGCTCCTGAGATGCTACTTGGCCTGCTGTGTTCATCCAGCCTCACATTTTATTATCCTCTCTCCACCTATCTTCTTTTCTCTCCATCTTCGGTCCGCCTCCCCCTCTCTCCCTATTTATTCCAGAACCCTCACCCCATCCCCCTCTCTGATGAAGGGTCTAGGCCCGAAACGTCAGCTTTTGTGCTCCTGAGATGCTCCATGGCCTGCTGTGTTCATCCAGCCTCATATTTTATTATCTTGGATTCTCCAGCATCTGCAGTTCCCATTATCTCTATACAGAAAATGGCAGATTGATTTTCTATACACACAGACTCAGAGACCTGGAAAAGGAGTCAGCAACTGACACTGCTGTGAACAACTGAGGTGTTTTGTTACACTGTTATTTGTTCACGGCCAAGCAGAATGTTGATGAGAGCTAGCTCTCTGTATGAAGAGATGGAAGTTGTAAGAACCAATGAGTTGTTGGAGAGTGCCTTGCTTTTGCAAGCTAGAACATAGAACATAGAACATTACAGCACAGTACAGGCCCTTCGGCCTTTGATGTTGTGCCGACCTGTCATACCAATCTGAAGCCCATCTTACCTACACTATTCCATGTACATCTATATGCTTGTCCAATGACGACTTAAATGTACCTAAAGTTGGCGAATCTACTACCGTTGCAGGCAAAGCGTTCCATTCCCTTACTACACTCTGAGTAAAGAAACTACCTCTGACATCTGTCCTATATCCTTCACCCCTCAGTTTAAAGCTATGCCCCCTTGTGCTCGCCGTCACCATCCTAGGAAAAAGGCTCTCCCTATCCACCCTATCTCACCCTCTGATTATTTTATATGTCTCAATTAAGTCACCTCTCAACCTTCTTCTCTCTAATGAAAACAGCCTCAAGTCCCTCAGCCTTTTCTCGCAAGACCTTCCCTCCATACCAGGCGACATCCTTGTAAATCTCCTCTGCACCCTTTCCAAAGCTTCCACATCCTTCTTATAATGCGGTGACCAGAGCTGTAAGCAATACTCCAAGTGCGGCCGCGCCAGAGTTTTGTACAGCTGCAGCTTAACCTCCTGGTTCCGGAACTCAATCCCTCTATTGATAAAAGCTAAAACACTGTATGCCTTCTTAACAACCCTGTCAACCTGGGTGGCAACTTTCAAGGATGTTGTTATCAAGATATGTCTGCAGTCTTATGAGAACATATTTCAGTAACTAAACACAAGCTAGTTCAGAAATACTCAGAAAACTGAGTAGAACCATCTTCAATTGACTTTGCAAGACATAATCTACTGTGGCAGGGAGAAGAAGATCTGCTGAAAAGCCAAGGAAAATATGGGACTTTTTTGGCCACATTTTTGCCAGGAATGTGACATTACACACAAAAGGATCGAAAAGTATTTCAGTTAAGTTAGATAATGAAGAAGTACTTTTTCCTTAATTTTGTGCAGTAGTTGTTTGTTAAACAATGTGTAGTCTATGTTGATTCTGGCTTGTTTGATGCAGAAAAAGTCTTAAATAATGAAATATCACCATGCGATACTTCCCACCAGTTTTTGAGAAATTCATATCTCGTCTCTAGCTTATTGGCCTCTACAAGTATTGTTACAAACCTCTTTACTCCTATACTCTTAAGTGAGTTGTAGTAATTTGTTTTCCTAATTGCTTGTCAGACCTGCTGCTTACTCCATAATCTGAATCTGTTTAAGTTGGTCCATGCTTTGCAGCTACCTTCAAGGTTTTTGCTCATTATTTAAATCTGTAGAAAATGTGTTGCACTATCCATTTGGTTATTCTTTTTATTCAGAGGTTGATTTACCAAGCATCTTGGAACCTTTATTCAACAGAGCAATTTTTAAGAATTTCAACAGAACACACCATTTGTTTCAAAACCTAATTTTACATGTGAAGTGCAGCAATGGAACAGAATAATCCAGTTCCTGGTAAAGATGACAACATTAACACAAAATTCTCCCTTGTTGTGTTTGAAACTGAGATAGCATTTTAGATTTCAATATCTCACAATTCTCATAGCTGATTAAATCAGATTAAACTAGATGTTTTTGAATATCACTAATTTCATGAGCTGCAGACATGTCCAAGGCAATATTTTGCCACAAAAAGAACCAAAATGCAGAAGAGTGAATGAGTTTTCCCTTGTAGAGTAACAATATCAGAAAGGTAGAAGTATTTCATATTGGCATTTTGAATACAACCAATGCAAACTGGTCTTCTTTGTTTTGCATGAATTTAATAAATGATTCTGAGGCCAAACAGGAAATATATAGAACTATTTAATTCCAGAAAAAGGACATAATTAATTTGTTCTCAGCATTTGAGCAGAAGGAAAGAATATTTTGGCCTTTAAACATTGAAAAGGTGAGACATAAAAGTGTGGATTTTGCATCTCCTGCGATTGTATGGGAAGGTGTTGGATGTTAGAGGAATGAACCCAGGGTGTTGCAGAGGAATCCCTTTAAGATGCTGAAAGGGGAGTGAGGATGTTATTTTTAGCTAGGGCAACTCACTGCAAGAGATGGAAGTGACCATGAATGGCTATATTGATTATAAAAACTGGTGGGATGGGAAGTGAGAAGGGAAGCCCTTTGTGGTTATGAAAGACAAGGCAAGGGTAAGAAGAGAATTATGTTAAAATGAAGTAGGCACAGTGACTGTCAATATGCTGTGGGAAATTGTCCCACTTCGGAGATGAAGCACTTAACCTTCATGAGGACTCCTGATAAAGGGTCCCATCTCAAAACATTGGCTTTCCTGCTAATCTATTTTCTGCATTTTTCTTCTTTGAACTTAATCCTGTTCCTGTTTTGTATGTCTGCATAAGTGTGGAGCTGGAGGAAAACAGCAGAACAGGCAGCATCAGAGGATCAGGAAAGTTGACATTTTGGGTTGGGACCCTTCATCGGGAGTCCTATGTGTTCCTCCAACTCCACACTGTATCGACTCTGACTTCCAGCACCTGCAGTTCTTGCTATCTCTTAGAAAATAGATTATCTGGCTGTGTGATTTTAGGACCATACCTGAGAGTTTGGGTTCAAGACAGATTGGTTGAGGAGAAGGCAAGATCAAGAACTGTCTTGAGGCCAGACGCCAACTCTCCGACACCACCTCCTACCACCCCCTCGATCATGACCCCACACCCGAGCACCAAACCATCATCTCCAACACCATTCATGACCTCATCACCTCAGGGGACCTCCCACCCACAGCCTCCAACTTCATTGTTCCCCAACCCCGCACGGCCCGTTTCTATCTCCTTCCCAAAATCCACAAACCTGCCTGCCCTGGTCGACCCATCGTCTCAGCCTGCTCCTGCCCCACCGAACTCATCTCCACCTATCTGGACTCCATTTTCACCCCTTTGGTCCAGGAACTCCCCACCTACGTCCGTGACACCACCCACGCCCTCCACCTCCTCCAGGACTTCCAATTCTCTGGCCCCCAACACCGCATATTCACCATAGACGTCCAGTCCCTATACACCTGCATTCCACATGCAGATGGCCTCAAGGCCCTCTGCTTCTTCCTGTCCCGCAGGCCCGACCAGTCCCCCTCCACCGACACCCTCATCCGCCTAGCCGAACTCGTCCTCACCCTCAACAACTTCTCTTTTGACTCCTCCCACTTCCTACAGACTAAGGGGGTGGCCATGGGCACCCGCATGGGCCCCAGCTATGCCTGCTTCTTTGTAGGTTACGTGGAACAGTCCCTCTTCCGCACCTACACAGGCCCCAAACCCCACCTCTTCCTCCGGTACATTGATGACTGTATCGGCGCCGCCTCTTGCTCCCCAGAGGAGCTCGAACAGTTCATCCACTTCACCAACACCTTCCACCCCAACCTTCAGTTCACCTGGGCCATCTCCAGCACATCCCTCACCTTCCTGGACCTCTCAGTCTCCATCTCAGGCAACCAGCTTGTAACCGATGTCCATTTCAAGCCCACCGACTCCCACAGCTACCTAGAATACACCTCCTCTCACCCACCCTCCTGCAAAAAGTCCATCCCCTATTCCCAATTCCTCCGCCTCCGCCGCATCTGCTCCCACGATAAGACATTCCACTCCCGCACATCCCAGATGTCCAAGTTCTTCAAGGACCGCAACTTTCCCCCCACAGTGATCGAGAACGCCCTTGACCGCGTCTCCCGTATTTCCCGCATCACATCCCTCACACCCCACCCCCGCCACAACCACCCAAAGAGGATCCCCCTCGTTCTCACACACCACCCCACCAACCTCCGGATACAACGCATCATCCTCCAACACTTCCGCCATCTACAATCCGACCCCACCACCCAAGACATTTTTCCATCCCCACCCCTGTCTGCTTTCCGGAGAGACCACTCTCTCCGTGACTCCCTTGTTCGCTTCACACTGCCCTCCAACCCCACCGCACCCGGCACCTTCCCCTGCAATCGCAGGAAATGCTACACTTGCCTCCACACCTCCTCCCTCACCCCTATCCCAGGCCCCAAGATGACATTCCACATTAAGCAGAGGTTCACCTGCACATCCACCAATGTGTCTGTGGCATATGTGTACGTGTCAGAAATATGCAAAGCATGAGTGTTTGTGAGCTCCAAAGTGAGATCCTGAAGAGCTGAACTAGTGTTTAAATCGGCTTGAAAGCAGCAATGATGATGTGTTGAGGTTTGTGGTTTGTTGTTGCACACTTGTATGAGGAAAATTGGAACAGGATGTTGTCCCTGGAGCTTGATGGGAAATGGTAGTGACGGTGGCGCTGTACGAAGGTTCAAGAAGCAAGTGGTAAGCTGTAACAGTCTGACTTTCATGTTGTGAAACGGTTCTGTCTAGTTTCTTGGGAAAGGAGGGGAAATAGGGAGCTGCATAAAAATAAGTGGAGATTAGATAATACTCAGATGCAAAACAGTTTGGAATGGCAACTATTCTCCCCAAGACTATGCCCGAGAAAGTCTAGGATGAAAACCTGCCTTCCTTCCATTGGCTCTATCTACACTTCCCTCAGAAAAACAGCCAATATAATCAAAAAAACCCTCCCATCTAGTAATACTTTTTCCACCCTCTTCTATCGGGCAGAAGATAGAAAAGTTTGAAAATACATACAGACAGATTTAAGAACAACCTCGTCCCTGCTGTTATCAAACTTTTGAATGGATGTCTCATATATTACAGTTGATCCTTCTCTGCACCTTCTCTGTAGCTGTAACACTATATTCCACATTCTGTTTTACTATCCTAACACATTTACATAAGGTATGGTGTGGCTTCTCTGGTTAGCATGCAAAACAAACATTTTCACAGTATCTCGGTACATGTGACAATAATAACTCTAACCATATCAAATAAAACAAATCGAAATACATGAAATAAAGCCATTGTTGTTTGTTAGCAAGATTCAGAATTTGAATTTTAATGTAAAATTTGGAAAATTCTGACTATTTCCAAACTTTCCTGCCATTCCCATCACAGCTTAAGGCATGGGAAAATTCCATCCATTCTGCTTTTCAAATCCCTCCATTAGAACTCTCCCTCCTCCTATGACCCTCTCACACATTCCTCCAGTTGTAGGCTCTTTTAAAAGCCACATTTCATTATTCCACCATTGATAACCATGCATTCCTCTGCCTAAATCCCAAACTCTGCAATATCATTGTTCC
This sequence comes from Stegostoma tigrinum, assembly GCF_030684315.1. Taxonomy (NCBI): domain Eukaryota; kingdom Metazoa; phylum Chordata; class Chondrichthyes; order Orectolobiformes; family Stegostomatidae; genus Stegostoma; species Stegostoma tigrinum. The sequence continues at coordinate 29,751,940 of NC_081369.1, forward strand.
ATCTCTCCATCCTTAATTTCTCTTACATCCTTAAAACCTATCTCTTTGACTAAGCAGTAATGACACAAACAGTGTTTGTCAAGAGACTATGAATGATGTATTTATAGAGAACAGTAATAGGTCAATTGTGTAAAAAAAACAGTTTGCGGAATCTACTAGTATCAGACAGCAGCCCCTCATAGGTAAGGGAAAACTTTTGCAGATCACCAACCAACAGCAAAGACAAAGAACTTTCCATTGTGAAGAATAGAACCTCGAGCAACATGCCTTGTGACAAACAAAAAACAACCTTCTCAACCTCAGTATTAACTTTTTATCTTGTGAGCTCCCACAATCAAGACATTGCACTCAATATTTAGGTAAGCACAAGAACATAAGAACTAGGAGCAGAAATAAGCAATTTACCCCCTCCAACCTAGTAAGTTCCAAGGATCATGATATGTAAACTAATTTTTACAATGGCTATTGGAATGTATCACATGCTACCAAGCAGTTCTGTCTTAAAAAGTGCCCTGAATATGAACTCATGGCATACTTAGGCAGAGACTCTGAATTAACAAATGATTTTATTTAAATAATCAATGAATGAAAACCATGGGACAAAAATAAATTTCTCTGGCTTCCTTGATTTCTAAATTATAAATATTAACATTTCAACATAGCTTTGAAACAGATTTTTACTTGCTGCAGCCTCAATCAGTCTTAGTTACAATGAGCAAAGTAACAGAAACTTACCAACACAGGTTGCTTCAGAAATGCAAACACTGACAACTGGTTTACTTCATAACCTTTGATTTCTGAATACATTAAAGCTATTATGAATCATGACCCTTGTGGTTTTCTCAGTGTTTCAGGTGCATTCAGATTAACTACTCTTGGAGGAACTGGAGTCTGCTTTTTTTCTTGTTTTTGTTTCTTTCTAGATGGTGGAGTAAAAACGATCTTATTCAGCATCTGCTTTAGAATTACATTTACTTGCTCTGTACTATAAGGATTGTGAAAAAAAGCCAGTTCCATTTTGGATACTTTGCTGTACCAATACCTTATTATGAGAGCTTGTTAGTAGAACTATTAGACATTTAACATCAGCAGCTTATTCATACTGGAATTGGGAATGATTCAAGGGTGGGCTTTTCTGACATATTGTCAAAAATAACCACTAAAGCAGAGTAATCGCATGTGAAATTCTGCACTTTCTGAAAATGTTGTAATCCAACAAACTTTAAACACATATTTTTATGCTCCCTAAAGCTATAATCTTTAGTCAGTTCAGCCTCTCTCATATGTGTCTGATCTTTATTTAATTTTGGGTATTCTCTTTTCTATTAATATCCAAAATCTCATCTGCATAATCCCTTGTATTATGTATTAATGAAATTTGAAATGGTCTAGCTCTTATTTTGTCTCAGTGTTGAGAAAAATCTTGAATTCACTTTTATTTGACTTCCAGAGAACTGTAGACTTTGGTGAGTTTTTGAAGTAATTTTCATATCTCAGGAGCTGAGTTCTGATTTTAAAGGTGAAAATGAGAAATTTGACAAACAGTAAGATTTCAGACCTATAGTTCCAAAAAGCCGTCTACTGATGGGGTCTTCACCACATTGCGCTGAGTTCTGTTGCCCACTAAATTATACCAATTAATTTGCTTTGGTCAGTCATCGTAGTTGTTGTGTCCAGTGGCTGCACAGACTGACAAGTAGAAGAATTAGAGGGATTGTTAAATTTTTTCATCTATCCATTGGCATGTTTCTTAGAAGAACAAGCAAGCCTTTGTTTTAATCAAGAATATTTCTGATATTATAATATTCATTGATTAGACAAAAAGTATGATGTAAATGTTTTAATTAGCAAGCATAAAAATAATTTGCTAAGATATTTTAAATTGTATTTTATATTCTGAAGCTTCATGTCATGTTGAACATTAAGTCTTTCAGGGCAGAATCTTTCAGGATATGAGCAACATGGGCTATGGCGGGAATTGTGACAGAAATGAATGAGAACTTTGAGCCATATCTCAACTTCAATCTGTGGAGCTATTTGTGGCCATGAAAAGCTGTCGGTTGTCTGGCATACCTGTAGTGATTGGAATGGAGGCCAGGTGAACCTCATTGAGTATGAGATCCCTGATTGAGGTTGTTACACTGGGCCAATCAGGGAACCCTGGCTGACAGATATAAACAGGAAGCTCACAGTGCCACACCACTCTAGGGACTGGCTCTGAGCTAGCTGGTCATAGTCCACGTGTAAATAAAGGGTGACTTGATGATGAGATGTCCACCTCTGAGAAGTTATTTCAATACTCTTGAATTAAGTTCAATCTTGTGTTTATCCAGTATTTCCTTAAATATACCTATGCTAGTCACCTCAAGTGTTACATTTGATAATGCACAACCACAGGTAGATTGCGTTACTTGCTCCATTTGACAATGAACAGTTTGAACCACAAGGGGCAGACTTGTTTCGCTAATACACATGAACACAAAGTAGATGTTGGAAGTCTGAATTAAAAAGAGAAAATGCTGCCTGCCGTCCTGAGCTTATTTCAGACATGCTTCACTGTGCTGTTCAGAGAACCAGTGAACTGGAATATTTTGCCATGCCGGTCTTCAAAATTTAATTAAAGCAGTGCCAAGCATCTCCATGACTTCTTACCCTAAGTTTATTCACATTCAGTACAGACTTTCTGTCCTTATTTTGCTATTTAAAGTAAAAAGGAGACAAAGCATTTGATATCAAATTCTGATGATGCTTTCCATTCATTCTGACTAGCAGCTTTAACTGACAATGCATATTTATTTAAAGAAAACTATATTGACGCTTGCAATCTAAAATGTATGCTGTTCATCCTAGTACACATATGTCAGCTATTTGTTTTCAGACATCTCCCCATGCTCCCTCCATAACCTAATAACATCTTCTGCTTAAAATGTTCATCTAATTGTCTACAGAAAGTTCAATGGTCTCAGCCTCAACTACCATTGCAAGCTCCACAGTATTTTGGCTAAAGATACATTCTCTAAACTGTGTCCTTGCTTTTCTGGTGACCACTTAAATAAATGAACTCTTATTACTGTTCCCAGAATTGGATGAAAATATATATTCCTTACTTTCTCTGATAAAATATTTTGTAATTTGAAAACCCTCAACTTACATCTCTTCCTCGCTATCTCTCCTTCCCTAGAAATGGTCCTAATAATCATAAATCTCTTCACTGAAATGTTGTACCTCTTGCATTATGGTAGGAAGTCTATGCTGATTACTCACAATGACTTTGATGTCCATTCAGACAATACTGCTGTACAAAATGATGTTGCAATGAGTGAAAGTTTACAAAAGAGGGCAGCTAGAGTGATTGAGAGGATGGAGAAAGTAAGGAATGATTTCTGGAGCAGGAGGTGAATCATTCAGCCGCACCATGGAGCAGTAGGCCAGGACACCTTGATTTTCAATACTCATTTTTGATTTAGCCAAAACTAGCAGAAGTATATGGATTCCAGCACACTACTGAGGAATCCTGAAAGAGTCTTCCAACTTTCAGACCCCAACTTCTACAAAAAAATTTATGTACTTATCAGTTTATATGCAAGAGCTGCCATCGGCAGAACTTTGTATATGAATCCGAAGTTCTGTCCGAAACTTATTTTGTATAATTTAGATATTAGTATAGAGCTAGTTCTGATAGCCAATGGGCTGACACATGCAACACCATGACCTTAGCAAATCTTCATGAAGGGACATTCTCACTAAAGTGGAGCTCATGGCTAGGTATTCCATTCTGTAATATCCAGATTTCAAATTGAACATCCAATTGCAAAGTTTGATTACAATATGCAAAACTTCAAAATTAATTCATCTTTGTCATATCTTCACCAATGAATAAAACAGGGAATGACAAAGCAGTTTTACCTTTGGCTGAGGTCTGTAAATTTATAATTTTGCACTATCCAATGGTAATTTTGTGACTAATCTCCACAAACCATACTTTCATAGCACAGTTATAACCCCTGGCCTAATTGGAAATAAATTCTGTAACTGATCAACCTGTTGAGTTGTCCAGTGAGACATATGTACCTTATCCCTTCAGCAGAATGATTTGGATGAACTATAAACATCAATCTTGATGTGTTTGTTTTTGAAGTTGTGCAAGAGCTTCATTCAACTTTGTACATTTTTCAAAGTAAATCATTTACTTGACTTTGATCGAGGTCATTTTCCAGTAGGGGCTAACAAAAGGGAACCTCACCTGTCACCAAAAGGTACCAGAAAATTCTTGGCATTGAGGACATAATGTTTTGGACAGAATATGGTCAAGGATCCATAATTTTCCAATGTGATGTCTTTGCTGCCAGAGAATTACTTTGATAATACATCAGAATGAACTTACCATTTTGGCAGAATTAAATTTAAAAGAAACTGTTTTGTTCCTTTAGATAAAAAGTTATTTTATATTATTTCATAAACAAGGTCACTTCTATTGGCTTAAGTTTGGAGCTTCCCTTTATTATCACTTAATTTTTAGTTCAGCAGGCAGGGTAGAAAATGGAGCAGAGGTCTGTTACATAATGGGCAGCTTGGCAGAAGTTTTGAAGAAGAGTCATTGGACCTAAAAAGTTAACAGTGCTTTATCTCCAGAGATGCTACTAGACCTGCTGACATTTTCCAGCGACTTCTGGTTTCATTTCTGATTTCTAACATCTGCAGTCCTTTGGGGTTTTGTTGGCTAAAGCTCCTTTCTGTTGCCTGGGCAGGTATCAGCTTAGGATAATGGCAACGGATATCCTTATACTACTATCCTAAGACAAAATATCATGTTAGCATTTTCTGAAGGTAAAAATAATTCTTGATAATGAGCTCAGTCTGAGTACAGAAACCTACTTGAGCCTGACAGCAGTGGTTGAGAAGTTACTGGAGAAGATACTGAGGGAAAGGATCTATTCCCATGGGAAGAAAATAGGCTTATCAGTGATAGGCAACATGATTTTGTGCAGGGAAGGTCATGTCTTACCAACTTAATAGAATTCTTTGAGGGCGTGACAAAGTTGATTGTTGAGGGAAAGGCTGAAGATGTCATATACATGGACTTCAGTAAGGCGTTTGATAAGGTTCCCCATGGATGTGAGTTTGCTCACTGAGCGGGAAGGATCATTTTCAGACGTTTCATCAGCATTCTAGGTAACATCATCAATAAGCCTCCAGTGAAGCGCTGTTATGTTCCACTTTCTATTTATCTGTTTAGGTTTCCTTGGGTTGGTGATGTCATTTCCTGCATTGGTGATGTCACTTCCTGTTCTTTCTCGAATGTCATTTACAAAATACCTTGCAAGAACTGTGACAAACACTACATTGGACAAACAGGCAGAAAGCTAGCCACCAGGATACATGAACATCAACTAGCCACAAAAAGACATGACCCATTATCACTAGTATCCTTACACACAGATGAGGAAGGACACCACTTTGATTTGGACAACACATGCATCCTAGGAAAAGCCAAACAGAGGCACGCACGAGAATTCCCAGAAGCATGGCATTCCAACCGGAACACCATCAACAAACACATTGATTTGGAGCCCATCTACCACCATCTGAAAAAAGAACAGGAAATGACATCACCAACGCAGGAAATGACACCACCAACCCAAGGAAACCTAAACAGATAAATAGAAAGTGGGACATAACATCAGCGCTTCACCAGAGGCTCACTGATGATGTTACCTAGAATGGTGACAAAACGTCTGAAAACGAACCTTCCAGCTCAGTGAGCAAACTCACATCCAGAACCTCAACCTGAGCTACAAATCTTCTCAAAACTCACAAGGTTCCCCATGGCAGGCGGATGGAGAAAGTGAAGTCACATGGGGTCCAGGGTGTGCTAGGTAGATGGAGAAAAAACTGGCTAAGCAACAGGAGACAGAGAGTAGTAATGGAAGGGAGTTTCTCAAATTGGAGACCTGTGACCAGTGGTGTTCCACAGGGATCTGTGCTGGGACCACTGTTGTTTGTGATTATATGTAAATGATCTGGAGGAAGGTGTAGGTGGTCTGATCAGCAAGTTTGCAGATGACACTAAGATTGGTGGAGTAGCAGATAGTGAAGGGGACTGTCAGAGATTACAGCAGAATATAGATAGACTGGAGAGTTGGGCAGATAAATGGCAGATGGGGTTCAATCCGGGCAAATGCGAGGTGATGCATTTTGGAAGATCTAATTCAAGAGCGAACTATACAGTAAATGGAAAAGTCCGAGGGAAAATTGATGAACAGAGAGATCTGGGTGTTCAGGTCCATTGTTCCCTGAAGGCGGCAGCGCATGTCAATAGGGTGGTCAATAAGGCATATGGCATGCTTTCCTTCATCGGACGGGATATCCAGTACAAGAGTTGGCAGGTCATGTTACAGTTGTATAGGACTTTGGTTTGGCCACATTTAGAGTACTGTGCACAGTTCTGGTCACCACATTACCAAAAGGATGTGAACGCTTTGGAGAGGGTGCAGAGGGAATTCACCAGGATGTTGCCTGGTATGGAGGCTGCTAGCTATGAAGAGAGGTTGAGCAGATTAGGATTATTCCTATTAGAAAGATGGAGATTGAGGGGGGACCTGATTGACATCTACAAAATCATGAGGGGTATAGACAGGATGGATAGCAAGAAGCTTTTTCCCAGAGTGGGGGACTCAGTTACTAGGGGTAATGAGTTCAAAGTGAGAGAACGAAAGTTAAAGGCTGACATGCGTGGAAAGTTTTTTACGCAGAGGGTGGTGGGTGCATGGAAAGCATTGCCAGCGGAGGTGGTAGATGCAGACACGTTAGCGTCTTTTAAGCTATATGTGGACAGGTACATGGATAGGCGGGGAGCAAATGGACACAGACCCTTAGAAAATAGATGACATAGTAGACAGAGGTTCTCGATCGGCGCAGGCTTGGAGGGCCGAAGGGCCTGTTCCTGTGCTGTAATTTGCTTTGTTCTTTTTCTTTGTACTTGCAAATAGTGCACTCTACTGAGGGTTAAGTCAGAAATCACACGACACCAGGTTATAACCCAGCAGGTTTATTTGGAATCACATAAGCACGAGGAGCACAGCCTCTTCACCGGGGGGTATTAGAGAGAACATTGCACAGACACAGCAATTATAGGCAATGAGATCAAGGTCAAAGACATCAAAATATTGTACAACTGGTGTGAGTGGAGTGTCAGATAATAAGTCACTGCAGGTCACCAAGTGTGCTAGGTGGTGTGCAAAGGTGTTTATAAAGTCAATGTCATGCTGTCATGACAATCAGGCAGAGCCATAGGAATATACAAAAGGTGACATCTCAGGTCAGACGCTGAATTGTAGTTATGCCCTTTCGTTCAGAATCTGTCTCAGAGCTTTAGCCTGGAATCAGGTTGGTATTTATAAGACGCCATAATGATTGACTGTGACTACAAATTGTGTCCTTTTAGAACCAAATAGAGTATATTTGCAAACAATCAAAAACTTTGGATGAAATGATTGATTGTGTGTGTGTGTGTGTGTGTGTGTGTGTGTGTGTGTGTGTGTGTGTGTGTGTGTGTGTGTGTGTGTGTGTGTGTATGTGTGTGTGTGTGTGTGTGTGTGTGTGTGTGTAGAGATCACAACAATTTATCAAGGTTATGCTGTCAAAACAGGAAAGTAAGGAAGATTTTACACATACATAACAGTGCAGTGGCCACCTGCACCACAAGATGAACCCAATATCACGGTTGAGGCTATCTTTCATGGTTACGAAACTTAGCTGTCAGTCTCTGCTTGGCAATTTTGCCTTGCTCTGTATCCTGGAGGCTGTCTTGGAAGATGCTTATCCGAAGATCAGAGGTTGAATGCTTTGAACATTGAAGTGTTCCCCTAATGGAAATGAACATTCCTATCTGGCGATTGCTGCACGATGTCCATTCATCTGTTGTAGCAGCAGCTGCATGGTCTCACCAATATACCATGCATCGTGGCATCCTTTGCCGCACATATGAGATCGCCAACATTGGCTGAGCCACATAAGTATCTGCCATGAATATGGTGGGTGGCGTACCCACGTGTGATGGTAGTATCGAAGTCAATGATCTGACATGTCTTGGCATGGCAGTGTTATGTTGCGTTCTGTTCGATGTTGTCCTGAAGACTGGGTAGTTTGCTGTGAACAGCAGTCTGTTTAAGGCATGGTGGTTGTTTGAAGGTGAGAAGTGGAGGCGTAGGGAAGATTGTGGCGAGATGCTCATTGTCATTGATTATACATTGAAAACTGCCCAAAATCATGCCGTCATTTCTCCACTGCAGGGAAGTACTGGATGACAAAGTGCACTCTATTTGTCTTATCCTGTGTCTGTCTTCTGAGATGCTCGTTGTGGCGTTTCGCTGTGGCAGACCACTGCCCACTCCCCTCCCCCCATGACTTTACCTAGCAAAGAGGCAGTGCTGCAAAAGCTTGTGATTTCAAATAAACTTATTGCACCATAACCTGGTGTCATGTGACTTTTAACCTCAGTTAAACTATCCCTTTGAGCTCTCCTTTGCCCTCTCACATCTTAATTTCCTATCTATCTTTGTTTCATCAGTCCCTTCAACCAAGTAATTTAAAGCAATATTTCAACTGTAAAAATTTGAAGCCTCAGCACTGATTCCTGGAGTACACCACTAATTGCAGAATTGCAGAATTATTATGATAGAGGTCATTCGGCCATCATGCCTGCATTGGTGCTCCAAATGAACATTATGACTTAGTGCTATTCTTTCACCTTTTCCCCATAATTCTCCAATTCTTTTTCTATTCAAATCATCTAATGCTTTCTCAAATGCCTTGATTGAATCTAACTCCACTACAGTCCACTTCATTATGTTACAACTTGCCAATCAGAAAATGAACCTTTTTTGCCTCTTTCCGGTTGCCTATCTTCGTTCCATGCCATTGTTTTACATCCTACCAAGAGTTTTATTTTCTACCGTTGCCTTTGATACAGCATCTTATCAAATGGATTCTAGAAAACCAAACACAACACATACACTGGTTCACTTTTATCCACAGTACATGTTATTACCTCAAATAACTCAAAAAATTGATTAAACAGAATTTCATTTTCACCAAACCATATTGGCTCGGTTTGAATGCCTTGAACTTCTCTAAGTGCCCTGCCATGACATCTTTAATCCTAGCTTCTAGCATTCTCCCTATGACAGATGTTAAGCTAACTGGTCTTTGTTGCTTTCTGTTTCCCACCATTTTTGAATAAAGGAATTACATTTGTCAGTTTCCAATCAAATAGAACCTTCCACGAATCTAGGGACTTTTGGAAAATTAAAACTAATGCATCACTTATCACACTAGTCATTTATTTTAAAAGTCTGGGATGAAGTCCATCAGGACCCAGGGTCATGTGAGCCAGCAGATCCAACAGCTTTCTCAGAACTATGTCCCTCGCAATTGTAATTTGGTTGACTTCCGCCCTCCCTTCCATTTAACACATTTACAGCTACGTGAGTGTCCTCTGGAATGTATAGAAGAGAGTTTTCAGAATGATTCCAGGGATGAAAGATGTTTGCTACAAATTTAGGTTAAGGAAGCTTGGGTTTCAGTCTTTGGCTTAAATGATATTGAGGGTAGATTTAACAGAGATATACAAGATAATGGTAAGTTTAGAAAAAGTAGATAAAGAAAAGCCATCCCAAGAGTTGATGGTACAAGGACCAGGTGACACAGATTTAAAGTTTTGGACAAGAGTTACAGAGTGGGTTCTGAGGAATTACCTTTTTATGCCATGACTGATAATGACATGGAACTCGTTGCATACAAAAGTGATGGAGGGGAGATGATAACTGATTTTATGGCGAAATGGGATGGATATAAACATGATTAACTTTCCGGTTTTGGGGGCTGGAAGAGAGAAATGGGACCATTTAGACTGATCTAAATGAGTTGACCAAGGCTGAATGGGTTGAATGACCTCCTACTGTGCCATAAAGACTGCGTGATTATGATTAATGGCTTAATGAGCTCTTTTGAATACAACAAAGAAATAATACTAAAAAATGTCACAGTCAGCATTCGGAAAGTGGTAATGCCGGAAAAGCAGACTAAAGGCTAATGGTTCCGTGAAAACAGTACTTACTTTGCATGACACAGCACAGTTTTATAAAGCACAATTTTAACGAAGACTTTAAAGATTTGAGATTTGTTTCTGTACATGTCTTGCCTTTGTACAGAGTAACTTTTGCCAAAATGACCTTTGAAATGAACAGGTTGAAAATGAGGCTCTAAATGAAAGTGTGATTCAACCACAATCTTACTTAAACAGAAATTGTTCCAGCAACAAGAACACTGGAAAATTAAGCTTAACACCAGGCTTCGAAGAAAATACAGACCTGCATAAACCAAGCTCACCTGAAGTGGTGAGTCTGGCTATTCTGGATTAGGTAGTGATTGCACTGTTTGTGAAACTATGCTTGTATTCAATATCAATAGTACTTTGAAGAAGCAATACTAAAGAAAAATTATGAAAAGAAATTGTTTGAATGAAAAAAACTTGTACAACCATACTAATTCCCCATGTCTTTCAATAGTGCATTTGTATCTAAACATGATTGATCGAACAGAGCGTTTCAGAGAAAGGAATATATTTCTTAAATAACAAACGGATAAAATACCTCGGGGAGAATGTGCCGATTGATAATTTCACAATGTCAATACTGATACTAGTTTTGTAAGTTAATTATCTAGCAAGAAAATGCCAGAATCGTTGCTTGAACTTTTGGGATGGGTGTTCAACTTTCTGAATTTTACAATGTAATATATTTGATTGCCACCTGACTTTGTATTTCAAACAAGATGGTAGTAGGATAAAAATCGAAAACAAAGTTACCATGTCACTGGGAGAATCCTGATTTTCAGCTTTCAGGCTGACCATGAGTTAGTGCTGCCACCAGAGATGGGCAGGACCACAACAAATATGTTTGACTTAGAGTCCAATGATGAAATTACCATGAAAACAGCATTTTCATTTGACTCTGTGCAGCCATCACTACTTAAAATACCCTAAACAAGTAACTGTTTGTAAAGACAAGGAAATGACCAGCTTCAGTGGTATTTAAAAGCGCATTCTCCTGCTCCAATTAACATCAATGTAAAATTTTACCGACAATTTGGATCTTTGGTAAGGTTATGGTGAAGAAATCGTAATTTTTTGCTTGTAGTGGCGCCAGAATGAAGCTGTTTCCTTTACAAATTGTTAATGTGTCCAGTTCCAGGGTAAAATTTGATGTTACCACACTGTATTCATTGTAAGAGAGCAATGAAGAAAAGTTTAATCTTTGCAGTACTAGTGAGGCCATTAAACTTTTCCTGGTTCAGCAACCAGATTCTGCGCACGATGCTCGCACTAATCTATTCACCATGTGACAATTTATTTGTTGCGTCACCCAGCAGGAAACAAAACCTCCTTCCTGTCCTTGGTTTCTACAACAGCTCTTGCACTAGAGTATCAGAAAACAAGGGTACCCTGATCTTTGGTATTGTGCCTGCAACTCTAAAAATGAGGTGCTGACATACCAACAGTCTAATTTTACCTCTCCTTCAAGACTGGCTTTAAGATGCAACAAGTGCACTGGGTTTATCCTTATAATAGGTTGCCTTTAGTAGTTTGATTAGCACAGACATGTGGCCATTCATGTTTAAATGATGTTTGATCACAGAAATTAATTGGGCCTCCTGCCCATGTAAGTTGATAGCAGGAGGTCCTCATGGACAGGACAGTGTGCATCACAATCAATCAATAAACTGTGAGTATATTGCCCTCATTCCCCTGGCACTGTATTGATATCTACCCCCATATTATGCCAGCTGGTACTGTACGCCTTAGCAATGATTACTTAGTTCTGTGAGCTCTTGATGCATGACCACACGTTCTCATACATGACTCTCAGGTAATGTTTACCAAGAACAGTCGTCCTAACTCACACAGCTCCCTCACCAGTATGTACCAAACATCTGCTTTCAGTGTAGTGGAAATATGTAAGCAGGAGTGCTTGCAGCATGCTAGCCAGTCTTTCATGTGTTGACGCTCAAGTTCAGTGACATAACCAGGTTCAGTCATTGCTATTACTTGATAGAGGTCCACACATGAAGGACTTGGTTTGTTTCATAAATGGACAACACTTTTCAATCTAATAAAATAAAATTTTATGAGGAAAAAGAATTGTATTAGCACTGTAATTGCCACAAACAAACCACAGTAAGTGATTCAACAAATAATATATTATGCTGACCTGGTCAAAATCTTCTTATTGGTGGTGATGGGATTTGTCAGGGGAGGTAGTTGTGGGTGGGCAGAAGAGCCCTCTATAGTGAATTGGAATCCTTGCCTGCCACAGCGATATTTTTCATGTCTAAAGCTGATTTCAAATCCAGACAAACTGAAACAAAATATTATAGATGCTGAGCAGAAAAAAAACAAAAATATTTTTCAGAATTCACCACTGTTTTTCCCTTTTGGTAATATAATTTAGTATCTTAAATAATCAATGAAAGCATTTGCAAGAATAATTGCACGTAACTATTTTTGAGCAGAGCAAGAGTTTACAGTTTTTGGAGTTTTAAAATTTAACTTAAAATTCAAGCTGATCAAGCACAAGATCCCCATCATCATTTTCTTATTTCCTCTTGTGTGACTGAACAATATTTCTGACATAATTTGTCTTGTTTCTCAATGGAATATTATTTCTCCGAACATAGAATTAATTATGATCAATATGAACTTTTTTTTAGTAATAGTGACACCATGCTGTTATAGTGGATGGAAAATTTTTCTTATTCTGTACCTCACTTCTATTGGTTGTATTTATGTTGTTATGGCCAAGATGGGAAAGCGAATTGACTCCTTTTTTGTCGCATTCCGGAGTTGGTTTCAACAGAATTAGAATTTAAAAGTGAGGTGATATTATTAATTCATTAAATATATACTCCACTGTATATGCTTGGTGGAAGAAATAAGCCAGCTGGTTCTTTACAACTCACAGAGTTGAGGCTGAATTTTCTAATTTTTCAGTGAAGCACTTTTCCAGTGAGATTGAAAATGGGTGCAAGGATTGTAGTCAATATTGACACATGCTGACTTGTCCCATGCAGCTCTCTGCTCTTCAGCTGGCTAATTAAGCAATCGTGCAATAGGGGTGCTTGCTGCTGTCAGGACCACGTCTCATTCACACCACTGATTATATTTAAACCCCAGCTCCACAGCACCTCAGGGTCTGCAAGCCAAGCACTGGCCCTTACATTGTGACCATGTGCTGCTGAGAACCAGTAAATATCACAGAAAGAGAAGCTAGCACCCTGTTTTGCTGACAGACACCTAGCGATGCTGGTGGATTGGTGGTTAAAAGGAAATGCTTCAGGATTGCTCCAGGCCTGCTAGATATCACAAGGGCCCTCACTGCACAACACTTGGATATCATATGGTGACTTGAAGCCCTGAAAGGTGCTTAAGCTTGCACCATGTCATGTTAAGTGCCCTGTCTCACTAACTGTTGTTTTCTCCTGAATGGTAGTGTAGGCCTCTAAAGTACTGATTCTTTGTTGGGATCAGCTGAAGATACAATGCATACAATCATATAGATTTTTAAAAAAATTTAACTAGGCAGAAGCATAGAAATAGCTAGATGTATATGTGTTGTGGACTAGCTAAGGGCTGTTTACCATATAATCAACAAAAAGTAATGCAAGGAAGTCCAAACCTATCTCCTTCATCCTGGAAGCAGTATTTTCTGGCCTTGCACACTCAATGGTGCATAGCTCTTTCATGGTCACTTGGATGCCCCTCCCAATCAATGTCCTGATTTCCAACCCTATTGGATTACTCTTCATTACCCTATTTACTCTGCATCCAGGACATGTCCCTTTTTTTTGTTCCAGTTGTGAAGAGTACAGATGAAACACACTCTTTCAGGGCTTATTAAGTAGCTAGTTGTTCTGTTCCACTTTGGGTTTGCTGGAAGGGTGGGCAGCTTTGTACTTTCATTCTGCATCAGTCTAAGATGTAAAGGTGTCATTTCCCACATAAGGAAGACATTGCCCTTATTTCTCAGTAGACATCCTTATATGGCCCAAAGAACTTGGAAGGTGGAAGGAACCTGTGTTTTCTCCATTATTAATGTATCTTGGCTATTACCAGGATATTTCGTCAAACTAATGGAAGACAGAAAGTTGGGATAAGAAGCATATTTTCAGGATGATAAGCTATGGCTAGTGGAATGCCATAGGGACCAGTGCTGGGACTATAATTATTTGCAATGTATACTGATAACTTGGATGAGGAAGGTGAATGTGTCTGAAAAGGGATAATAGACAGGTCAAATAAATGGACAAAAACTTGGCAGATTGAATATAATGCAGGAAAATGTGAAGATACTCACTTTCACAGGAAAAATAAGGGATATTATTATAATATTGTTTAATGGAGAAATTGCAGAAAGCTACGGCACTGAGGGATTTGGGAGTCCTCATGTATTTATTACAAAAAGCTGGTATGTAAGTTCAGCATTTCAAAGTAGATTGTAAAAATAGACATGTTTTGCTAAAACTATGCAAGGCCCCTGTTAGATGACATCTGAAATACTGTGAACAATTTTGGTCTCCTCGTATAAGAACAAATACGTTGGGATTGGAGCAAGTCTGGAGCAAATTCACTAGGTTAATCCCCAAGTGTGGGAAAGATTGTCTCATGAGGAGATTTTCAGTAAGTTAGGCCTGTACTCATTGAAATTTAGAAGTATGAGGGGTGACCTGTTGAAACATACACAATTCTTAGTGGACTTGACAGGGTAGATGCAGAACATTGTTGCCTCTTGTGCAAGAGTCGAAGACCAGAGGCCATAACGTTAGAGTAAAGAGTCACCTAGTTAGGACAGGGATAATAAATTTCTTCTCTCAGAGGATAGCGAATCTGTGGAAGTCTTTACCTTAGAGGACTGATGGAGGTTGGGTCATTAAGTGTACAGGTATTTGTCCTGTAACATGAAAATTGTGTTCTTGTGCGACCTCACACTATAAAAAATCACCATAGAAAATCGCGATATAGGGAAACAGCTGTAGAAAATGGCTATATGGTACAGTAGAATGTTGGTTTTATCCAAACAGCGTCCACTATTCATCGGACGCTTTTCCAGTTCTACACCTTGTTATCTCACATTCTCTAGCATTGGCAGTTCCCACTCTCTCTCGCATTAACAAAACACATGTTATAGCAGAAATACCTGTATTGAAAGCTCAGATAGACATAGTTTTAATCAGTAAGAGAACCGAGGGTTGTGGGGAAAAGACAAGAAAGTGGAATTGAAGATTCAGATCAGTTGTGAGCTCATCGAGTGGCAGGGCAGACTCGATAGGCTGAATGGCCTATTTCTGCTTCTTACAGTCTTATGTCATCTGGTGGCCTTCAAATCACAAACAGCTCCACTTTGATGACAGAGGTTTTAGAAAAGCAGAAAAGGTTTTGGCTGTTGCTCCTTCTGTTCTGTGACAGACTGTCCGATTGTTAGTTCAAATCCAGTATCATTTGTACAACTTGGGTCATGTGGCTGTCACTGAAAGTCCCACAGGCTCTGTGTGCCTCCCAAAAACAGCTTGCTAAGGGGGGCCAATGTCCTTAGCTTTGATAAGTGTTGCTTTCAAAAAGTTCAAGATATTTATTTTTCAGTCAATGACATTAAAAATTAATATATATCCAACCAATGACATTATAAGTTAACATCTTTGCTAACACGTTCATAACCACATATTTGTATACATTGAAAATGGAAATGGCTAAGTTGCATATGTTTTACTGTTATGGAAGTGTTAGGTGATGCATTTCGGAATGGAAAATGAGGAGTGGCAATATATTTTCACTGGTACAATTGTAATTGGAGTGAAGAAAATGAAAATCCTTAGAAAGTACATATAGAATTCTTTGAAGATGGCAGGAGAAGTTAATAAGGATGTATGAAAAGCCTCCAAATTCCTGAGTAAAATAGTTCATTGAAATCGAAAGGGCCAGAAGTTATGCCAAAATTAAACAAATCATCAGTTTGGATGCTCCAGTTGGGGCATTGTGTCTAATGTGAAAGCTTTGGAGTGGGTACAAAAGAGATTTACTAGAAAAATTCCAATGATGAAGGATTGGAGTTAAACGGATAAACTAATGAGCCTGAGGTTATTCTCCATGGAGCAGAAAAGGCCAAGAAGAGATTTGATAGAAGTCATTAAAACTTGATAAAGTATACAAAGAGAAACCATTTCCAATGTATGAATTGTCAATAACCATTAGGCGTGCATTTCAGGTAATTGGCAAAAGAAGCAGAGACACCACAAGGAAAAGCAATTTTTAAAATTTTACAAATGACTTCACAAAATGATTTTACAAAAAGATTTGAAATTGGTATTGGATACAGATTTAATTGTAGCATTAGAAAGGAAATTAGATAATTACTTGAAGGATAGGAATTTGCCCAGATTGAGGAAATGTTTGGAGGGTGGTGTCACCGAATTGTTCTTTGAAAGAGTAGACCTGTTGGATGGATAGCTTTTTCTGTGCTGAACTATGATTCAATAATTCAACAGCTATTTTAAATAAAACACAGATCCAATTCTTTTTTGAAAATTGCTGTTAAATCTGCTTCCACCATTTCAGATTATGCATTCCACGTCCCAGATTCATGTTAAGCCAAATTAAGTTTGGAGGGGTCACTATAAAAGTTACTCAGGCGGTAAACTAGGAATTAAAGTGTACTTTTTTAGACTAAGTCCAAGTTGGAATGAGGATTTTGGAGCAATTTCTGCAATGAGGCTTAACAAGATTTCTCACTGTATCTCGTCTCATTCACAAATATGTCAGGCATGTCCAATTCTGATAACATCTTATCACACAACATTCCCAGAACAACTCACCACTTTGTAGCTATCCCGGATTCACTGGCATTTCCTACACCTGTGCCATCTTTAAAAGCCCGTTGCAGACTCAGACAAGTACTGTCACTCTGGAGGCGCCCTGCACAGTTTCTGACATTTGCTGTGGGCGTGACGACAGGGTAAAATCAATGCTCTGAATTGCAGGCAGGGACCTGGATGTCCTGCTGTATGGGATAGTGAAGAGGTGCAACTTCCTATTTCCCCCATGATCATCAATAGAGGCCACAAGATCAAACTGTGCCAGCCTGGTCCAGATTGCCACCTGCATTAAAGCAGTCTCAGCCATCTGGAGGAATGCACAGTAATGAAGGAAGAAGGTCTTCTTCTCCACTCTGCCAATGTAAGCTTCACCATCTCCTCTCAATATTCTCACTATTGTCTAAAAAAAATTTCCACACTCACAATTACCCAACCCAAACCCCACAGCACAACAATACATGGTCTTTGTCCTGCCTACTCACTCGCTCAGGACATCTCCCCACCTGCACTAAAGTAGCAGATGTACCACAAACTTTTATTACCTTTAATACCTGCCTCTCTCTCATTCCACAAAATAAACAACTCACCATTGTTCAGAAAGGCTCAACACAGGTGGTGCATTGCCCATCATTCCCCTTATCTGGAGAGGATTCTGACTCTGACAAAGCCCCTGGACAGGTATCAGAGGCTATCCTTGAATCACTGTTACATTGTTACCAATGCTATTCCTCTTGACTTAAATGATGCTTGTTTGACAACCACAACGAGCTTTCTGCCTTTGTGTCTGCACTAAATAGCAAGGCAAGACAGTAGTAATATAAGCCTGCTGTGTTCATCCAGCCTCACATTTTATTATCTTGGAATCTCCAGCATCTGCAGTTCCCATTATCTCTGATACTATTTTAACCCCAGTAATATAAGCCTGGTATTTTTGGTTGACGGGGCAAAGTGCCCAAAGACAAAGGAAGGCAAAACAAGGTAGAGATACTGTGAGCATTCAGGTAGGCTGTGAGTGAGTGCTGTGGCAGTGAGCAAAGAGCCCATGAACTGCACTTAGCGATCGTTGTTGGTGCAGACCAAGGCACAGCATTGAAGTGCAGAACTATACTGCAAGTGAATTGGTGATGTGCTATGAGAGTAGTTAAAGGTTGGCATATGTCAGATGTGAATGTGGGGTGCTTGTGGCCGGTACCCATGCAGTTTGCCCTGAGATCAGAATCCTATATTTAGGTCCTTTGAAGCAAGCGATGAGGTAATATCATCAGGCACTTGCTCTGAATTTCATCTTGAGCGTACAGAACATCTAGCTTGTTTGGCACACTTGGTAAAATGGGAAATTGAATATTAATTAAACAAATTATGCCATTAACAAGGCATTTAACATGTAACAATTACTCTTAATTAGCAAGTCATCACTGTCTAGTGAAAAAAGTTGCCACATGTTTTGTCAAAACTATAAAAGGGGTAGATGAAGTAGAGGCAGTCGGTGGCAACATGGTAATAATGCTGGCTTGGTAATCCAGAGACCCAGACTAATGTTCAAGGGCTGATGGCACAGTAGTAGTGCCTCCACCTCCAGCAACATAAATACCACGTTCGTCAACTCTCCTTTAAAATGGCTCTTGAGGTGCAGAGGTGGTGTCCATACATTTGGGATAGGAGGCTTGGATTTTAGACCCACCTGTTCCAGACATGAGTCATAACATGTTTGAGCAGATTGTTTTAAGAGTCTAAAAGATGGAGCAAAATGCACCTGAAGTTGAATTCCGCCTCTCTGGACTTCTTCTGTGATACTGCTCCAAATTTTGCTGTAGCTCACATCACTCAGGTCTCTGTAAGATTCCACCCCAGGATTTTAATCTTCTGTCTATTCCTCGGTAATTGTTAACTGCACTTTAATCTCCGACTGGAATGGATACTTTTGGAGGATTCCATACTTGGGGAATTTCCCATCAGAATACCAATTTTCTGGGTAATTCGCTAGGTGGGTGCTATTTTAGAAATTCTGCAGGGACCTAATGCATAATAACCATCTGTGCTGCAGGAATTACTATCTGACCATAAAATGTTCCTCTGTTTCTTTCACCAATTATTATAAATATGAGTTCTTACTATCTGGCCTGTGAAAATAGATTCTCTGTATTTACTCTCTGCTGCAAAAAATTTACAAGAAAATTTATATTTTTGAACACTTCTATTGAATCCCAGTTGAACCTTCTCAACTGTAAGGAATATAATCCAGCTTCTTTAGTTTCTCCAAATAATTGAAGTTCGTTTTCCCCAGCACCATTTCAGTAAATCTTCTCTGAACCCCTCTGTGATTTGATAAAATTTCTGGAGCTACCCTGAACATATTTTCTTATAAAAGATTGTGTGGTGCTTTGGCCAGCTTTGTCGCCTTACTGTCAGTGTTTAATGGAAAAGAAGATGAAATATCAATGGGCTTTAAACATAATTTTCCAGCATCTACTCCACTGTATCTCAATAGTTATTCTGGTGAGATTCACAGCAGCAGTTGAGGCCATATTTTTCTGTGGGGAAGAAATTGAAGCGAAAAAAACATTCAGGACTATGGGGAAGTAGCTGTGTAATGAAACTAATTAGATCATTGTTGCAAACAGTTTACATGGACATAAATGCCAAATGGACTTTTGAGCAGTATGACTCCATAGCTGTAAAATTGGCTCTAAAGCACACTTTTGCACTTTACAGTTACCGCGATGGGACCAAAAATGGTGTCCATAGTTCACGTGCACACTTGTGGTGTAGGCTGCATTAGTCTCCATTTTGTGTTTAGTTATATGAGTCCTAGCAGTATTTTTCAGAGTAGGCAAACTGTGATATGGTCAGTGTGTAATACTTATTGGACTCTTGCTCTTGAGCCATGTACAACTTCAGTGTTCTAGAAGAATGCCCTTTTTTTAACATCTGTCAACACTCATTTATTTGAATAGGTATTCAGCAGCAGGAAAGATCCCCTGATGTTTAAAAGGCATCATTAACAGCTCCTGTGTTAGTTCCTGATTGGCTTCCTTTGGCTTTTGCAAAGTTCTTTAAATATTTTTAGGTTATAACCCTTAGTTAAAGTTGGCTTCAGCTACAGGGAGTGATGTGACATGTAGAGAAAGATTCAGTCATCATTGCAAGAATTCTGCTCTGACTGCTGGCTCTCACACTTGAATGCTCTCTTCATCATCCCTCTCGGTTTGGAGAATGAGAGAGGCAAGACAGGGAAAGACAAACTGCAGAACAGGGAGAGGAAAGAGAAAGAAGTCCTTTCAACAGGAGACCGTATCCACCTGGGACTTTAAAGTGGTGCATCACCATCATTTCTAGTCAAATTATAAACGGAAAACAATGCTCACACTCTCTTGATGAATATCAAAGAGAAACAGATTTCGGTGGGTATTTCCTTAATGAAGCACAGGCATTTAAAGTATTCATCCTCAATGAGCTTGAGATGGAAGAATTGTTCCTCATTGTTTCTGTATCCTGGTTATTTTTTGAAGCCACAGCCTGTCTTTATCCGTGCGAAATAATGAACTACAAAATGAATAGGAACGTCAACAAACACAAATGAATAATTTTGATTAATTCCATGAAATGCAATTTAAAGGGTCACTACTTATTAGAGCGGTATTCTAAATTATCATAGCGTTTCCACGTAAACAAGAGTCAGAAAATCCTCTTTAACAGGTTACAGTTCCCTAGAATTGGTAACCAGACAGAAGTTTGTTTCTATGGTCACTTTCACCGCCAGATATTTGGCATTGCTCTCAGAGAAAATAAAACAGGTTTTGAGAGTAGCTGATTGTGTGATGTATTGTGAACCGAAACTGAAAATATAAGGAGGAGGATGAGCAGCACATTTTGAGTATAAAAGGGCTACATGTGGAAAATTGCTGTAAGAATGAGAATGATTACAAAATTTCAGTTTGGAGAATAGTTTCATCATCATAATTATTACATAACGTTTACTCTGAACTATGAAACCTTTTAGTTCTTTGGTTCTTTCATTTCGGGGTTGAAATTACTTTCTATACGGCTATCTTTTACCAAGGGGAAAAGAAATTACTGGTGTATCTGCTGTCATAGCACTGTAGAACCACATACCTTACCCTGGAGTTAAGAGGCTTGGTGTTCAAGCAATTGCACATTAGCATTGATAATGCAATGTCAAATATTCTAGAAATTTAATATACATCACTATTGTATTTGTTTAAATCATTGCAATATCTCTAACATGATGCCCAATTTTTGTATAAATGATATGATTTCTTCTATTTATTCAATATTTAACTTGTGACTCTAATTTTAAGAGTCAGCTTCCTGATATTGACGTGCAGTCCCAGAAGTCAGTGACATGGAATTTCCAAGCTTCAATGATGAAGATATACAAGGTGTACAGAATAAGCACCACAAATACTATCAGAGCTATAAAACAATGATTCCTATACGGCCAAAGCCAAAGTAAGTGAAAAAAAATCTGCTCTACAATGCAAGGGCTATCTGATTTTCACATATAAGCAACATTTGTTACATACAACAAAAACATTTTCACAGGAATCCATCTCCATCTCCAGTAGATGATGCTGGCTTATTTTCATTCATCTATTTCTCATGGCTGACACCACTGATGATCAAAGGGTTCAAGAAAAAACTGAATCAAGACACTGTGCCTCCCCTCTCCCAGTTCAATTGTTCAGATGCGAACGCCAGAAGGTCTGTCAATTTGGAAGTACATTTTAGGTGATCAGAATTTATAAAAACAGGCATAAAAACAAAATGAAAACTCTGACATTTTGCCGAAAAATATTTACAGATTTTTACGCCTTTGGAAGAATGAGTTGGAAAGAATGGGCAGCGAGAAAGCTTCTTTGGAGAAAGTGGCTGTACAGTTTCAGCGAACAAGGCTTATTATGAATATAACTTGCATGGTCATTTGTATGATTTGTAGCTTTTTGGGACCGGTATGTACTCACATACATTTTCTTGTCTAAGAATCAATTACATGCTTTTACAATAGTTACTGTATTTTCTCGTATTTCAATAAGTTTGAAATGTCATAGATTTTAGATGAACGCTGAAGTACAGCAAATTAGACATCATATCTTAAAGCATGAAAGAATATGATCCTGGTCATAAATGCATATTATTTATGTCTCTCCAATTTATGAAATCATTTGGAAACTTTTGTCTTTAATATGGCCTTTACTGTAAGATAAAGCGAAAAATGAATGTTAGCATAATTTCAGAAGGTCACATAACTAAAGGACAAAACAGCCACTTATTCTGCAATCCCACACAAAAATATAATCAACGTAAAAAGTGAAAGTCCTCACACTATTGGAACAGACATTAATATTCAAAATCTATGAGTTAAAAATGCTGTTTAGGCAGAGTACAGAGAGAATTGCTCTGAATGACGATTGTACAAATCAATGAGTGGACTAATACTGGTCTGGTACACAAATCACGATTTTCCTTCACATCAGGCGGGATAATGGCAGAAACAGTGAGAAATGAGGTGGTGAAGCCACCTGTAGTGTTTCTATTCCAACAATAATTGTCCCACCTTACCACCCCTGCCATTCACTGCTGAGGGAATATGTCAATTATGGTGAAGGCGTGAGGCTTGTTTTCCTGATTTCTGTTGCTTTAGGATCCACCAGTATAAGTATGTTGACAAACCTTGGATAAGGGCAGGAGGTCCCGACTCCACCTTTAGGGAAGAGCAGCCTCCATAACCAACTTGTTTCCTGCTCAGTATGTTACATACCCTAACCTTTCTTGCTGTCCTTGAAGGAAATAGCTGAAGAGCTTAATAAGTACTTTGCATCAGCCTTCACAGTGGAACACATGAGTGGTATGCCAACAATTAGGGAGAGCCAGGGAGCAGAGTTGAGTACAGTAGGCATTACAAAAGAGAAAGTGCTAGAAAAGCTAAAGGGTCTAAAAATTGATAAATCTCCTGGCCCCGATGGGCTACATCCTAGAGTTCTGAGGGAGGTGGCTGAGGAAATAGTGGAGGCTTTGGTTGTGATCTTTCAAAAGTCACTGGAGTCTGGGAAAGTCCCAGATGATTGGAAAATTGCTGTTTTAACTCCCTTGTTTAAGAAAGGATCTAGGCAAAAGATGGAGAATTACAGGCCGATTAGCCTAACCTCGGTAGTTGGCAAAATTCTAGAATCCATTGTCAAGGATGAGATTTCTAAATTCCTGGAAGTGCAGGGTCAGATTAAAACAAGTCAGCATGGTTTTAGTCAGGGGAGGTCGTGCCTGACAAACCTGTTAGAATTCATTGAAGAGGTAACAAGTATGTTAGACCAGGGAAACCCAGTAGATGTTATCTATCTAGACTTCCAAAAGGCCTTTGACACAGTGCCCCATGGGAGGCTGCTGAGCAAGGTGAGGGCCCATGGTGTTCGAGGTGAGCTGCTGGCCTGGATTGAGGAGTGGCTGTCTGACAGAAGGAAGAGAGTTGGGATAAAAGGCTATTCCTTGGAATGGCAATCGGTGACAAGTGGTGTCCCGCAGGGTTCAGTGTTGGGGCCGCAACTGTTCACCTTGTATATTAATGATCTGGATGAAGGGACTGGGGGCATTCTGACGAAGTTTGCCGATGATAGGAAGATATGTGGACAGGCAGGTAGTACTGAGGAGGTGGGGAAGCTGCAGAAAGATTTGGACAGTTTAGGAGAGTGGTCCAGGAAATGGCTGATGAAATTCAATGTGAGTAACTGTGAGATTTTGCACTTGGAAAAAAGAATACAGGCATGGGCTATTTTTTAAATGGTGAGAAAATTTGCAAATCAGAAGTGCAAAGGGATCTGGGAGTGTTGGTCCAGGATTCTCTAAAGGTTAACTTGCAGGTCGAGTCCGTAATTAAGAAAGCGAATGTAATGTTGTCGTTTATCTCAAGAGGGTTGGAATATAAAAGCAGCAATGTGCTTCTGAGGCTTTATAAGGCTCTAGTTAGGCCCCATTTAAAATACTGTGTCCAATTTTGGGCCCCACACCTCAGGAAGGACATACTAGCCCTGGAGCGTGTCCAGCGGAGATCCACATGGATGATCCCTGGAATGGTAGGTTTAACGTATGATGAACGGCTAAGGATCCTGGGATTGTACTCATCAGAGTTTAGAAGGTTGAGGGGAGATCTAACAGAAACGTACAAGATAATGTATGGTTTAGAAGGGGTGGACGCTAGGAAGTTGTTTCCGTTAGGCAGGGAGACTAGGACCCGTGGACACAGCCTTAAAATTAGAGGGGGTAAATTTAAAACTGAAATGAAACGACATTTCTTCAGCCAGAGAGTGGTGGGCTTGTGGAATTCATTGCCGCAGAATGTAGTGGAGGCCGGAACGTTGGATGCCTTCAAGGCAGAGATCGACAAATTCTTGATATCAAAAGGAATCAAGGGCTACGGGGGGAGTGCAGGGAAGTGGTGTTCAAATGCCCATCAGCCATGATTTAAATGGTGGAGTGGACTTGATGGGCTGAATGGCCTTACTTCCACTCCTATGTCTTATGGTCTTATGGGCTAACCCCATCCTCCACATTCTATTGAAGTAACCTGCCCCATAATGAGTCCTGTTTGTACTCAAGGCCACCTTTACCGATGTACCCTATTCCACAAACTTTAAACCTAAAATCCTTAGTGTCTACAAATGGCTTCATTATCTCATCTCAGCGTATCTGCTCCATATCCCTCCTCCCTGCTGAATACTCCATTCCAATTATCCTAATGTTTAGTGCTTCCTCCCAGTACCAGAACTGGTAACATTTCTGTCATATAGATTTCTGTTCCGGAACTTCCTCCCCATACCTCACTGTTCTGCTCACCTGTAAAGACATTTTGCTCACAACTTTTGCTCTGCTGTCTTGGCCTGGTGTTCATTTACTGTACATTCACTATCACTTGACTGTAGATATATTTTCTTACTAAATATAGATGCAGGTTTTGGTTATTATTGTTCTAGATATATGAAACAGATGTATCCCATTAGCATCATGTTGAATACAAAAGTGTCATGGTATTGTAGATAACAAAGTGTGGAGCTGGATGAACACAGCAGGCCAAGCAGCATCTCAGGAGCACAAAAGCTGACGTTTCGGGCCTAGACCCTTCATCAGAGAGGGGGATGGGGTGAGGGTTCTGGAATAAATAGAGAGAGAGGGGGAGGCGGACCGAAGATGGAGAGAAAAGAAGATAGGTGGAGAGGAGAGTATAGATGGGGAGGTGGGGAGGGGATAGGTCAGTCCAGGGAAGATGGACAGGTCAAGGAGGCATGGGCCCAAGCTATGCCTGCCTCTTTGTAGGTTACGTGGAACAGTCCCTCTTCAACACCTACACAGGCCCCAAACCCCACCTCTTCCTCCGTTACATTGATGACTGTATCGGCACCGCCTCTTGCTCCCCAGAGGAGCTCGAACAGTTCATCCACTTTACCAACACCTTCCACCCTAACCTCAAGTTCACCTGGGCCATCTTCAACACATCCCTCACCTTCTTGGACCTCTCAGTCTCCATCTCAGGTAACCAGCTAGAAACTGATGTCCATTTCAAGCCCACTGACTCCCACAGCTACCTAGAATACACCTCCTCCCACCCACCCTCCTGCAAAAATTCCATCCCCTATTCCCAGTTCCTCCGCCTCCGCCGCATCTGCTCCCAGGGTGAGGCGTTCCACTCCCGCACATCCCAGATGTCCACGTTCTTAAAGGACCGGAACTTTCCCCCCGCAGTGGTCGGGAACGCCCTTGACCGCGTCTCCTGCATTTTCCGCAACACATCCCTCACATCCCGCCCCTGCCACAACCGCCCCCAGAGGATCCCCCTCGTTCTCACATACCACCCCACCAACCTCCGGATACAACGCATCATCCTCCGACACTTCTGCCATCTACAATCCGACCCCACCACCCAAGCTATTTTGCCATTCCCACCCTTGTCTGCCTTCCAGAGAGACCACTCTCTCCGTGACTCCCTTGTCCGCTCCACACTCCCCTCCAACCCCACCACACCCGGCACCTTCCCCTGCAAATGCAGGAAGTGCTACACTTGCCCCCACACCTCCTCCCTCACCCCTATCCCAGGCCCCAAGATGACCTTCCATGTCAAGCAGATGATCACCTGCACATCTGCCAATGTGGTATACTGTATCCATTGTACCCGGTGTGGCTTCCTCTACATTGGGGAAACCAAGCGGAGGCTAGGGGATGCTTTGCAGAACACCTCTGCTCGGTTCGCAACAAACAACTGCACTTCCCAGTCGCGAACCATTTCAACTCCCCCTCCCATCCCTCAGACGACATGTCCATCATGGGCCTGTTGCAGTACCACAATGGTGCCACCCGAAGGTTGCAGGAACAGCAACTCATATTCCGCTTGGGAACCCTGCAACCCAATGGTATCAATGTGGACTTCACAAGCTTCAAAATCTCCCCTACCCCCACTGCATCCCAAAACCAGCCCAGTTCTTCCCCTCCCCCAACTGCATCCCAAAACCAGCCCAGCTCATCCTCTCCCCCCACTGCATCCCAAAACCAGTCCAGCCTGTCTCTGCTTCCCTAACCTGTTCTTCCTCTCACCCATCCCTTCCTTCCACCTCAAGCCACACCTCCATTTCCTACCTACCACCACATCCTGCTTCCTTGACCTGTCCATCTTCCCTGGACTGACC
The DNA here is from genome assembly GCF_030684315.1 of Stegostoma tigrinum. Lineage (NCBI taxonomy): Eukaryota > Metazoa > Chordata > Chondrichthyes > Orectolobiformes > Stegostomatidae > Stegostoma > Stegostoma tigrinum. The sequence goes on from NC_081369.1 coordinate 29,778,549, forward strand.
TATCCCCTCCCTAACTCCTCAACTATACTCTCCTCTCTACCTATCTTCTTTTCTCCCCACCTTCGGTCCGCCTCCCCCTCTCTCCCTATTTATTCCAGTTCCTTCTCCCCAACCCCCTCTGTCATGAAGGGTCTAGGCCCGAAATGTCAGCTTTTGTGCTCCTGAGATGCTGCTTGGCCTGCTGTGTTCATCCAGCTTCACACTTTGCTATCTTGGATTCTCCAGCGTCTGCAGTTCCCATTATCACTGTCACGGTATTGTTACTGTTTGACTGCAAATTCTGTTCCTTTACAGGCAGTGCTGGTTCATGCTATCCTCCAACATGTTGAAAAAAAGTCAGACAATCTTGTTTATGGAGTCGGTCTATGCTTTGCCTTATTTACCACAGAGCTCTGTAAAACAACTTTCTTCTCAGCCTCATGGGCTATCAATTATCAGACTGCTATTCGACTAAAAGGTGCCATTTCTACTTTGGCATTTGTTAAGCTGATCCATCTTAAAAGTTTAAACAATATTTCCATTGGTGAGGTAAGCACTAATCAATATTGTAAGATTACTTTGTGGCCCTTCATTGATTTCCGTGTTGGTTGAGTAAGTGATGTGACAATAACTTAGTAGTAATGCCTTGACTTTTTTCTGCTCTTTTCACTGTGGCAGATCCAGCTTTTTAAAATAGCTTCACAGACTATCGTCCATTGAAATATTGGTCAAACAAAATGTCTAAATGGTTTACGTTACTGTTGCTGCTCCCATCTAAGTTTATTCAAACCTTTCTTGATTTGAAAGAACACATTTTTAACTGACCTTGATCTAGCTTGGCTCAAATTTAGCCTGCTGGGCTTGTGGCTATGATTAAAGTCATAAAATACAACATGCCTTTGGATCCTGGATGATTTAGACAGCCATCTCAAATATTCCAAAGTTATTTTAGTGGCATTTGCATTTCCTGAAGCACTTTAGGGCACCATGAGGTCATTAAATGTGTTGCTTAAATGTAAAACCTTGCGTTCTTAATAAGCAGAAAGATTGGAGCAAACTCTACTTGGCCCACCTCCCTAACTTAATCACTTGGAGGTACCTGGGGCCTCTTCTAGAAACCGCTACCTTCTAGGAACAGAGAGCTCAGGCAAATATGTTCCGGTGTCTGGAACTTCTCCCCATTACATTCAGACTACAAGACCACGCTTCCAAAACCCATATCCTAATATTTCTGCATCATAAGATGCCCTTTCATGCCCTCTCGTGCACCTCCAAAAATTGACAACAGCACTGCAAGAACTACACTTTTCTCTGGCACCCCAGTGGTGTTATAAATTCACATCCTCCACTCCTTGTAATAATAGATCTCAGTACAATTCATCAATGTTCCCAAATACCTAGACCTCTCCATATAATCCTGCAATACCAAAATCTATCCCCCACTGCTGCGAGACATTCCACTATCATTTACTCAGTAATTCCACGAGTACAAAATGGTACTGGCCCTCTGATTAGATATATCCCTGGACCTGTCTGCAGTGTGTTAAACATTAGCAACTCATTTACATGCTGCCACTTTTGAAAACCCTTTCATTCTTCTACCATTATGACATCCTTTGTTACCTTCCCCAATTTAATTATAATGCAGGATTTGGTAAGCAGCGCCACTCATATCCTTATACTCAGCACATAGTCTTTAGGCATTCCACAATAACTTAAACTGCATTTTCCATCCCTCAGTAATACCAAACCAAGAACCAATTTAAATATTTTCAAAGCTTTGCACTTTTCCCAACCTATTGCTCATTACTTTTAATTTTCACATCTGCCTCCATTTGCTGCAACTTCCCACCATCTTCTTGTGTTCCACTACTTTAAGAAGGTGGTGTTTAAAAATGATATTGGTGATAGGAATGCAGATTCCTATACAAAAGAAAGTGTTGGATTCAGTTAAATTTGGTGTTGGGTTACTAACTTTTTTGTATAAATCTGTGCCCTTAGGGTTCTTGTGATGCAGTGGTCATGACTTTACCTGTGGCCAGAAGACTTGGGTTCAAGCCCCACCTGCTGGTGCGTCCACTCAGCAGGTTCAGCAGCATCCGTGAAGAAAAAATCAGAGTTAACGTTTTGTGTCTGGCGACCCTTCCTCAGAACTGGTTCCTCAGAAACATTAGCTCTGAATTCTTTTTTGTCATCATAGATGCTGCCAAACCTGAGCTTCCAGCAACTTCTGTTTTTGTTCCCGATTTACAGCATCTGCAATGCTTTGTGTTTTTATTTTGTTGGTGTGTTAATACATGCCTGAACAGGTGAGATAGAAAAAGAACTGTGTTCTTCCCCAGTGGGAACTTGGTATCTGGACAGTGAATGGGTTGAGAAGAGAAAAGTATCAACTGGTTTATGTGCTTAACTACAGATTTACAACAAAAACTTTATACATTTCTGAAAGCCTTTTGCTGCCTAATTCAATATATGGATATCAGTTTGTTAATCAAATGAACTTGTGTTTATATTACAATTTTCATGAGCTCAGGACATCCTAAAGTGCTCTATAACCATTGAAACTCTGTTTAAAGTGTAACTTTTGTTGTAATGTAGGCAATGCATGATGACATGTACACAGCAAGATCACACAACAATGATGTACTCGTGAACAAATAATCTATTTTGAATTATGATGATCAAGGGTCAATTATTGTTTAAGACACTAATAAAACTGAAATGTATGGGCAAAGAAATATGTAATAACACAGAAGACCACCCATTTAGTTTCTGGTAATTGTTGCTCTGCAGAATGTCAATATATGTTCTATGATATACTAATATTGGGCTTATGGAAGACTAATTGGACTTGTCCTGCTAATGTGAACAAACAGTATATGGACAATTTTCTACTTTGTTGTGTAGATTTTAGTTTGGTAGATGGGTTGTCAGTCCAGTTTCATAATCATTATATAACCATAATTCCTTTCTTTTTATTTGTCATAGTCATGATATATTTGTCTGGGAGTATCTATGTTAATATAAATTTTGATTTGATATTTAATATTCATAAGAATAGGAAATTAAAATCAAAACAGAAATTTTGTTTAGGCAACATTGAGTATTTTGTATTTCCAGCAGACTGAGGAAGAAATTATTAAAGGGGTTTTGTGACATAATAAAATAAACTGAAATTCACTACCACAGAAAGCTGTGGAGGCCATGTCATTGAGTATATTTAAGGTGGAGATAGATAGGTTCTTGATTGACAAGGGGATCAGGGGTTACACGGAAAAAGCAGGAGAAAAGGGTTGAGAAACTTACCAGACATGATTGAAAGGTGGACCAGACTTGATGGGCTGAATGACCTAATTTCTGCTCCTATGTCTTATGGTATTATGAAATTATTACATGTAAGCATTATTCATTAAAGTTACAAATCTTCTTCAGATTAAATGATGGGACTCTTGAAAAGGTTTTGTAAGTCATTATAGTCTTGCTGCAATATTCTGATTTTAATGTTTGTTCACGATTATTTTCTTACAATCCTCCATCAGAAAATGAATGCAATAGCAAAGACTGAGTTTGTTAACCCCTAATAATCAGATAAGTGTAAAGGGTGTAAAGTGAACCTCTCTGAAAGCAAATATGGGATAGATCCAGCATCGAAACTGCACTGAACTCGGTCTGCATTTGGAAAGCAATATTCCACACTTCTAAATACTTTAAAATTAAAAAGGGTAGCTAGGTCAACTAAGAGATTAAACAGCAGCTAATATCTGTGCCAAATATGTAATATACCAAATTTTAAAGAGGTGTGTCTCTTTGAAATTTTGTTTCTAAAAGTATAATGTATGTCATGAACCTACTTTTTTCATGTCAAGGGCATAAAAAATAACATCACCTCTCCAAAACACCTTAATGATGAGGGTGAAATCGGCTTTTATGGAAGCTAAATAATGAAAATCTCTCCCAACAATGATAAGAATTTTCTGTTCCCAAATGGATCTGATAGATCAGATACAATTTTTGTCTTGCAAAAGTTTGGAATTATTTGACAATCTGCCACTGAAATGATATTATGGAAAACATGAAAGCAAAGGAGAATTTGTAACATTTTTGTGTTAAATATAGATTGATTTCAAATCAGGCTCAAAGAGTGAAAAACATGGCTTGGAATTAACTTGCTTTATTTTGCTTTGTTTTTACAGGTATTGAATCTACTATCAAATGATGGTCATCGACTATTTGAAGCGGCTTTGTTTTGTCCTTTCATATTTGGTACTCCAGTATTGCTGATCAGTTGCACAATATATTCTTACATTATCCTTGGTCCAACATCTTTGTTGGGGATTGTTGCTTACATTTTATTTATGCCTGTTCAGGTATGACATTACAATGAAATGCCTAACAAAATCTGTTGTTACAAATTGTAGCACATTAAGTGCTTAATATATTATTAGTTTGGCTAACTTGTGAGCACTACAACTTTTGAGCTAGATGAATGGTGGTTCAAATTTCAAACAAGGAGTTCGATGTTCAACTCATGACCAAAACGTACATTGCATTTATTTAGCACATCTTCATACTTAGGACATCCCAAATGCATTACAATTATTGATGGGTAATAAATACTGGTCTAGTTGGCAAAGACCACAGCTTCTGAATTAATTTAAATGAAACAACCAATGGATTACTTTAAAAATGCTTACTCTTACTTTTTAGGCAAGTTTGTCAGCCAATTTTCATATAGCAAACTCTCAATCAACTAAGAACTAAGCTAATGAGTAGAATTGTCCACTTTGGAAATATCATGTCAACGGCCATAAGTTCTGTGGGTCCTTGATTGGCTGATGAGCCCAATCCTACAGCATGTCTCTGAATGCATATATGGCATGTTTGGAGGTGGAATTGGTTCATGGCCTTGAGTTCACAGGCATTCTTTTCTCCAATTCTTTTTCTGGACTTCCTCCTGTCGACAGCCTGTTCTCAAAGAATTGTGCCCCTTCATACAGGAGCTTCCTTCAAGTTGTTTTCTTCTGAACGAGGCTCTCTCACATGATGACATCGATGTTGCACTTCTTTGAAACACGTCCTTTGTCCTCCTCTTGTTGAACTGCCTTCCTTGAGGTGGACAAAAATGATTTGTTCTGGCAGTTGGAACCCAGGCATCCTGAATAAATCTTTTCTCTTTAAGTAGCAGCATTAGATCTTGTACATCCACCTAAGCATGCACATTAGGTCTTTGTTTCATATAAAGGGCCATCTCTGTCAATGCAGGACCTTCTTGGTGCTGGACTGAAGTATTACTTAACCACTGACTGAGCTATGCTGACAGTATATTCATAATGTTGTGCTGTACGAACTATATCCTGCATTAGTGGCAATATTATCCTTAAGAGAAGTTGCTACACTGAGAACTTGTCAACTGGTTTAGCTGGATATCAAAAGCAATACAACTGCTTAAGGAAACTGAAGGCTTTCTCTTCATGTCCTGTTCACCATTTCTCACTCAATTAGCACCATAAAAAACAGAGTCCTAAATATTTCACAGCAACTTAAAACGCATAAATACTGCCATATATACCATCTAATATAGTTAAAAAATAATTTTGTACCAGTACTATGAAACATTTCTGAAAGATATGAGTAAACAGATTTTACTAACTTGACTTTCTCTATAATTATCCTGAGCAAAATTTGTACATAAAACTTATTAACTAACAAAAGTCCACTTTTCCTAATTACTTAGTTCGTCAAGGCAAACAGAGAAGGGATATGATTCAGAACATCCATATCATTCTTCAACAGAAACTGTAAACTGTAACATATTTCCTTACTTTTCTACTATTCCACGAAATAATGCCTAACTTTTCAACTCTCATTTCACTTACTGCTTTGTACCTAAGCTTTTTTGTACGTAGATACTTTGGTATCTAAGATTGCACCGCATATGGCAAAATTATAGACTTTTCACTGTACTCCTGTACTTCTGTATTTGAGTACACGTAACAATATAATCTAAACTCTAAACTAAAACTAAAGCATCTAACTCCAATGTTTTTGTCTTCACAGTCTCCTGGCATTAAAATTGCTTGAATGTGGATGTATTTCCTGAACTTTATCCCCTCTGAAACACCTTACTAATATTTCCACATAATTTAATTTCTCTGCACCATTTAAAGGGCTTGAACACGTTCCTTGTGTCTGAAGGCTAGCAAATGAATTTTTATCTGGGTTCGGAGACAGGTTTTAGATAATGAATTGTTGCACTTACATTTTTTGAGGGGAGAAAATATCATTTTCCTCCATGTTCCTGATCCTGTGCCATATTCCCCTGACTTCATTGAGGATCAGGAATGTCCAGTGCGCAACCTACTGAGTTGGGTTTTCCATTTTAAATTGAAATTGGATTTGTTCCCACTTGACATTTTCATGAGTTTTGGAAACCCATGAAAAAGAAAAACAAGTTTGAGAGATTATGAGGAAATTGGTGCAAAGGACATGCTGAAATGTGAGTGGTAAAACATTTTGACACTTTCAAATGTTACTCCTAGATGCTGCACTGTAATGTAGGTGTGTATCTAATGCAGTGATTCAGCAGACAGAACTGTCCTGTATGGGTAAGTTGACACTTCCATTATGTAATTGTTGGCACATATTATAGTAATACAGTACTTTTCCAATGGAAAATGTCTTCTGATGTCATGTTTTTGTGCTGTAATTTAGTTGTACTGACAGTAGAAAGATTTGCTTCTGAAGGAATTAAAAAGTTCTGCACCTACTACTTCTGTTTGATAGACACTTTGCTTTGGAATGGAAATTATTATTTGCGCTGTCAAAGTAAAGGTCTCAGATTTAAACACTTTCCAACTTGGCTATACAGCTCAGAATTCTTTACCTGTAATTATTTCTACAATGGATGCATGAACACAGGGTGTGAAGAAAAATTCAAGGTAATCAGGAAAAGGCAAGGGATTATCATGGGTTGAATTTTCTCATAATTTGGCTAATTTCAGAAGAATGTCATGGAGGTTATCTCTCCCTAAACTCCAGCAAATTTTCTTGCAAAATCATATACTAGTCTCCTCACTAAGTAGCACAATGCCTCCTCGAGGCTACTTTTGTGCTTACTTGCACCTGTAGTGGCAGATGTGCAGACCACTGCCATGACAATCCAGCCTTCCCAACACTGGTGCCATATTTAAAGCCCAGCAGTGCACCAGTTCAAAATCTACAAGTTTAGAATTGACTTTCACAGTTCCAGTTCAGGATGCATTGCCCCAGAGGTGGTTAATCGTTGCATGTTGGCACCCCAGTCTGTGAACAGGAGGTCCTGATGCATGGTATGGGTGAACATGGGCCATTCTCTTTCCTCAGGACTGCCAGAGAATAATGTAGTACCAGATCCTACCAGCCTGGTTTGGATTTGCCACACAAGCCTATATAGGTCCATGATCTGTAGGAACGCTTAGCAATACCCTAAAGATGTTAACATTACTGCAAATATCAGCCAGTAAGAAATGGGCATTCACCCATCAGGTGATAGTCCATTTGAGTACCATCATGAAATTTTATGAGAACCTCACAAAATTCCAATGGCGGGTTACTCAGGCATTTAGAAAGGACAGGTTAAAAAATAAATAACTCTATTGGCCATGATTACATCAAGATGAAGTCTTTATCAGGTAGTTGGCAAACCCCAGCTAGTAGCAGTATCTTTTAATGATTAAGGATGTTTCTGCAAGATTTCCAGAAGCAGTCACTTTTGGAAAATCATTGTAAGAATGAAATTGCAAAAGTTAAATCCATTCTTTTAGAAGATATGGATTACCCAAATAAATACAATCAGATCAAGGCTCAAATTTTACATCACAAACATTCAAAGAAATAGTGACTAGTTCAGGAATAAAATAATTTACTTCGCTTTTTACTCACAAATCCAAGATACATTGAAAAGATGACATCAAACTTTGAAGCTCATTGTTTGAGCTTATTGTCAAGAATGTCCTCACGATTACAGTACAGGAGTTCTTTTGTTACTGTTCACCATAGGGTTGGTTCTGACGAGTCCTCAGGATTCAGTCCGATTGAACTGATACATGAACATGAGTGAGAGGATCACTTAAATTGATTAAACAGAAATGGTTAAACCAAAGCTCAGAGACAAAACTTTCAACTTATGTTCAAGTTTCAGAGAGAAACTAACCAAAGCATGCAAGTTAGCCAAGAAGAATTTGAAGATTGCTCAGCAAACAACGAGAACTAGAATACGTATTATTGTAAAATAGAGTTTGAAATTTTATTAATAGAGCCAAGATGTGTTGTTACCTTTCTCCAGGGAATCATTACAAGAAAGGTTGACTGTAAGTTATCAAATCAAGAAATAAACTCAATGACATAAATTATGGCATGAGAAGTCCAGACAGGAAAAAGGATCAGAGAGTGAATCATGTTAAAATGTTAAGGAGGGATTATGTCAGGGGTGATAGTCAGGAGACGAGTGCACTTACATTATTAAAAGAAATAAAGAGTGAAATAAAAACATCAGAGCAACTGGAGAATGTACAAGAATTTGAACCATCAACAGTTCAGAAGTGCTTAAAAAGTTAGAATAACATTTTATTTTTCAAAATACTCTCAAAGTGACTCACAAAGGCTATTAATTTGTGTGGATAGACCAGGAAAAAATTTTGGACTGTTCATGGTATTAAAGTATAAGTCGTGTTACCTCTAAAACAATATCTTACAGATTCAATTCAGAGAAATTAGCTCAAGAGAGAGACGAGATTAAGTTCATGTTTGGCAGTGGTATTGTTGAACTGATTCAGAGTACCTGGAGCTTACCTATTGCGATCATGCTGAAATTGGCTGGATCACAACGGTTCTGTATTTATTATCACAAAGTCAGTGAGGTGACAAAAGCAGACTCATTTCCTATTCCAAGATTGCAGACTTATCGAAAGAATTGGTGAAATGCAAGGCTGATAAATGTAGGGAATGCTGGATGATGAGAGAAATTGAGGTTTTTGTCAAGAAAAAGAAGGAAGCATATGTCAGGTTTAGACAGTAAGAATTGAGGGAATCCTTAGAGGTCTGTAAAGGCAGTAGGAGTATACTTAAAGGGAAATTAGGAGAGCTAAAAAAGGGACATGAAATAGCTTTGGCAAATAAGAGAATCCAAAGGAATTCTACAAATACATTAAGGACAAAAGGGTAAATAGGGAGAGAATATGGCCCCTTAAAGATCAGCAAAGCCACCCTATGTGTGGAAACACAGAAGACAGATGAGATACAAACAAATATTTTGTATCAGTGTTTACAGTGGAGAAGAATGTGGAAGATAGGGAATGTGGGAAAATAAATAGCAGCATCTTGAAAAATGCCATATTACAGAGGAGATGTCTTAAAATGCATTAATGATCAGGTGTACCCTAGAAATCTGTGGGAAGCTAGGAAAGTGATTGATGAGGGCAGACTGGTGGATGTGATCTATATTGACTTTAGTAAAGCACTCGACAAGGTTCCTCTTGGTAAACTGATTAGCAAGGTTAGATTACATGGAATACAGGGAGAACCAGCTATTTGATACAGGACTGGCTTGAAGATAGAAGACAGTGGGTGGTAATTGAGAGTTGCTTTCCAGACTGAAGGTCTGTGACCAGAGGTGTGCTGCAAGGATTGGTGCTAGTTCCACTGCTTTTTGTCATTTATATAAATGATTTGCATGTGAATGTAGGACATATGGTTAGTAAATTTGCAGATGACACCAAAATTGGAGGTGTAGTGGGCAGCAAAGAAGGTTACCTCGGAGTACAATGCGATCTTGATCAGATGGGCCGATGGGTTGAGGAGTTTAATTTAGATGGAGTTTAATTTAGATAAATGTGAGGTGCTGCATTTTGGAAAGGAAAACCAGGGCAGGACCTATATACTTAATGGTAAGGTCCAAAGCAATGTTGCTGAACAAAGAAACCTCAGAGTGCAGGTTCATAGCTCCTTGAAAGTGGAGTTGCAGGCAGAAAGGATAGTGAAGATGGTATTTGGTATGCTTGTCTTTATTGGTTAGTATATTGAGTACAGGAGTTGGAAAGTCATGTTGCAGCTCTACAAGACATTGGCTCAGCCATTTCTGGAGTATTGCATGCAATTCTGGCCAACCCTGCTTTAGGAAGGATGGTGTGAAACTAGAAAGGGGTCGGAAAAGACTTACAAGAATGTTGCCAAGGTTGGAGGATTTGAGCTTTCGGGATCGGCTGAATACGTGAGGGATACTTTCTCTGGAGCGTTGGAAGCTGAGGAGTGACCTTATGGAAGTTTATAAAATCATAAAGGGCATGGATAGGGTAAATAGACAAGGTCTTTTCCGTAAGGTGGCCTAATGCAGGTCCGACCAGTCCCCCTCCATCGACACCCTCATCCGCCGAGCCGAGCTAGTCCTCACCCTCAACAACTTCTCTTTCAATTCCTCCCACTTCCTACAGACAAAGGGGGTGGCCATGGTCACCCGCATGGGCCCAAGCTATGCCTGCCTCTTTGTAGGTTACGTGGAACAGTCCCTCTTCCGCACCTACACAGGCCCCAAACCCCACCTCTTCCTCCGGTACATTGATGACTGTATCGGCGCCGACTCATGCTCCTACGAGGAGCTCGAACAGTTCATCCACTTCACCAACACCTTCCACCCCAACCTTCAGTTCACCTGGGCCATCTCCAACACATTCCTCACCTTCCTGGACCTCTCTGTCTCCATCTCGGGCAACCAACTAGAAATTGTTATGCATTTCAAGCCCAACGACTCCCACAGCTACTTAGAGTGCACCTCCTCCCACCCATCCTCCTGCAAAAATGCCATCCCCTATTCCCAATTCCTTCGCCTCCACCACATCTGCTCCCAGGATAAGGCATTCCACTCCCATGCATCTCAGATGTCCTCATATTTCAAGGACCGCAACTTCCTCTCCGCAGTAGTCGACAACGCCCTAGACCCTGTCTCCCGCATTTCCTGCAACTCATCCCTCACACCCCGTCCCCTCAATAACAACCAAAAGAGAATCCCCCTTGTCCTCACTTCCCACCCCACCAACCTCCGGATACAACGCATCATCCTCTGACACTTCTGCCATCTGCAATCCGACCCCACCACCCAAGACATTTTTCCATCCCCTCCCCTGTCTGCTTTCCGGACGGACCACTCTCTCCGTGACTCTCTTGTCCACTCCACACTCCCCTCCAGCCCCACCACACCCGGCACTTTTCCGTACAACCGCAGTAAGTGCTACACCTGCCCCCACACCTCCTCCCTCACCCCCATCCAGCCCCCAAGAAGACTTTCCACATCAACCAGAGGTTCACTTCCACATCTGCCAATGTGGTATATTGCATCTACTGTACCCATTGTGGCCTCCTCTACATCGGGGAAACCAAGCGGAGGCTTGGGGACCGCTTTGCAGAACACCTACGCTCGGTTCGCACTAAACAACTGCACGTTTCAATTGCGAACCATTTCAACTCCCCCTTCCATTCCTCAGATGACATGTCCATGCTGGGCGTCCTGCAGTACCACAACGATGCTACCCGAAAGTTGCAGGAACAGCAACTCATATTATTACTTGGGAACCCTGCAGCCCAATGGTATCAATGTGGGTTTCACAAGCTTTAAAATCTCCCCTCGCCCCACCACATCCCAAAACCAGCCCAGCTCGGTCCCCACCTCCCTAACTGTTCTTCCTCTTGCCTATCCTCTCCTCCCACCTCATGCCACACCCCCATTTCCTACCTACTAACCTCATCCCACCCCCTTGACCTGTCCATCCTTCCTGGACTCACCTATCTCCTCCCTACCTCCCCACCTACACTCACCTTTACTGGCTCCATCCCTGCCTCTTTAACTTGTCTGTCTCCTCTCCACCTATCTTCTCCTCTATCCATCTTCAATCCGCCTCCTCCGCTCTTTCTATTTATTTCAGAACCCTCTTCCCCTCCACCATTTCTGATGAAGGGTCTAGGCCAAAACATCATCTTTCCTGCTCCTAAGATGCTGCTTGGCCTGCTATGATCATCCAGCTCCACTCCTTGTTATCCCGGATTCTCCAGTATCTGTAGTTCCTATTATCCCTGTCATTAATTTGTTTGTTTGTGAAGATCCATATTGCAGATAAGACTCTCTTTGAGAAAAGCACTTCCATTCATTTAAAATAAATTTTGACTGTTAACAAGTTTGCATTTTGTTGAATGTGTTTGACAAGTTTTATACTTTTTAACATTTTTGGATCATTTTGACACGTTTAGACAATTCTTAATCAGCCTGACCTGTCTTGAAAGTTCTTGACGTGTTTGACACTTCTCAACAAGTTTGACACTTCTTTGCCAGCTTTCAGTTCCAAGGAGATTATGCACAAGGCGGCACAATCATGTACAGTAGAGGAAGGCATCGGGGATGTAATGTAAAGCTTGCTAATGTTCATTTGGGATTTCATTTTATCAAAACATTGACAATAATGGTTGAACAAGATCATGTATTCTAAACTCAAATTAACTGCTACTTGCTGGGCTATTTAGAAACAAGTACTCTGCAGCCTTGATGAGTTATTATTTTGAGGGTTGATAGTGCAGGACTGTTGATTCCGAGTTACATCAGTTAGCTTTGTCAACTTTCTTCAAAATGTATCCATTATGTCAACATATTCATCACATGATTTAATTGAATGGCACAATAAACTCGATGCTGAACGACCTGCTTCTGTTCATTCACCTTGTGGTCTTATGCTTTTATTAGTTTGTTTCCAATTAATGGGACTGTTCTTACATTCATAATTCTGAGATTTTTGTGATTGTCAGCAGCATTCATTAGACACTAGGGTGAAATTTGACTTGGCAACAAAGTTGATAATGACCACTTCTCAAACTGTTTTATGTGCCACCCAATTTTCTTTTCCATAAACTTTGTTCGTAAGGGAATTTAGGACAGATCATGCATTAATGTTGGGTTTTGTGCAAACTGAGCTTACCACCACTTTGCGTGCATTTGATGTGTTAAATAAATGCAATGTTTTCTTTACTGCTATCTCACTTAACATTGTCAGACATATAGGATCTATTCATGAAGACTCACTGTTTTTAATTTAATTACAGCTTAGGGCATCCAACTGATAAGTTTAGATAGAGAACCATTAATGGATGACATTTTAGTGTTATTGGCTCTAATGATTATTTATATACGGATGAAACAATCATTTTTCACTTTCTATTTATCCTGAAACACGTGTCATTGTAAATTTGGAAGAATTTCCTACTGTCATGAACATTTTTGACAACTCAAATAATTTAGCTAACTATTAACCTTTTGACATTTTTATTGAATGTTCCTATATTCATCTCAACATTTTCCTTTTTTGGTTTCTTGAAATGTCCTATAAAGTATGTCTTTCATACTTATTTCATGTCATTTTGCATCTCTAATCTACTTAGCACTATCTTTGCCCCATCTGCATTTCCTTATTAACAGTATACATTTATTTTTAGGAGTATATCCTGAAAGGTGTTCTTTATTTCTCAGCTGATATTTTCTTGTGCTCTTTTCTCAATCAAATGATTTAAAGTTCAGAAGCTATTTTGTGAAATTGGCACACAGGAAGTTTAAAATATGTCATGAGATCATTTGTGATATTTATTGGTTACAGATGTTAATGGCACAATTTACTACAGCATTTCGACGCAAAGCCATTATGCAGACTGATACCCGGGTGCGAGTAATGAATGAAGTTTTGACATACGTAAAACTGATAAAAATGTATGCATGGGAAAAATCATTTGCACGTTCTATTCATGGTAAGAAAACACATTTTTCAGCGAACTGGAGTAAAAGTTCTTCATTCACAAAAACCATGCTTTTTCTTTCACCTGAATTGTGTGTGTGCGTGTGTGTGTGCATGTGTGTGAAGCTCTGCATTATCTTTATAAATAACCATGAAACAAGGTTTACATGTAATGTATATTTTAAATTATCTAAGTTTTATGTATCTTAAGGGACATTAGATCCTGTGCTAATGTAGACAATTTATGCTGCTAACTTTATGAAACAGATGTTCGTAAAACTGAGCGAAAGATATTAGAAAAAGCAGGATATGTTCAAAGTGTGAATACTTCAGTGATTCCTATTGTACCAACATTGGCCACAGTCCTCACATTTGTTGTACACACGCTCCTGGGATATGAGTTGACAGCATCCACGGTAAGATTGAAAGGAAAGGACATTTAATAATACACTTGGTGTTATCCTGACAATCTGTAAATTTATTCCTTTATACTTTAAAATGATTTTTTTCTCATCACTCAAGGCATTTACTGTGATTGCAGTTTTCAATTCAATGAAATTTTCATTGGCCAGTCTGCCATATTCTGTTAAAGCATTTGCAGAAGCTAAAATTTCTTTACGGAGGTTAAAGGTAAGTTAGTACCTTTGATAATAATTTTACATTTTTTAGTTGAAATATATGCTAGTTGCTTACAGAAGCATAATTAAACAATTATTAAAATTCCAGTTCAGATTTGTACATTCCCGTTCCTTATAAAAACTGACTTTATTATTAGAAAATTCTAGTCATGAAAGATCCAGCTGTATACGTGAAAACTCTGAAAGACTCTCCACATGTAGTGCTGATGGAAAATGCTTCACTTTCATGGGACAACACAAATGACAATGGAAAGTTACATTCTGCTGACAAGGTGCCAAAAGGAAAAAAAGTTTCTGAAGCAAATGGAACAAATGAGCCCAACATTTCTGTTCAACTGCCAGAAATTACATCTCAAACATCAACAGAGAAAGACATCCCTATATTAATGACTCTCCATGGTATAAGCTTCAGTTTGCAAAAGGTACATGGTCACAGATGTTACACCTGTTACATTGGTACATCTTGCATTAGAGGACATGTCCGAAGTCTAATAAATTATGGATGATTTTTTTTCTCTCAGGGGTCACTTTTAGGAGTTTGTGGAAATGTAGGAAGTGGAAAAAGTTCTTTAATATCTGCTCTACTAGGACAGGTAAGAACATTTTGGATTTAGTAACCATACGTAGACTGCTAATACCATGTGAGGAAAAATAAATGCCTTAAGAAATTAATTTGAGTATATACTTAGATCAAAGTAGTTGATTTAAGTACATAGGAAGAAATTATAAAGTTATGCTGCCCGTCTTTTCTGAAATTCTTGCTCACAATCAGATTGTTTAATAAATGTGATCAGATCTATATGTTTTATTCTGTCTATGATTTAAGATATCAACCTGTCAAATATCAAAATTGTAGCTATGATGAAGTTATAGTGAAGCAGGTACCTCTTAGCTCATGTTAGAACTTTAGAAAGAATGTGGGGCAGAATTTGCCCATAAAGGCTGGAGTCCTGAAAATGATTGAAGACGTGTTGACAAAATGCTTGGCTGGCCAATGTGATTTGCCTCTTGATCTTCTGGGTGGATACTCTAAAGTAATCTGCTACTGGGGGTTGCTGTCCAGGTAGACCAAAGAAAATTTAAGAAAAAATAAAAATTATATTGATGGAGGGGCAACATCCCTGAAATAATCTCTAGGTCCAGAGGAGTTGCATTCCCTGCCCAAGCCCACCATTTTGATTTCCCCAGGATGCCTCAGGATGATTGTCTGCATTCAGCTGGTGGCCTCTGAAATGATTGTAATGCGGTCAGCTGGATGGGCATAATAGAATATGAGTTCCCTGATTGGAACAAGATGGCGGCATTGGAGCAGACCGCGCTCAAGCTCCTGTGCCCGGGCTTCTCTTCCTCGTCTGCACTTTTCATTTTTCCTTTTTCCTTCCACCCCTCTTTTATTCCGCAAACCTCCCTGAAAAAGAGAGCTCTTTAGCAGGAGGTGGCTTCAATGGGCTCCAAAGCAGTGGTGGCATTCTCAGAGGCAGGATAGCTGCAGGGACAGTCGGTTGAACTGTGAAACGTGGATTGGACTCTCACTTTCACATGGAGTAGGCTCCTGAAGGTGGCATGGCATAGTCTGGAAAGCCTGGAGTGGGACTCTGGCATCAGCATGCTGTAGCAGCGTAGAAGGAAAAGTTGGACTCTTAAATGTTTTTATTCCATGAATGGTGCTTATATAAGAGCAATGGTGAACACTTATCACTGTATTTTACATTAGATACGCATGACAATGAAGGATATTTAATTCAATCAGGTCCAATCAGGGAGACCTGGCTGACATAAAAAGATGAATGTCAAGCATTTTTGGCACCCTGAATGCCTGACCCACTGAGAGGCAGTGCTCTGTCAAAGGTTATGCAGCTATAAATAAAGGTAAATTGGTACTGGGATGCTCGCATCTGAAGAGTTATTTCAGCCTCTCCATCCAATGGGAAGATCCACCAGCTGTTGGTACACTATTGATGGCCTGATAAAATGACTCTTTATAAGGCATTTGAATATTTAAATTTTTTCCTCTCCTACTTGTGGTAGGAAACCTGCCAGAAGGAACTCTTGCCATTGCTAAAATTCTCCCAATGGCAGGACATTGTTTGGGGAACCAATCCAACATATTTCCCTTCTTCCCAATTTTACCCCCCTCCTGCTGAGATCCCAACTCTTATGGATCAGAAGTCTCTTCAAGTGTCAGTGTTAGCTGTTAGTAAACTTCATCAAGAAGTGAAAGCAAAGCACAACCAATCCCCCAGGATAAAGGGAGCAGCATTTAGGAAGGAAATGCACTCACCAAGAACTCAGCCACTTGGATTTCCTGCTCTCCTAAAGGGTTGATGAGAGCCATGCCTGGCAGAATGGAGACAACAGTGGAAGTTTCAGACCACCATATGGTCAGCAGCACAGCTGGAGTTGTTACCTCATGTTTAAAATCATACCGTTTGAGTTCACATTTTCTCTTCATGCTCGTTGGCATTTTCAATTTCTTTTTCTTTTCACTCGCTTTTCTTATTTATCATTTGCACTTTTATTTTCTTGCTTCATCTATTCTTTCTTCCCTTACTGTTTCTAATTAACATTAATTTGCCTCATTTCCTTTTCTGATTTGTTCACTATCCTTAAATTTAATTGATTCAGCAGATTGTCAATTAGTATAGAGAGTTTCAGAGAGCATACTGCTATTATAATTCACATTCCTTGCAATCGGCAGGGTCATTCCAGTTGGAGTTTAAGGGTGAGGGGAAACATCCAACAGTGGCATTTCACCACAAGGTGCCTTTCTTCAAAACACTGAGCCAATAAATTTGATGGAAGTGGTAAATTATATTTGATCAGTTGCTTTGGAAGGTAGAAGGTCTCGTCAGAGTTCTGAATGATCAATCATAACCTGAAATTTTTCTCCAAATGCAGATGGTTTTACACAATGGGGTGGTAGCTATCAATGGATCACTTGCTTTTGTATCGCAGCAAGCATGGATATTTCATGGGAATGTCAGAGAAAATATACTATTTGGAAAGACTTACGATGAAGAAAGGTACTTTTTTCTTAACTGATATAATCTGTTGGATTGTTTTGCTACTATGAGTTATTGAGGAAGGAAAATGTATTTGCAAGGTTTGCTCTCTGGCAAGTAACCAGCAAAATTTCAAACACACCTCTTTGTTAGCGTGCTGCTATTCTGTTGATCTAGTTCAGTTTATCACAATCAAGATAAGCCAATGAGTTGTTTCTGAGTAGTTTAATTGATTTGAAAGTGAAATTGAAAATATCATGGTAATTTATTAAAACCTTTCACTTTTAGTGCTTTGAGAAGCACAATGTATCTCTGCATCCAAACCAAAAATATAACTAAACTTTGATTGATTATAGTCATAAAAATAGAAAGGTTCTCTAGTTCTGTGCATTTCTAATTCAGTATGGAATTCTGAATTACATTTGAGTTATAAGTATATTAGTGAGACGTTGGAAAAATCAGTACGTAGGCATTAAATGATTATAAAGGATAGATAAACACAGATATTTAATATTATTGCAGGTTTTTTATAGGCACATAGAATGCTCCATATCAGTTTTTATTAAATGCACTGTGATTTTGTAACTGAAACAGATAATACTGGATCCACTCGGCAAGCCCGCAGTATATACTGAGGGAGAGTGATTAATTTTTCTGACTCCAGACTCTTTTCAAAACTGAAAACTCAGTTGCAGAAAAACTATTACTGGTCAGATAAAGTAGTAGGCACAGGTTGAAAATCAAACACCCACTGGGGTGGTTCTGAGGAATTGTCATTGGACCTGGAACTTTAACAGCGATTTTTTTCTCCACAACTGCTCCCAGACCTGCTAAGCTTTTCCAGCAACTTCTGTTTTGTTCCTGATTTACATATTTTGCAGTTCTTTTGGTTTTTAACAAATGGGATGGCATGGTGGCTCAGTAGTTAGCACTGCTGCCTCACAGCAGTAGGGATTCAGGTTCAATTCCAGCCTAAGGTGGAGTTAGCACATTTTCCCTGTTTCTGTGGAGGTTTCCTCCCACAGTCCAAAGATGTGCAGGTTAGATGGATTAGCCATGCTAAATTGCCCATAGTGTCTAGGGTGGGAAATGCAGGGAGAGGGTAGTGGATGGGTCTGGTGGGATGCTCTTTGGAGGGTCAGTATGGACTTAATTGACCAAATAGCTTGCTTCCACACTGTAGGGATTGTATGATTCAATCAGAATGAATTATGGGTGGAATAGAATAACAGAGTATCTCAGCCAAGCCATGGACAAAAGTTTTATTTATTGAAGAATACACAGATAAAACATTAAGGGAGAGTGCTGTCAAAACAGTGGTGCTGGCCTCACAGACCCTACTTACAGACATAAAATGGGGTCATGGTCTTGTAAAATAAAATGGGTGTTTTCCCCAACATCTTCTTGCCAATCCTCAATCTGATTTGCACAATACAGTGGAGGGCAAAAATGCCAGGCTTAGGTCTTTTGAGGCCCTTAAGTGGCTGGGTAAGGGCGACATAAGGGCCTCATTCTACTTCCACAGCTGATTTACATGCAGCAGGGGATTGTGGAGACAAAGCAGAAAGCCTGGTGTGGTGATCAGTTAATGGACACCTGTTGAGCATGAAGTGGATGTGCCTCTAAAGTTTTCGAGAAGATTTGTAGCTCGGGTTGCAGATGAGTTTGTAGACTTGCTCATCGAGCCGGTGGGTTTGGATGCAAAAGTTTCGTCACCCTGCTAGGTAACATTGTCAGTGTGTCTCCGATGATGTGTTGGTGTTCTGTCCCGCTTGTTATTTATATGCCTCAGTTTGCTGGACTGGTTGGTATTATTTCCCGTTTGGTTTCTCAGTTGTTGGTACACAGGGTCTAATTATTGTGTTTGTTGATGGAGTTCCATTTGGAACACTAGGCCCCCAGGAATTCCCTAGCATGTCTCTGTTTGGCTTGTACGATTATGGATGTGTTGTCCCAGTTGAACTCTTCCCCTCCATTGTCAGTGTATAATGAGACAAGTGAAAATTGGTCAGTCTGATGGTGGCTAGTTGGTGTTCATGTATCTGTATAGTCAATTTTCTTTTGGTTTGGCCTATGTAGTGTTTCTCACAGTCCTTGCATGGTATTTTGTATATTACCCAGTTTTGCTGGTTTTGGGTATGGGATCCTTTACGTTCTTCAGTAGCTGTTGTAGGGTGGTTGGCTGCTCTGATACCTAGAGGTCTGAGTAGTCTTGTGGTCATCTCTGAAGTGCCCTTGATGTGTGCTAGGGTGATTAGTGATTCTGGTTATGTTGGGTCTTCCTGTTGTGGTTTGTCTCGAAAGTAATGGCAGATTGTGCTTTTTGAGTATCCATTCCTTTTGAAGTCTCCATACAAGTACTCCTATTCTGCTTTGCGCTGTTCTGGGTTGCTGCAATGTGTTGTGGATCATTTAGATAGTGTTTTGATGCGGCTCTGTTTGTGGGTGTTGGGGTGGTTGCTTGTTTAATTGCATATTTGGTCTGTATGCATGTTCTTTGTGGCGTATATAGAAAGTATACAGTGTACAGAGAGGAATCGGTAAATGTGTTGCATTTAAACTTTCAGAAGGCATTCGACAAGGTACCTCACAAAAAGCTAAATCATAAGAAATGTTGGAGTTAGAATATTGGCATGGATAGAGAATTGGCTAATGGGCAGGAAACGGTAAGTACGGATAAAGGGTTCTTTTTCAGGTTGACGACCCATGACCAGTGGGATTCAAAAGGAACCAGTGCTGGGCTCAAAACTGGTATACAATATATATTAATGACTTGGAGGAATTCACTTGGGGAAGTGTATATTTAAGGCTGAGATAGCTAGCTTCTTGATCAGTAGGGGAATTGAGGGTGATGTGAGAAATGTCGGATCAGCCATAATCTAATTATTTGTCGGAGTTAGTTTGAGGGCCTAAATCACCTATATCTGTTCCTATTTCATATGGTCCTTTGATCAATCAGAACTCACTTCTCAGAATCATAGCCACCAGCAAAGCTATATTATCCAGTATTATAAAATTGTATTTGTTCCCAACTGGATACAAATATGTAAAAATAAAACATATATCGAGGTGAAATTTATTGTTGCTATGAGGATTGAGTATGATGGAAGGCTGTATTCAGCATTGGCCCGCACTTAAGTTTTACCCATCAAGTGAGATGGGTGCCACTTGTGGGAGATGCAATGGCCTACACATGAGACTGAAACAATATAGTTTCAAAATCCCCATCCCCAGCGTACTTCTGGCAAACGTCCAAGTGTTGAAAACAAGCTGACAAACTTAAAGCTAGACTCACCTATGAAAGAGAATTGAGAATTGTTTTACAGAGCCATGGCTCACTTCACCTGATTGTGCTTCATGCTTCACCTGACTCTGCCTTACAACCTGAGGGACAATCAATCCACTGGACGGACTGCACTATGTCCTCAGATAAGGCAAGGGTTTTAGGGTCTGCCTCCTAATTAATATTTCCATTATTACCGACTGTGATTCCTTTATCTCGGAAATGTTACTCAATTCAGCTATATTGTAAATTAGCTGAAACCAAACTATATAATTTCACCACATCCAAATTTATTACAATCCATTTTCACGGTCATGTACTTGCATTTTATAATCATAGAAGAGTAAGTAATTTAAATAATTTCTCCAGAAATTCAATTATCAGGCACAAGGTTGAATGCAGTAGGAATAAGGATTAAGAAGCAGGATCCTCATGGTAGACTGGCTAGGATGCTCAGATCACATGGTATACAGGGAGAACTAGCCATTTGGATACAGATCTGGTTCGAAGATAGAAGACAGAGGGTAGTGGTGAAGGATTGTTTCTCAGACTGGAGGCCTGTGACAATTGGTGTGCCACAAGGATTGGTGTTGGGTCATTTGTTTTTTGTCATTTATATAAATGATTAGAAGGTGGATATGGGTTATTAAGTTTGCAGATGACACTAAAATTGGAGGCGTAGTGGACAGGAAAGAAGGTTACCTCAGAGTACAATGGGATCTTGATCAGATGGGCTAATGCACAGAAGAATGGCCGACAGAGTTTAATTTAGATAAATGGGAGGTGCCACATTTTGGAAAGGCAAATCAGAACAGGACTTATACACTTAATGGTAAGGTCCTGGAGACAATTGCTGATTAAAGACACCTTGGAGTGCAGGTTCATAGTTCCTTGAAAGTGGAGTCCTATGCTGTTAGGATAGTGAAGAAGACGTTTGCTATGCTTGCTCTTATTGGCCAATGTATTGAGTATAGGAGTTGGGAGATCATGTTGCAGCTCTTCAGGACATTGGTTAGGCCACTTTTGAAATGCTGCATGCAATCCTGATCTCCCTGCTCTAGGAAGGATGTTGTGAAACTCAAAAAGGTTCTGAAAAGATTTACAATGATGTTGTCAGGTTTGGAGGTTTGAGCTATAGGAAGAGGTTGTAAAGACTAGGACTATTTTCCCTGGAATGTTAGAGGCTGAGGTGTGATCTTATAGCGTTTTATAAAATCATGAGGGACATGGGCAAATAGTCAAGGTCTTTTCCTTGGGATGGGAGAGTCCAAAACTAGAGGGCCTAGATGTAAGGTGAGAGGGGAAAGATATAAAAATGACCTAAGGGGCAATTTTTTTAACAGAGGGTGTTGCGTGTATGGAATGAGCTGCCAGAGGAAGTGGTGAAGTCTGGTACAATTACAATATTTAAGAGGCATTTGGATAGGTATATGACAAGGAAGGATTCAGAGGGATATGGGCCAAATGCCGGCAAATGAGACTAGATTAATTTAGGATATCTGGTCAGCATGGAGGAGTTGAAGTGGAGGATCTATTTCAATGCTGTCCATCCATTCCACGCTTGCAGCTTAGGAGTAAAAGATTTTACACAGATCTGAGATGGTATGGAATAAAGAAAGATAAACAGGGTCACAAATCATTCAAAAAACTTAATAATCAGACTAAGAAGAATGTAATTAATACTAAATAGAAGGAAAATATCACTGATTAAATTGATAGGGAACCTATTGGGACTATATCAATTATTTTTTCAAACATGAATTATGTTTGTGCATGTTCTGAATATTGAAAATCATGACAGTGCACTTTCTAAAACTTCATGGAAGTGTCAAAGAGTGTAAAGATGTACAGAGTTTTATGCAGCTAAAGGGCTATTAAATACAGGAAATGTTCATTTTCCATCAGCTGTCAATGGTGTGCAGCCTAGTACCTTCAAAATTGACGGAAATAACAAAAAATCTACAAAAGTCTCATAAAGATGCTAAAGAATTCTATGAGACTTTGTATTAAGTCATCTCCAGTATAAACAGAGTTCTCATATCAGTAATTTCCTGAATTAATTACAGGTATAAACTTTTCTTGGGTGATGGTTGTAATTGAAGCATACACAAGCATCAGTGCATTTCAAAGTGCAGTGTTATGAAGTTGGTCAGAGTAATTGAAAGTTGGAAGTCTGGAAGATAAAATATGTGGCTCCTTTAAGAGATTTATACTTTGTCTGTACTTGAAAATATAAAAAAAAGTATGTCTGTGAGCAGCAGCTGAAGTTGTCAGTACAGAGAACCTCAAAAAGTGAAATAAGTGTATCATAAAGAAAAAATGCCTCAGAGGTGGCAGGCAAAACAGCAGTCTTGTTTTCATGTTGTGACAATGAGTTTGAATTCAGCCACTTAATTTAAACAGAGCACCTAGAAACAGCCAATTGAATTTAAATCTGATGGTAACTAAAAACCGAAAGACCCAAGGAAGCTTTAACGCAGGAACAAAAACAGGAAGCCTTCTGAGGAAAGGTCACTGGACCTGAAAAGTTAACTCTGATTTTTTTTTCTTCACAGATGCTGCCAGACCTGCTGAGTTTTTCCAGCAACTTTTGTTTTTGTTAAATCTGACAACCTGAAAGCAATCATATTGTAAGAATTTGGTTACAGAACATAGAACATTACAGCACAGTACAGGCCCTTCGGCCCTCGATGTTGTGCCGGTCATACCGATCTGAAGCCCATCTAACCTACACTATTCCATGTACGTCCATATGCTTATCCAATGACGACTTAAATGTACCTAAAGTTGGCAAATCTACTACCGTTGCAGGCAAAGCGTTCCATTCCCTTACTACTCTCTGAGTAAAGAAACTACCTCTGACATCTGTCCTATATCTTTCACCCCTCAATTTAAAGCTATGCCCCCTCATGCTCGCCATCACCATCCTAGGAAAAAGGCTCTCCCTATCGACCCTATCTAACCCTCTGATTATTTTATATGTTTCAATTAAGTCACCTCTCAACCTTCTTCTCTCTAATGAAAACAGCCTCAAGTCCCTCAGCCTTTCCTCGTAAGACCTTCCCTCCATACCAGGCAACATCCTAATAAATCTCCTCTGCAGCCTTTCCAAAGCTTCCACATCCTTCTTATAATGCGGTGACCAGAGCTGTAAGCAATACTCCAAGTGCGGCCGCACCAGAGTTTTGTACAGCTTCACCATAACCTCTTGGTTCTGGAACTCGATCCCTCTATTAATAAAAGCTAAAACACTGTATACCTACTTAACAGCCCTGTCAACCTTGGTGGCAACTTTCAAGGATCTGTGTACATGGACACCGAGATCTCTCTGCTCATCCACACGACCAAGAATCCTACCATTAGCCCAGTACTTTGCCTTCTGGTTACTCCTACCAAAGTGCATCACCTCACACTTGTCTGCATTAAACTCCATTTGCCACCTCTCAGACCAGCTCTGCAGCTTATCTATGTCTCTCTGCAACCTACAGCATCCTTCGTCACTATCCACAACTCCACCGACCTTAGTGTCATCTGCAAATTTACTAAACCATCCATCTACGCCCTCATCCAGGTCATTTATAAAAATGACAAACAGCAGTGGACCCAACACCGACCCTTGCGGTACACCACTAGTAACTGGACTCCAGGACGAACATTTCCCATCAACCACCACCCTCTGTCTTCTTTCAGCAAGCCAATTTCTGATCCAAACTGCTATATCTCCCACAATTCCATTCCTCCGCATTTTGTACAATAGCTTATTGTGGGGAACCTCATCAAATGCCTTGCTGAAATCCATATACACCACATCAACCAGTTTACTCTCATCTACCTGTTTGGGGACCTTCTCAAAGAACTCAAGAAGGTTTGTGAGGCACGACCTTCCCTCCACAAAACCATGCTGACTATCCCTAATCAATTTATTCTTTTCTAGATGATTATAAATCCCATCTCTTATAACCTTTTCCAACACTTTACCAACAACTGAGGTAAGGCTCACTGGTCTATAATTACCAGGGTTGTCTCTACTCCCCTTCTTGAACAGGGGAACCACATTTGCTATCCTCCAGTCGTCTGGCACTATTCCTGTAGAAAATGACGAGTTAAAGATCAATGCCAACGGCTCAGTGATCTCCTCCCTGGCTTCCCAGAGGATCCTAGGATAAATCCCATCCGGCCCAGGGGACTTATCTATCTTCACACTCTGTAGGATTTCTAATACCGCTTCCTTGTGAACCTCAATCCCACCGAGTCTAGTAGCCTGTATCTCAGTATTCTCCTCAACAACATTGTCGTTTTCTAGAGTGAATACTGTTGAAAAATATTCATTTAGTGCTTCCCCTATCTCCTCTGACTCCAGACACAACTTCCCACTACTATCCTTGCTTGGCCCTAATCTTACTCTCGTCATTCTTTTATTCCTTAAATACCTATAGAAAGCCTTAGGGTTTACTGTGATCCTATCTGCCAACAACTTCTCATGTCTCCTCCTGGCTCTTCTGAGCTCTCTCTTTAGTCTTTCCTGGCTACCTCGTAGCCCTCAAGCACCCTAATTGAGCCTTCACATCTCATCCTAACATAAGCCTTCTTCTTCCTCTTGACCAGAGATTCCACCTCCTTCGTAAACCATGGCTCCCGCACTCTACAGCTTCCTCCCTGCCTGACAGGTACATACTTATCTAGGACACACAGGAACTTTTCCTTGAATAAGCTCCACATTTCTAATGTGCCCATCCCCTGCAGTTTCCTTCCCCATCCTATGGTCCCTAAATCTTGCCTAATCTCATCGTAATTGCCTTTCCCCCAGCTATAACTCTTGCCCAGTGGTATACACCTATCCCTTTCCATCACTAAAGTAAACATAACAGAACTGTGATCGCTATCACCAAAGTGCTCACCTACTTCCAAATCTAACACCTGGCCGGGCTCATTACCCAGTACCAAATCTAATGTGGCTTCGCCCCTTGTTGGCCTATCTACATACTTAGTCAGGCAGCCCTCCTGCACACAGTGGACAAAAACTAACCCATCCATAGTACTCGAACTATTGTGTTCCCAGTCAATATTTGGTTATGTCATTACTGGTATATAAGACAAGAGCATTTGGAGAATTGGAGAGAGCCACCTGCCAGAGTTGGCATAATTCAGCTCTCAGAGAAAGACCTTCGAATAAATCAAATGTACCACAGTATTTTACCTCAAAGTCCTTACAGAAGAAATTACAGCAGAATTAATGGAAGAAAGGTGAATGTGATGAGAATGGAAATGACACAGTATTCCAGGAGTCAGTCTGTGCAAACTTGGAGAGATTAAGTTATAATTTATTGCTTTTTATTAATTTGGTTTATATTAGTACATCTTGTTTTTATTTAAACAGCATTCCAGTAGAACTTAGACCAGTCAGAGAGTAGCTAGTAGTCTAAGGGAGAATTGTTGGTTTGTTAATAATTTTGTTAATTTGTTCTTTGATGGACTAAAAAAATTCATTATTTCTTGTTACTTGTATTTGTTCTAACCACTCCTTTAACAGATTACATAGGGAAAGGTGAACTTTTCTGGTGTTTTGGGGTTAATTATTAGAAGGAAACTTCTAATCCCATCATAGCAGATTGGGGGTTGTGTTTTAGTTTAATTATTAGAGGGGTTTGGCTATTCCCTGTCGTGACAGGAGCAATTTTAGGTCGGTTAGCTAGACCTGTTATTAGAAAATATTAGATAATATAATAAATGATGCATTAACAGTGTATTTAGAAATGCACAATATGATCAAGTAGAGTCAACATAGCTTCATGAAGGGGAATCATGCCTGACAAATTTATTAGTGTTCTTTAAGGAGATAACAAAATAAAAATAGGTAACGGGGAAAGAGTGGATGTAATATATTTGGATGTTCAGAATGCTTTTGATAAGATCCTACAGATTGGGTTACTGAATAAGATAAAAGCCCATGGTGTGGAAGGTAATGTAATTGGCATGTATAGAGTTTGACTAACTAGTAGAAGACAGAGATTTGGGATAGGGGACATTTACAGGATGGCAACATGTAACAAGAGGAGTGTGGCAGGAATAAGTGTGAGGCCACAATTATTTATGGTAAGTATCAATTAATTGGATGAGGAAAGTGAATGTACTATAGCCAGGTTTGTGGATGTTGCAAAGCTAACTAGGAAGGCAATTGATGAGGATGAAACAAAGAGCCCACAGAGGGATAAAAGACAGGTTCAGTGAGTGGGCAAAAACTTGGCAGATGGAAAATAATATTAGAAAATGGAAGATTGTGCACTTTGGCAGGAGAATAGAGAGTTGATTATTATTTAAACAGAAAAAGACTGCAGAAAGCTCCACAACAGAGGAATTTAGGAGTCTGCATCCATGAATCACAAAGAGGTAGCATACAGGTTCAGCAGGTAGTAGGGAAAGAAAATGAAATATTAACTTTTAATTCAAAGGGAATGGGGAATAAAAGTATGGAGGATTTGCTAAAAACAATATTAGTCAGGCTACAGCTGGAATATTGTAACTAGTTTTGGGCCCCTTATCTAAGAAAATACATACTGGCACTAAAGACAGACCAGAGAAGATTCATTAGGCTAATACAAGCTATGGAGGGACTGTCTTATGAGGAGAGGTTCGGTGGATTGGACCTCATTACACTTTTTGGAATATTGAAAAATGAGAGCAACCTGATTGAAACATAAAAGTATCTTAGTGGATTTGACAAGATAGATGCAGAAGGGTTCACTTGTGGGAGACTCTAGGACCAGAGGATGTAATCTCAGAAATAAACCATTGCACATTTTAGATAGAATGAAGAGGAATTTCTTCTCTCAGGGGATTGTGAATTATTATAGAGGGCTATCGAAGCCGAGTGATTGAATACACTCAAACTGCGATAGAAATATTTTAATCAATAAGGAAATCAAAGATTATGGGGAAAAAAGCTGAAAAGTGGATGTGAGAATTATTAGGTCAGTGATGATCTCATTTAATGGCAGAGCAGACTTGATGGGCTAAATGGTATACTTCTGATTCTATATCTTATTTGTCTTATAGCCTCAGGAATACTTTAGCAGTTTAAAGAAAATAATGCTATGAAATTGTGAAAAATATGGCACTGTGCAACATGGTAAGATGCTACATGTTGTGAGATGGAGAATGCTAACTGTGTAAGTAAAAACTGAAAGAACTGCAGATGCTGTAAATCAGGAACATAGAATTTGCTGGAAAAGTTCAGCAGGTCTGGCAGCATCTGTGAAGAAAACAGAGTTAGCATTTCGGGTCCAGTGACTCTTTCCCAGTTCTGAGGAATGGTCACTGGACCCGAAGCATTAACTCTTGGTTTTTTTTCTTTACGAATGCTAACTGTGTTACTGGGAAAGGTACTTCATCACGAGACAGCAGGAAGTTCCACTATGTATAACTTAGGAAAATACAATGTTTGTGGCTAAGGACTGAGGCTGTTTCTTGCCAACTTTCTGTCTCGCCAGACAATGATTCTTCTATGGTGGTGAACCCAGTACAAAACATTGACCGGAATGGTTCATTTAGATTTAGATTTAGATTTAGATTTATTGTCACATGTATGTAAAAATACCGTGAAAAATTTTTTTTTGTGTGTTATACCCAAAATGTCACCACACTCCAGTGCGATCTTGAAATACTGAATATAATGCTAGATTTTAATGCAGTCGAGGTCATCTTTCTCTCTTCTTGTTCCTCCTCTGCTGCTCGTCCAGTCACTGCTCGACATTGCCCAAAGCCTCTAAAACGGATTCCTAGGTCTCGGCGAAAGGCTGTGGGGTCTCAGTTAGAAGCCCCTCTGGAATGGCAGCCTCTGCCATATTTGCTGTAGAAGAGTACAGTGGGCTGGATAGGTGTGTAATCATTGGACACTGTTTTCTTTGGGCCCTGTCCTTGGTCAGCTGAGATGTCTATTTCTGTTGATCTTTTCCAATGCCTCTGTAATCAGTCCGTAGAGATCATAGCTATCAAAACTGTCTTCCATTTATCAGTGTTAATGTCTACCATCTTCACACCACATTGCAGGCATTCTTGCAATAGAAGCATGGAAATCAGGAGGTTATGATCCAGTAGTCAACTCGATTCACCAACAAGCCTTTGGGTACAGATTGTCATCCATCTGATGTGGCTGAGCCAGATACAATAAGCATGTTTGAGGATATCTGAGTTGGTGGCTTTGTCTGACAAAGAGAAACCAAGATGGTGAAGGTGGAAACTATTCAAACTTTTTTCCTGCCTTGCATATGTTATCCAGGTGTTACTTCTACACTGAAATGTAGGGTAGCTCAGTGGTTAGCACTACTGCCTCACAGCACCAGGGCCCTGGGTTCGATTCCAGCCTTGGGTGACTGTCTGTGTGGAGTTTGCATGTTCACCCTGTGTCTGTGTGGGTTTCCTCCGGGTGCTGTAGTTTCCTCCCACAGTTCAGGTTAGGTGGATTGGCTATGCTAAATTGTCTATGGTGGAAAATGCAGGGTGGAATGTTGTTTGGAGGGTCAGTGTGGACTGAATGGCCTGCTTCCATATTGTAGGGATTCTATTCTATGTGCTGAAGGCATTAGCTTAGTAGTCTCATAAATTACTGTTCTGAATCAAGTTGCTTCTGTGTTCTATGTCAGCCAGCTTGGGCATGACAGCTATAGTTATTGTAATGTGTGTGCTGCAGCACATGACAGATTGCTGATGGTTGTGAAGCCTAGTTATGTAAAATTATCAACAGCCATGACAATGCATTGACATTGATAATGCTGATAAATGGCAATATGGCAACATCCTCGAACATGATCGTTGTCTTCCTGAGTTTGATGATCAAGACAAACCTTTTACAGCTGTGAGAGTATCTATTCACTCAATGGTGAAGATGTCCCTCAGCACAGAATGTTAGTGTAGCATTGTCAGTGTAAAGTAGCACTTTAAGGAGATCTTGGCACATCTTTGCCTTGCATCTCAGGCATGCAAGGCAGTACAGCATTCTATCAGTTCTGGTATACAAGTAAACAACCTCTGAAATTGCACCGAAAGCATATAACATCAGCAGAAACAAGAATATGCAAAAAAAGGTGGTGCCAAAATGCAACATTGTTTGATGGTAATGTGGATCTAACAGCATTCTAACATGCCTCAGCTGACCTTGTCTCTAATGTTGTCATGGTAAGAGGAGGCTACAATGACAATCTTTGACGAGCAGCCAATTTTCACCAGTAGCTTAATTAGGTCACCTCAGCTCATATGTTTAATTGCATTGGTGAGATGGATGAAATCAATATATAGAGGTCTTCTGTGTTCATAGCATTTCTCAATGTCAATTGTGGAATTTGTCACTTCTATAACTACATTGGGATTCAAAATAGATGCATTCAGCTAAGATCTACAAATTGATAGAAACTACAGGGGAAAACTCTTGCCTCGCAGTGCTCAATAGAGAGGTGCTTCAATAATTGTTGAAATCACTGAAGTCACTCTTGTTCTTATACTGCATCCCATCACGAATATTTTGGAGCACTGCCCCTCTCTCCAGCATAGACAGAGGAGTGAGTGCTGATGCTGGTTTCTTGTATTTGATGAATTTATGTGGTATAGGCAAGCAAATCAATAGCTTTGCCAAGCTCCTTTACTGTGGGTTCAATATTGACCACTTCCATTATGGCATTTTGTATGTGGAGCTTCTAGAGTGAATAGAATTGTTGGCCCTTACTTATGTCCTGAAATGAGCATAGAAACGTTGGGGCCTTTAAACAGCTACTTTAGTTCTGCCATCTGAAAGGAAACAACCAAAGAAATCCATAGAAATAATAGGGAAACAAGGGTCAACTGGGAATGAAGAATTGCAGGAGATTAGTATTAGTTTAAAAAAAATGTACCTGAGAAATTAATGGAACTGAAAGCTGTTAAATCCCCAGGGCATTATAATTTACACGTACAAAAGGAGGTGACTGTAGAAATAGTTCATGCATTGGACATTCAGTAGATTTTGGAAGAGTCCCAGTAGATTGAAAGTTACGATTTAACCCCATTGTTTAAAAAAAGGAGGAAAAGAGAAAATCAGGAATTACAAACCAGTTAGCCTAACATCAATAGTTAGAAAAATGTTGAAGTCTATTTAGAAAATACCAACAGAATTATATAGAGTCAACTTGAATTTATTAAAGGGAAAAATATTGAAGAATGTACTGGAGCTTTTGTGGATATAACCAGTAGAATAGATAAATAAGAACTTATTGTTATAATATATTTGAAATTCACAAAGCTTTTGATAATGTTCTGGATGTGAGTTTGCTCGCTGAGCTGGAAGGTTAGTTTTCAGATGTTTCGTCACTTTTTATTTATTTGAAAAAATATACTTTATTCATAAGATGTACAAAAAATAAAACATATTTATACACCTACCCAGTCATGCAAGCTGGTCTGGGTTACCCAGGGGGTACGTACACCAACTAAAGGCGAAAAAAAACAAAGAAGAAAAAAAAACAAAGCAAAGAAAATACCCCGGCAGTTGTCACCCCGCACAGTCCCAGTTGGCCCCCTGACCAGCTGGGGAAGGCGCCAGCTGGGCCCAGTTACCAGATAGGGCCCTTTTTTCTATTCTGGACAAGGGATTTCATACGGTGGTCTTTCCCCACCGTGCCTTGGCGGCGGCTGCCCCAAGCTTTAGCGCGTCCCTCAGCACGTAGTCCTGGATCTTGGAGTGCGCCAGTCTGCAACACTCGGTCGGGGTCAGTTCTCTCAGCTGGAAGACCAGCAAGTTGCGGGCAGACCAAAGAGCGTCTTTCACTGCATTGATGGTCCTCCAGGCGCAGTTGATGTTGGTCTCGGTGTGCGTCCCGGGAAACAGCCCGTAGAGCACGGAGTCCCGCGTCACGGAGCTGCTCGGGACGAACCTCGACAAATACCACTGCATCCCCCTCCAAACCTCCTGCGCATAGGCACACTCCAGAAGGAGGTGATCGACAGTCTCGTCCCCCCCACAGCCGCCTCGAGGGCAGCGTGCGGTGGCGCAGAGATTCCGGGCATGCATAAAGGATCTCACTGGCAGTGCCCCTCTCACCGCCAGCCAAGCAACGTCCTTGTGCTTGTTTGAAAGTTCTGGTGATGAGGCATTCTGCCAAACGACTTTGGCCGTCTGCGTGGGGAACCACACGACAGGATCCACCCTCTCCTTTTCCCGAAGGGTCTCGAGGATATTACGTGCTGACCACTGCCTGACGGCCTTGTGGTCAAAGGTGTTTCTTTTCAAAAATTTCTCCACGAAGGAGAGGTGGTACGGGACGGTCCAACTACTCGGAGCGTTCCGAGGCAACGAGGCCAGGCCCATCCTTCGCAACACCGGGGACAGGTAGAACTTCAGTAAGTAGTGACACTTGGTGATTGCGTACTGAGAATCTACGCACAGCTTGATGCAGCCGTACACAAAGGTAACCATCAGGGCGAGAGTGGCGTTCGGTACGCCCTTTCCCCCATTTTCCAGGTCTTTGTACATGGTGTCCCTGCGGATCGGGCCCATCCTCGACCCCCAAATGAAGTGGAAGATGGCCCGGGTGACCGCAGCGGCACAGGTACGGGGAATAGGCCAGGCCTGCGCCACATACAATAGTACCAAAAGCCCCTTGCACCTGACGACCAGGTTCTTACCCGCGATGGAGGGGGACCGGAGCGTCCACCTGCCCAGCTTCTGCTTCAGTTTGGTGATACGCTCCTCCCAAGTCTTAGTACATGCCCCAGCTCCACCGAACCAAACACGCAGCACCTTCAGGTAGTCTGTCCTGACGGTGAAGGGGATGAAGGAGCGGTCGTCCCAGTTCCCGAAGAACATGACCTCGCTCTTACCCCTATTGACTTTGGCACCCGAGGCCAGTTCAAACTGGCCACAGATGTCCAACAGCCTACTCACCGACCGATGATCGGTGCAGAAGATGGCGACATCGTCCACGCACAGGGAGGTCTTGACCTGAAGGCCTCCGCTGCCTGGGATAGTCACGCCCTTCAGGCTCACGTCCTTCTTGATGGATGCGGCGAAGGGGTCTACACAGCACACGAACAAGGCAGGAGAGAGTGGGCAGCTCTGCCTGACTCCAGATCTGATGGGAAAACTGTCCAATTCCCACCCGTTGATCGAGACTGCACTAATGATGTTGGTGTAGAGCAGCCGGATCCAAGTGCGGATGCCCTCCCCGAACCCCAATTTGGAGAGGATGTCCCTCATGTAAGCATGAGAGACCCCGAAGGCCTTCTCCTGGTCCAGGCTGACGAGGCAGGTGTCCACCCACCTGTCCTGCATGTAGGCGATCGTATCCCTGATGAGCGCGAGGCTCTCAGCGATCTTCCTGCCCGGGACAGCACAGGTTTGGTCAGGGTGAATCATCGACTCCAGGACAGACCTGACCCGGTTGGCTATGACCTTGGCCAGGATTTTGTAGTCCACGTTCAATAGTGAAACGGGACACCAATTCTTATTTTTCTTCCCTCTCCCCCTTCCTCTTGTAAATGAGAGCGATGATCCCTTCCTCATGGACTTGCACATTTCCCCTGCCTGAAGCGCACTATCATACACCTCCAGCAGGTCCTGGCCGACCAGGTCCCACAGAGCGGAATACAGCTCGACCGGTAAGACGTCGCTCCCGGGAGTCTTATTCTTCTCCAAAGTCTTGAGGGCTCTGGTCAGCTCACCCAGGGATATCAGCCGGTCCAGCCACTCCCTCATGCCGTTGTCTAAGACCTCCGTGATAGACGACAGGAACGACTCGGAGGCCGTGCTGTCCGTGGGCTTCATGTCGGACAGTCCGGCATAGAAGGATCTGCTGATCCTCAAAATGTCGGGCCGAGACGATGTCACCGAGCCGTCGTCCTCCTTCAGCCGGCTAAGCACAGAGCTCTCTTTGTGCACCTTCTGAAAGAAGAAACGCGAGCACGTCTTGTCCTGCTCCACGGTGCGGACCCTGGACCGGAAGTTTATCCTGGAGGCTTCTGCGGCGAAGAGCGAGGCTTGCTGGCCCCTCACCTCACGGAGGTCCTCCGTGACATCGACCCCCATCAACTGCAGAAGGACCAGGTTCTGCACCCTTTTCTGGAGTCGCAACAGCTTTCCCCACCTCTCTCTCGCCTTCTGAACACGCTTGAGGACAAAGAACCTCTTGATGTTCTCCTTCACCGTCTCCCACCAGTCGCCCAGAGACTCAAAGAGGGGTTTCACGGTTCTCCAACGGACAGCACGGCCTCCGAGTCGTTCCTGTCGTCTATCACGGAGGTCTTAGACAACGGTACTCCTCTTAAGCTCCTCGACGTTCTCTGGGGTCAACAGAGTCGTGTTGAGCTTCCACGTCCCCTTGCCGGCCGGCTGGTCGTCCTGTAAGTGACAGTCGGCCAGCAGGAGGCAGTGGTCAGAGAACAACACTGGCTCGACGCTGGTGGACCTGACTGAGAACGCCCGTGACATAAACAGGAAGTCTATCCTTGAGTGAATAGACCCGTCTGGCCGCGACCAGGTGTACTTCCGCTGCGCTCCATCTGCAGGGGTGCTGAAGACGTCGAGCAGCTTGGTGTCCTTCACCGTGCCCATCGGCATGTGCAGAGTCACCATACGGCTCCTCTGCGCTGGCATCACGAACAGCAGGACAGCGGTCAATACAGAGAGGGGGCTCTCACCTCCTTTCTCCTTGAAAACGTCCAGGAAGCGCTCGCAAAGCTTGGCACTTCTGAAGGTTACATTGTAAAAACCTCCTCCGGGGAGATCCTGCAGGCAGTAAATGTCCGCAGCAGCGAACCCACAATAGTCCAACAGGACCCTCTTCACG
The DNA here is from genome assembly GCF_030684315.1 of Stegostoma tigrinum. Lineage (NCBI taxonomy): Eukaryota > Metazoa > Chordata > Chondrichthyes > Orectolobiformes > Stegostomatidae > Stegostoma > Stegostoma tigrinum. The sequence continues at coordinate 29,813,058 of NC_081369.1, forward strand.
AAGAAGGTGCGGTCCACAGGTGCACCTTCATCCACCTTCTTCACGGAAACGCGGATGGTGTTCCGGACCCCCTGACCTGGGGCACGAGCACTTGCCGCAGCCATCATAGCAGGTTGGCTGCTCCCCTGACTCAGCATTAGGCCGAAGCCAGCATTAAGATCCACCAGTTGCAAGGCTGCACAGCCAACCCAACGTCTTCCTTCCACCTCCAACACAGCGCTCTCCTCCTCTCGATCCACAAGAGAGTGGGTCTTTATTTTGTTCCGGATGTAAGCTGGTTCACTGAGCTGGAAAATTTGTTCCCAGATGTTTCGTCACCATTCTAGGTAACATCAACAGTGAGCCTCCGACGAAGCGCCGGTGTTATGTCCTGCTTTCTATTTATCTGTTTAGGTTTCCTTGGGTTGGTGATGTCATTTCCTATTCTTTTTCTCAGGGGATGGTAGATTGGCTCCAAATCAATGTGTTTGTTGATGGAGTTCCGGTTGGAATGCCATGCTTCTAGGAATTCTCATGCGTGTCTCTGCTTGGCTTGTCCTAGGATGGATGTGTTGTCCCAATCAAAGTGGTGTCCTTCCTCATCTGTATGTAAGGATACGAGTGATAATGGGTCATGTCATTTTGTGGCTAGTTGATGTTCATGTATCCCGGTGAATATCAACTAGCCACAAAACAACTTGACCCACTATCACTCATATCCTTACATACAGATGAGGAAGGACACCACTTTGATTGGGACAACACATTCATCCTAGGACAAGCCAAACAGAGACACGCACGAGAATTCTTAGAAGCATGGTATTCCAACCGGAACTCCATCAACAAACACATTGATTAAGAGCCAATCTACCATCCCCTGAGAAAAAGAACAAGAAATGACATCACCAACCCAAGGAAACCTAAACAGATAAATAGAAAGCAGGACATAACACCAGCGCTTCGTCAGAGGCTCACTGATGATGTTACCTAGAATGGTGACGAAACGTCTGAAAACTAACCTTCCAGCTCAGCGAGCAAACTCACATCCAGAACCCCAACCTGAGCTACAAATCTTCTCAAAACTCACTTTTGATAAAGTCTCAAATGAGTGGTTAGTGTGCAAAATCATTGCATTAGTAGTGAGATACCAGCCTGGATTATAATCACAGACAGGAAACAGAAAATAGGGTTAGCAAGAACAACCGATGCTGGAGTCAGAGATAACAAGGTGTGGAGCTGGAGGAATACAGCAGGGCAAGCAGTATCAGAGGAGCAGAAAAGCTGACATTTCAGGTTGGGATAATAAAACGTGAGGCTGGATGAACACAGCAGGCCCAGCAGCATCTCAGGAGCACAAAAGCTGACGTTTCAGGCCGAGACCCTTCATCAGAGAAGGGGATGGGGTGAGGGTTCTGGAATTATCATTGATACATTTCAGGTTGGGATCCTTTTTCAGAAAATAAGGATAGTGGATAGTTTGTGGATTTGGCAGCTGTGACAAGTAGAGTTCTAAATAAGAGTCATGGACACAAAATGTTAAATCTGTTTTCTCTCCACAGATGCTACTAGACCTGCTGAGCTTTCCCCAGTAATTTCTGCTTTTGTCTTGTACACTGGTCACTGAAATTTGCATGCAGGTGTAGTAAGTAGTTTGAAAGGCAAATGTTTGTATTGGCCTTCCTTGCAAGAGAGTCTGACCGCAGCTGTCCGCGGACTTGGCAACCTCACCTGGAGTACTATCGTAGTTTTGATCTCCTCCCCTAAAAGTAAAAAAGGTACTTGACATATTGCGAGGGCAGTGAAGACTTACCAGACCACTTCCAGAAATGGTATATCATATGAGGAGACACAGGGTTGACTGGGCCTGTATTCACTGCAAATAAAAGCAAAATACTGCCAATGCTGGAGATCCGAAATCAAAAAAGTTATATTGAACTCACTGTTCTTCTGTTGTGGGAACTGATGATGTTATGCCTCATCATGTACAAAGACTTTGCTGAAAGTTAAAAGCCTATCATTGTCTGTACTGCAGATTGCAAGAGCAGACAAAATCACAAGTAATCTCTCCAACTGAAATAATTACACAGGAGCTAGTAACCTGTCATTCCATATTTACATGGGTACAGTCAATGGGCTCTGACCAGCCAGCTCAAAATCAGTCCCTCAACCAAGGACATCATCTGAATCTCCTGTTTATATCTGTCAACCAGGTTAACAACCCCAATCAAGGATCTCAGTCAATGAGATCCACCTGGCCCTGGTTCCAATCACTATACCAACGATTTATTAAATTTGATGATGACCTCCCCTGCCTTTGCTTTCAATTAGACTGTTATCTGGTGAAACTGTTGCCTTTTGATTTGATCAAATACATCCTGAGATTTCTATGTTTTGGAGGACGTCTGGGTATTCTGGCCAAGTTATAACATCTAGTAACTTACAGATGTGCAGCACCGTATGATTGAGCATTCTGTAGTTCTGTATCTTAGGGAAATTTTGCACTTTGTGACTATTAATGCTACTGAGGAATGCATTCCACTTTGTGATTGTGCTAGCCTAATACATGCTAATATTGAAATACTAACAATGATTCAGTTGTGGAACATTTCCCAATCGCATTTAATATCTTCTTTAATCTACAGGTATAAGAAAGTGATTGAAGTCTGCAGCCTAGAACAGGACTTGAAATTACTCCCGTTTGGTGATTTTACTGAAGTAAGAAACTATTTTTAAGTGAACAATCAGAAAACAAGTTGGCCATTTGATCAAATATGGTATATGAAAATGTTAATGGATATTTTACTTAAACCAAAGATAGGAGAAAGAGGGATCAACCTGTCTGGTGGGCAGAAACAACGAATTAGCATTGCTCGTGCTGTGTATTCAGACCAAGATGTTTATCTGTTGGATGATCCCTTATCAGCTGTGGATGCTCATGTTGGGAAGCACATCTTTGAGCAGTGTATCAAAAAAGCGCTCCAGAAGAAAACAGTGATTCTGGTCACTCATCAGCTGCAGGTATTGTAATGAAATTTTTACATTTGTCATGGGAGAAGACAATGAGATTTTGAGTTGACGGTTTGCTATCAAGTCTGTAAAAGCTGTGAAAATGTTGGTCACCTTCTGTTAGACAACACCAGAAATGTGACATCACCAACGAAAACGCAAATATAAAGAGAGAAAGCTCTGGAAACATACTACAGTTTGGGTCAGTGAACTATGTTTCAAGTAAAGTCACTTGCTGTTTCCAGGAAATATTAGACATGAAAGCCATAAAACATCAAATAGAACATTGGCTAAGCGCAAACAGTAAAGACAAAACATACATGGGTGATTCGAATAATCTGTCAGTGCATAAGACCATAAGACATAGGAGTGGAAATAAGGTCATTCAGCCCATCAAGTCCACTCCGCCATTTAAATCATGGTTGATGGGCATTTGAACACCACTTCCCTGCACTCTCCCCATAGCCCTTGATTCCTTTTGAGATCGAGAATTTGTCGATCTCTGCCTTGAAGGCATCCAACGTCCCGGCCTCCACTGCACTCCGTGGCAATGAATTCCACAAGCCCACCACTCTCTGGCTGAAGAAATGTCATCTCATTTCAGTTTCAAATTTACCCCCTCTAATTTTGTGCCCACAGGTCCTGGTCTGCATGTGAGCCTGCAAAATTTAAAAAGAAAAAAAATCATTTTAAAATGAGATAATAGAAGGTACCATCACAAAAAATCCAAAAAAAAGCACATTTGTATGTGAGGCAGACAGGATAAGTAGCTGAAGGTTGTAGATGGTAAAAAGGGAAACAGAAAAATTCTGCTTTTAATGGCCTAACAATCTGATTTTTAAAAATGGTCAACGCCTATGGCACAGAACACCTCCTGGGTAATGTGTTTCGATGGAAATGAATCAATTAATTTGGCAGAAATGTGATTTTTTTTTAGTTTTTATGCAATCCACTATTGCATTTAATTTGGTTCATGTTTTTGGGACTATTATGCATGCTGTTGCAATTTCTTCAATCACTGCCTATCATCAAAAAGAATCTGATAACACTCAAATAGCCCATATGCTCGTTTGTGGATTCTCCGTACCTCACATGGCTGGAATGGATGAGATGGAATTTCTCAGGAACACACTGTATAACTACCAAACCAACTTGTCCAAGGAAGCAGCTGAAAGGCTGAACAAATATATTATGGGTAGGTTCCAATAAACCAATATTATCCTTCATCTGAGAGATAGTCCTTGAACTGTACTATTCCCTCAATTTCACTTGTAATCTTCATGCATCACATAGCCTGCTTTGCATGTTACTTTGAAAGTTACAATTACCATAAATATCTAAATCACTCAGACAATATTAGTCAGATCATGAGGAGCAAAAACAGAAGTTGCTCGAAGCTCAGCAAGTCTGTCTGCACCTGTGAAGAAAAATCAGGGTTCAAGTTTCACGTCCAGTGGCCCTTCCTCAGAACTGATGGTAGCTAGGAAATTATCAGTTTGTATGCAGAAGGCAGTGTGGGGGGGTGGGGTAAGGAGTAAATGGTAGGTGGGGATAGAGCCCAAAGGGAGATACAAACAATATAATAAAACGTGAGGCTGGATGAACACAGCAGGCCAAGCAGCATCTCAGGAGCACAAAAGCTGACGTTTCGGGCCTAGACCCTTCATCAGAGAGGGGGATGGGGAGAGGGAACTGGAATAAATAGGGAGAGAGGGGGAGGCGGACCGAAGATGGAGAGTAAAGAAGATAGGTGGAGAGAGTGTCGGTGGGGAGGTAGGGAGGGGATAGGTCAGTCCAGGGAAGATAGACAGGTCAAGGAGGTGGGATGAGGTTAGTAGGTAGCTGGGGGTGCGGCTTGGGGTGGGAGGAAGGGATGGGTGAGAGGGAGAGCCGGTTAGGGAGGCAGAGACAGGTTGGACTGGTTTTGGGATGCAGTGGGTGGGGGGGGGAAGAGCTGGGCTGGTTGTGTGGTGCAGTGGGGGGAGGGGACGAACTGGGCTGGTTTAGGGATGCGGTGGGGGAAGGGGAGATTTTGAAGCTGGTGAAGTCTACATTGATACAATATGGCTGCAGGGTTCCCAGGCGAAATATGAGTTGCTGTTCCTGCAACCTTCGGGTGGCATCATTGTGGCAGTGCAGGAGGCCCATGATGGACATGTCATCTAGAGAATGGGAGGGGGAGTGGAAATGGTTTGCGACTGGGAGGTGCAGTTGTTTGTTGCGAACCGAGCGGAGGTGTTCTGCAAAGCGGTCCCCAAGCCTCCGCTTGGTTTCCCCAATGTAGAGCAAGCCACACCGGGTACAGTGGATGCAGTATACCACATTGGCAGATGTGCAGGTGAACCTCTGCTTAATGTGGAATGTCATCGGTCCTTAAAGAACTTGGACATCTGGGATGTACGGGAGTGGAATCTCTTATCGTGGGAGCAGATGCGGTGGAGGCGGAGGAATTGGGAATAGGGGATGGAATTTCTGCAGGAGGGTGGGTGGGAGGAGGTGTATTCTAGGTAGCTGTGGGAGTCGGTGGGCTTGAAATGGACATCGGTTACAAGCTGGTTGCCTGAGATGGATACTGAGAGGTCCAGAAAGGTGAGGGGTGTGCCGGAGATGGCCCAGGTGAACTGAAGGTTGGGGTGGAAGGTGTTGGTGAAGTGGATGAACTGTTCGAGCTCCCTGGCCCCCAACACCTCATATTCACCATGGACGTCCAGTCCCTGTACACCTGCATTCCGCATGGAGATGGCCTCAAGGCCCTCCGCTTCTTCCTGTCCCGTAGGTCCGACTAGTCCCCCTCCACCGACACTCTCATCCGCCTAGCTGAACTCGTCCTCACACTCAACAACTTCTCTTTTGACTCCTCCCACTTCTTACAGACTAAGGGGGTGGCCATGGGCACCCGCATGGGCCCCAGCTATGCCTGCTTCTTTGTAGGTTACGTGGAACAGTCCCTCTTCCGCACCTACACAGGCCCCAAACCCCACCTCTTCCTCCGGTACATTGATGACTGTATCGGCGCCGCCTCTTGCTCCGCAGAGGAGCTCGAACAGTTCATCCACTTCACCAACACCTTCCACCCCAACCTTCAGTTCACCTGGGCCATCTCCAGCACATCCCTCACCTTCCTGGACCTCTCAGTCTCCATCTCAGGCAACCAGCTTGTAACTGATGTCCATTTCAAGCCCACCGACTCCCACAGCTACCTAGAATACACCTCCTCCCACCCACCCTCCTGCAGAAATTCCATCCCCTATTCCCAATTCCTCCGCCTCCACCGCATCTGCTCCCACGATAAGAGATTCCACTCCCGTACATCCCAGATGTCCAAGTTCTTTAAGGACCACAACTTTCCCCCCACAGTGATCGAGAACGCCCTTGACCGCGTCTCCCGTATTTTCCGCAACACATCCCTCACACCCCGCCCCCGCCACAACCGCCCAAAGAGGATCCCCCTCGTTCTCACACACCACCCTACCAACCTCCGGATACAACGCATTATCCTCCGACACTTCCGCCATTTACAATCCGACCCCACCACCCAAGACATTTTTCCATCCCCTCCCCTGTTTGCTTTCCGGAGAGACCACTCTCTCCGTGACTCCCTTGTTCGCTCCACACTGACCTCCAACCCCACCACACCCGGCACCTTCCCCTTCAACCGCAGGAAATGCTACACTTGTCCCCACACCTCCTCCCTCACCCCCATCCCAGGCCCCAAGATGACATTCCACATTAAGCAGAGGTTCACCTGCACATCTGCCAATGTGGTATACTGCATCCACTGTACCCGGTGCGGCTTCCTCTACATTGGGGAAACCAAGCGGAGGCTTGGGGACTGCTTTGCAGAACACCTCCGCTCAGTTCGCAACAAACAACTGCACCTCCCAGTCGCAAACCATTTCCACTCCCCCTCCCATTCTCTAGATGACATGTCCATCGTGGGCCTCCTGCACTGCCACAATGATGCCACCCGAAGGTTGCAGCAACAGCAACTCATATTCCGCCTGGGAACCCTGCAGCCATATGGTATCAATGTGGACTTCACCAGTTTCAAAATCTCCCCTTCCCCTACTGCATCCCTAAACCAGCCCAGTTCGTCCCCTCCCCCCACTGCACCACACAACCAGCCCAGCTCTTCCCCCCCCACCCACTGCATCCCAAAACCAGTCCAACCTGTCTCTGCCTCCCTAACCGGTTCTTCCCCTCACCCATCCCTTCCTCCCACCCCAAGCCGCACCCCCAGCTACCTACTAACCTCATCCCACCTCCTTGACCTGTCCGTCTTCCCTGGGCTGACCTATCCCCTCCCTACCTCCCCACCGACACTCTCTCCACCTATCTTCTTTACTCTCCATCTTCGGTCCGCCTCCCCCTCTCTCCCTATTTATTCCAGTTCCCTCTCCCCATCCCCCTCTCTGATGAAGGGTCTAGGCCCGAAATGTCAGCTTTTGTGCTCCTGAGATGCTGCTTGGCCTGCTGTGTTCATCCAGCCTCACGTTTTATTATCTTGGAATTCTCCAGCATCTGCAGTTCCCATTATCTCGGGAGATACAAACAGTTGGACAGACAAAGGAGATGATAACAATCTGCCATAGGAGGGTGAATAGCTGTTAATGGAGACTGTTAGTGGCTAACAATAAGCAGTATGTAATGGCAGGCTATGTGATAACAAGGCCTGATGTAAGGGTTAGGGGGCTAGGACATAGGAGAGTTCAGGCCCTAAAATTCGATATTGAGTCACGAAGGCTGCAGGGTCCCCATGTGGAAAATGAGCTGTTCTTCCAACTTGCACTGAGCTTTGCTGGATCACTGCAGCCAGCCTCGGATGGTGGTGTCGTGTGATGTGGTGTGTTAAAGTGGCAGGCAACTGGAAGCTCAGGCTCTTTTTATGGACAGTTCATAGCTGTTCTGTGAAGCACCCAGTCCACACTTTGTTTTCCTAATGTAGAGGAAACCACATTGTGAAAAGTGAATGCAGTAGACTGGATTGTGTGAAGTGCAAGTAAAGTCCTGCTTCACCTGGAAGGTATGTTTGGGCCCTTGAATACTGAGTAGGGAGGAGGTAAATCAGCAGGTGTACCACCTTTGGCAATTGAAGGGGAAGGTGCTGTGGGGCTGTGGGATGCAGTGGTGTTGGGAGTGAAGGAAGATTGGACTCGGGTATCCCAGAGGGAACAGTCCCTGCGGAAGGCAGACAACGAAGGGGAAGGGAATGTGAGTCTGGTGGTGGCATCTTGCTGAAGATGGCCGAAGATCTTCTGGATGTGGACGCTGGTGAGATGGTAGGTAAAGACAAGGGGAACACCACTGCTGTTGCAGGAGAGAAGCGAGGGGTTGAAGACAGAAGTACGGGAGATGGGTCAGACCTGGTTGAGGGCCCTGTCAACAGCGGTGCTGGGGAATACTCAGTTGAGGAAGAAGTTGGACATTTTGGAGGCCAGTCTATCCCCAGAAATGTAAACAGAGATGTCAAGGGAGGGAAGGGAGGAGTTAGAGATAAACAAGGTGAAAGTGAGTGCAGAATGAAAAATTGGAAGCGAAAATGATGAACTTTTCCAATTCTGGATGAGAGAGGGAAGCAGTACGGATGACATAATCAGTATATTGGAGAAAAAGCTGCAGGAGGAGGCCAGAATAGGATTGGAACAAGGAACTTTTTGCATATCCCACAAAGATGCAGGCGTAGCCAGGGTCCATGTGGGTACTCCTGCACACTCTTCTGACCTGAAGAAAATGAGAGGTGTTAAAAGAGAAGTTGTTGAGCGTGAGGAAGAGCTCGGCCAAGCAGAGGAGGGTGGTGGTGGGTGGGGATGGTTCAGGCCTTTGCTCCAGGAAGAACCAAACAGCCCTGAGGCAATCCTGGTGGGGGACGGATGTGTAAAGGGATTGTATGTAGCTAGAGCCTGTAAACTGGAAATTGCGAAACTGGCATAAAGCATCAGAGGAATCATGGATGTACATGGGCATGGATTGAACCGGGGAAGAAGAGACGGAGTCAAAGTAGGAAGAGATGAGTTCTGTGGGGCAGGTGCAGGCTGAAATAATGCGTCTGCCCAGACAGTCCTGTTTGTGGATTTTTGGAAGGAGGTAGAAGCAAGCTGTACAGGACTGGGGGTTATCACTTGGAAGCAGTGGCAGGGGAGATCACCGGATGAAATGTGATTAGTTACTGTAGCTGATACAATAGCCTGATGTGCCATGGTGGAGTCATGGTCCAGGGGAAGATAGGAGGAGGTAACTGAGAGCTGGCAGCCTCTGCAATGTAGAAGTTAGTACACCAGACTACAACAGCACCACCCTTATCAGCAGGATTAATAACAAGGTCAGGGTTGGGTCTCAGTGCATGTAGTGCAGCCAGTGTGGAGGGAGACAGGTTGGATTGGGTGAGGGAGTTTAGAGAAATCGAAGCGACCAATGTCATGTCACAGTTCTCAATGAACAGATCAAGTGCAGGTAAGAGGCCAGAGGGAGGGGTCCAGGTGGAAGGAGATTGTTGGAACTGGGCAAAAGGGTCTGTGGGACAGGGAGACGACTCTTGTCCAGAGATATGGGCATACAGGGGAAGACGGCAGAAGAAGAGTTCGACATCATGTCATGCCCAAAATTTGTTAAGGTGGCAACGCAGAGGGATAAAGCTGAGTCCTTTGCACAGTACAGAATGTTCAGCTTTGGAGAGCAGTAAGTTAGTAGGGATGGTGAATTACCTGACAGGAGGTGGCTTTGAGGGAAGGGATGGAGTCAGAGAGAAGGGGAGGAGAGGAAGTTTCCAGAGGGCCACGGTTATCTTTGAGCTGCTACATCTTGTGCGCCTTGACACCTGAAAGGAAAAGAAAAATGTTTCTGGTTAGCACGATGAATGAGCCGGAGGATGAAGTGAAACTGCAGAGTAGTGCAACCCTGAGCCAGAGTGATGCGATGCTGTTGGAGGGGTCAGTCATGCCATGCAGAAATGGCCTGATCCACAAAGTCTAAATGACCCAGCACCTAATTGGTACCACCACAAAGGAGATTCCATCTACATAGAAAAAATTGACAACTTAAATAGCAGGTAACGGTGACTCCAGTGGGTATAATACAAGTAGTGCAATGATCAAGTAATGATCATAACTTAAAATTATTTCGACACCAAATGCTTGCTAAATATGAGATAACAAGGTGTAGAGCTGAATGAACACAGCAGGCCAAGCAGCATCAGAGGAGCAGAAAGGCTGACGTTTCGGGCCTAGACCCTTTGAAAACTACCAACATTCTCTGTGGACAGCAATAGTTTTCCAGAAATGTAAAATGAAGTCGCACAAAAAAGATCCTCTTAAATATGGGAAGACTCCAATGTTTCCAGCACCAGCAATGAATTCTGTATTGTCTCACAGTTCTGAATTGCTCATGCTGCATTTCAGAATATATGAAGTAGCTTCTCTTAATTTGATCACCCTGTAATATTATCTGGCATTTATCGAATGCATGCAGGCTTTCTTAATGAGGAGCACCTAGTGCATAAGCATCAGGATTGTAAAAACCATACTGACATACACATCTAATTTTTTACTGTTATCTTTAGTATTTAGGACACTGTGATGAAATCGTTCTATTAGAAGATGGCAAAATTAAAGAAAAAGGAAAACATGAATTATTGATGAATGAGAATGGACACTATGCCAGTCTGATCAACAATTATCAAATGAACCAAACAAATGTAAGAGTTGCACACTTTCCAATGTACAATACTTTCTTAACCAGTCTTATACCCGGTAAAATTTGAACTTGGTTTCAAAGTCACTACCCACTTTGTTACAATGATTTGGTTAGCCCAGCCATTGCTCAGCTAGTAGCCCTCTTACCTCTAAATTACATAGCTCTGGGTTCAAGTGTTATTTCAAGGTTTCAGTGTGAACGTCAAGGCTGACAATGCTGCGTGTAGTGTCCTTTGGTTGAGACATTGTTTTGGAACTCATTTACCCGTGTGGGTAGATTTAAATGTCCCATGGCATTATTTCAAAGAACAATAAGGATGTTGTCCTTCATGTCCTAGACAATATTCATCCCTCAATCAAAATTACAAAAACAGATTATTTGGTCATTATCACACTCTTGTCTTTGGGAGTTTGCTGTGCACACATTGTTGTAATTGTAGGAAACACACAACCAATGAAAATTTCAAAAAAGTACTTTATTAGCTGTAAAGAATTTGCGATGTCAGGTGGCTGTGAATGGCACCATATAAATGCAAGTCTTTTTTAATCTTTCAAGTAGGTTATGACTCAGAAGGTGATACAGCTTTCCATTAAAACATATTCGTAAATTATATTTGTAAATTAGAAATATTTATGAAAGGAGAATCTTTAATGACACTAACAGAAAACAAAATAAGATACAAGCAAAATCGGGAATTTAGAAGTCAGGAAGAGGAAACATCAGCTCCTCTCAGAATTTTATGCTGTTACATTAATATTTAGGTCACTGGAGAAATTCTTGCTCTTGCAGTGCTTTAATTATTCATCTAGCTTCAAGTGGGATAATTGGGCCTTCGCTGTTTAAGAGTAATGTTGCAGTCATGTCTCAGTAATCCAAGTCATATTAATCTGACAACCTCATTTTAAGCAGAACATTATCTTGATAAGGCACACAAACCCTAATTCAGTGAATAAGGTTATTATTCCAACATTAACCTGGCAGTTTTGGAAATGTGAATATCTAAAAACGAGCTAAAGATCTGATTAAGAATGATTGAGCATTATATAAATAACCATAGTCAAAGATAATCAAATGCTCTATGTAACATAGTTAACTCCTCGGTGCTGTGATCATGATAATATCAACTATAAAATGTATCTGACAGGATTTGAGCAGAGAAAATATAAGCAATGTAGATGCTGCAGAGTTTTCAAGATTGAGGGAGGGATTTTAGTGCATATTTCCTCCATTGATCAAATAGATGTGGCAGAATCCATAAAAAGACAGTTAGTGATCAGTGGAGAGAATAGGCTTACTGGATTAAGTTCTCCTTTTCAATAGCATACCTTATTTCAAATGTAAAGTACTGGAGATATTGGATACTTAAAAATAAAAACAAACGTTAGAATTACTTCGTAGGTAGGGCAACATTTGAGAGCCAACATTTTCTTTAAAACTGAAAGCTCATTGACCTGAAACATTAACCCTTTCTTTAACCACAGATACATGCTTACTTTATTTTTGTTTAACCACTTCATCAATATCATTCTCATTTTTCTTAACACTGTATGTTTTTTAAGCTTCTACTCTTCAACCTATAGGGTTGATTCACCAATTATGACGTGATGTTGACAAAGTGTCTAGTCAGGAAATCTGAGGCCCAAAGCCCTTGATGTCTATCGATTTAAATTAATAAACAGAAAACCAGGGTCTCCATCTCATGGGTCCCTACTCAGACCTAACAAAAACACTAATCTGCACTGGGAGTGTTTGATCAGGACGTCAGCACTTTTCTTTTAATGTGATTTGTGTTAAAAGTCTTCTATGTTAATTATTAGATTCTTTACTGAAGTAACTCACTGTTTACTATCATACTTTCTATCATGATGCCCCGCAGTGTGAATAATATTTTCATTATACTGCAGAAAGTAATCACTTCCTAAATTAATTTTGTGTTTTCTTCTGTGATAGTATTACTGTATTCACAAGGCATAGGCCTAAGATTTCACTAGACATCAAAACCTTAATTCAATGCCCTTATTCATGATTATTATTTCCAATTAAACATTGACCTTTAATTGCCAGAGAAAAGTACTTATTTGCATATGTTGTCAATCAGCAAATGAAAAATCATTGAAAACAGTGAGCTAATCATTATCTGACTGTTCCAACAGTAGAGTACAGGCAAGTTAGACACTGCTTAACGTATCAGGAAGAATAAAGTTGTCCACTATTCCAGAAATGAGAACTTTCAGTTACAAGGATAGATTGGGAAAGTTGGGTCAGTTCTCCATAGAGAGAAGATGGTCAAGAGTAGATCTGATGGTAGTTTTTAAAACTATGAGGGGGCTAGGGAGAAACTATTTCAGTCATCAAAGTATTAAAAACAAGAGGACACAGATTGGGAGGGACTTGCAAAAGAAACCAATGTGATGTGAGAAAAATGTGTTTCCCCACAATCAATGGTTCAGGTGTGGACTGGACTGCCTGGAATTGTTGTGAAAGCAGGTTTAATTGAGACATTCAAGAAGGAATTTTGGTGATTATTTAAATAGAAGCAACATGCAAGGCCTGGGCAGAAGGCAGGAAAATGGCACTGAGCCATGATGCTTCTTTGGAGGGCTTTTCAGAAACAATGGGCCAAATGGCCTCATTCAGTGACATAATCCTCTGTGACTCTGTGATAATGTCAAATCGCTGGGATGCTAATGAGTATTGATGGAATCATAATTAATGCAAAAAAGGTTCTATGGTTGGGAATGCTGACCCGCTGGAAAGGGTCTGAGAACTTAATATCAACAGTTTAACACACCATCAGGAAACTGTATTTTTGCTTCCCACCCAATTAAGTACCCCCTCTCTTCTAAAAGCTCTGGGTGGACCTGGAAAATTCTACTTATTGTAAGCTGTAAATGCATTAATTCTTCACCTTCCTGTTTTAACATGGTATTAATTTGAATATGTTTCGTTTTCAGTACATTTAGTTACAAGTTTTGAAAACTGAAAACTTTCATTAGCTGTTTCTCATTCCCGCCCTTTTAAATGTGTTATTATATTATATTTTATTTAATCTCAAACATAGATAGTGAAAGTAAGCTTTCAACCACAGGTTGAAAGTTAACCTTGCTCCCTCATTTCATCTTATGTAATAAAAATCTCAGTCACACTTGGTTTTTATTATATATAGAAGCAATGAAAACTACATCACAAGTCCGTCCAAAAATGTGCCTTTCCTGCAAACATTGCTACTTACTTACAGCAAATAACCAAAGAGGTCAACTAAACAATGATTAGAGAAAACATACACAAACGTTAAGTGGCAGTAGAGCACAAATATCATTTACAAACTAACAGAACATAGCTTAATTCAGGTTACTAGATGGATTTGGATTCATAAGCCTATCTGCAAGCAGAACTGGTCAATTCCTGCCATTGAAGTCAGTATGGATTCATCATAACTAAATATTACAGAGATTACTACAGGTAATTAGGCATTCACAAAAGGCCATTAGCAAATCTCTCTGTTAATTGGAAACAAATGCAAATAAAGCTTGAGGGATACCAATCAGCATTACGCATGAGTGAAAGTCATCCATGAACTACCAGGGATTGAACGCAACACCTTAACATTATCCTTCAATATTTGAGTCATCTAGCTAACTAGCCAAACAGCTATTATACTATATCGTAAAAATAAAAACTGAGAGAACTGCGGATGCGGTAAATCATGAACAAAAGCAGAAGTTGCTGGAAAAACTCAGAAGGTCTGGCAGCAGCTGTGAAGAAAAAATCAGAGTTAATAGCTCAGGTCTGGTGACCCTCAGAATTTTTGTTTGTGTATTTTATTCTTCTATTTTGGTATATTTACCATATCATACAGTAAAAATTAGTAGAATAATGGGGGGGTTTCTTTATTTAAAGGTAAAATTATACAGTGGTCATTGGGAGGCAATGACTTATGTTTCTGCTGTACACTGAATACAGAGTCACAGACTATTATATCTTAACCTGTGTCAAGATGGTAGCGATTGACAGCAGTTTAAGAGATGTCTTCTTAAAGGTACATGTACATCATATTACAACATCAACCTCTGCAGAGAGCCCTTTTAGAGTCAACTACGTATGTTATTTTGATTTACGGTTCAGTATTTCTTTCATGTTGCATTTAGAGTTCAGAACAGGACAATGTGATGCCACCTAGCTCTGAAGCAGAAAACCTGGATGGTGCTGCTTCAAGCATAGGATTAAAAGGCTTATACAATGCTGGTAAGTCTCCTTTAAGAAATGGATTTTACCTAAAATTGTGTTATTTGGTATCAGATATAATCATTGAAACTTTCCACTTTGTTCTGCCATTCATTTAGATCACATTTTATCTGTACATCAGTTTTATTTACCCCAACCTGTTCTATATCATTTGAATCCTCGCTTTAAAAAATATAGCAGTCTTGGAAATTTCAATTGATCCAGTATCTACAGTCTTTTGGAGGAGTTTTCCATTACCATTGTGTTTAAAAAATGCTTTTTGATTTCATTCTTAAGAGGTCTTTTTTTATCATTTTAAGGTTTTGCCCTTTTTTTGCATTGTCCAGCAGAGGATATATCTTCTCTACCTGATCTGTATGTCATTTTCAAAATTTTTAATAAACCGTGCATCAATCTTCTAAATTCAGCGAAATATATGTCATCTTTATGTATTCTAATCTCATAATTTAAACATTTAAACCCAATGTCATTAATGTCCACTAGCAAAGGAAATCTCCCTTCTTTACCTGGTCTGGCCTACATGTGATTGACTTCAGATCCTTTGTAAAATCATTGTCTTTTATACATCTTCTGAGATGACATAGGAAGCCACTAAGTTGTGCGAAATTGGTCCAGAAAAATCTATAAAGAATGAAGCCAGATGAACCACTTGGCATCAGCCTAGGCATTGAAAAAGAGAATGGTAGCTCTGTCAACGCAGTGAAATCCTCTGGGTAGAGGTACAAATATTGTGTCAGCTTGTCTCACAGGCTTAATTAAGCAACAGCCTGACATAGCCATTCTCACAGAATTATATCTTACAGACAAAATTCCAAAATCACCCTTGATGGCAGGTGATGGCAGGTGTCATTGACAGTGCGGTCAAGCAGGTACTTTCAGAGCAAGTTGCTGCTGGCTGATACTCAGTTTGGATTCCACCAGACTCACTTGAGCCTCTGATCTCATTGCATCCTTGGTCTAAACATGAATAGAAGAACTAAAAAGAGGTCAAGTGAGAGTAACTATCTTTCATATCAAGGATGGCATCAAGAAGCATGAGCAAAACTGAAGTCAATGAGAATGGAGGGAAAAATCATCTCTGGTTGGAATTATATCTAACAGATAGGAAGCTGAGAGTGGTTTTAGTGACTAACGATTTCAGTCCCTTTACACTGCTGCAGAGGTTCCTCAGGACAGTGCCTTTTCCCAAACATCTTCAGCTTCCCTCCATTATAAGGTCTAAAGTAGGGATTTTCACTGATATCCCACAAGGTATGCCTGGAATGGGGACTCCTTGTGTATCACATTTGATTGATTTGCTTACGTTGACACCTAAATCATTTTACAGCTCATCAGCTCCTAGCCTGTCATTATTTAGAAAATATTCAGTTAATGCAAATTCAAGTACAATTTTCATATAAAATGCCTTTTTTTAACTTTTAGCATTTGATATGACTGATGAGAGGGAAGATTCAGCAGATGAAAATGCTGAGAATGTGAAGACAATGAAACAAGATGGAAACCATACGAAAGGTAAAACACTAAAGCAGTGCGTTAAATTTCTTACACAAGTTGTGTGGCAATTTTCAAATTTTGCTGAGTAAACTTTTCCTTTAGGAAAGCCATCACTACCATTTAAGTAGCATACCACTAGGTAGTGCAGTATTATATTTTGTTCCCCAAAATTAATCAAACTGAATTGTGAAACAAATTGCTTATCTGTTTTGCTTAGTTTGATATATTTACTATTACATTTTATACATGTTCCTAAAACATCCAAAAGTATTATTGTTAAAATTACCTAGTTATTCGAGGACTGCATTGTGTCTGGTGAGAATTTTATCTTCAGGAGGTAGGTGAAAACTTGATTGACAGGCCTGCTGTCGCACTATTGAACATGATGAAGCTGGAGAGACAGCACAGCCACTTCCAACCCACTTTATGCAAAAAAAGTAAAAAAAAGTATTCAATCTCAGTCAGTCAAGTTAACCCCCAAGCGAAATTTAAATCATTTATTTTCTGAACCTGTCAGAAACAGATGGCTGACCGAGGAATGTTGAATCGATCCACTAATGTAAGGAGATTCAAGTTAAATGAAATGAATACATTTTGATTAAAGCTGTTACTCTCATGTCTATATGCTGTCTGTGACATAAAGCAGATTTTCATATCTGGCTGTATAGTCCAATTGAGGGAATTTGTGTAAGATCTGGCATGAAATTCATAGCATTGGAGGGTAGTATTGTAACCCACTGACATCCTCCAGACTACTCCCATCCCATGAGGGGACAGTGGTGGTGTGGGTAGAGCCCCGAAAGTAAGGCCATTTCTGTGAGACACCATCATCAATGAGCCAGGTTTATGAAATTTTTATTGACATGTACAAATATAAAAATTAGGATTAAATGAAGGCCATTCAATCCCTCAAGCCTACTCCACTGTTGAGTAAATTCATGGATAATCTGATTGTGACCCCAACTCCCCACATTCCAACATTTTGACTTATCTCAGATAACCTAAATAAATAACCATAGTTCTGTAAACCCAACCTCTGATGAGACCTTCTGATGATGACAGTGTGATATCCCCACTTCTCATAACAGACTTCGGTCCTTTCTGGCATCTTGATGTTATTTTGATGGTTTAGCACCAACTTCTGGGTATTATTAAGTGACTGTAAAATGACAACTAGGACTTATTAGGGAAGACAGTGGTAAAGTGGTATAGTGGTAATGTCATAGGGCTGGTAATTCAGAGCCTCAGGCTTAATGTCCTGAGGACATACTAAGGGTTCAAATCTCACCACGACAGATTGAAATTTGGCATTAAAAGTTAGCTGAATGGTGACCATTCAACACTGCCAATTGTTGCCTAAATCCATCTGGCTCTCTAAGGGATGGAAATCAACCATCCTAACTTGCCTACATGTAATTCCAGACACACTGCCATGTGGGTCACTCTTAACTGCCCTCTGGGCAATTAATTTTGGCCTGGCCAGTTACAACCACCCATGAAAACATTTTAAACGTAAGTTGTTCAGATTGCTTTACTTCCTTTCAGGTTTAATTTTTATAGCTACAAGAGGCTTCACTCTGCCTATCTGAGTTAGAATTAAACTCTAAAGTATGTAGGGGAAATTTCACACATTGCCCAGTCAATAAAATGACAATTTTCTAGAGACTTTTGAAAATTTTTGATGTTACTCATTTCAGGGTACTAAATCAGAACTGACACTTGAATATAATTTGGAACTTGTTTTGGGTACCATGAAAAGTAAACCTTTCTATGTTGTCATACAACAGCTACACTGAACTGCGAAGCACTTATTACTGGAATAATAATTTAATCATGAATTTACTTTTATAGCACAAAAAACGCAACTTACAAAAGAAGAGGAGAACCAATCAGGCTCAGTATCAGGAAAAACTTACCACCGTTATGTTATGGCAGGGGGAGGTAAGAAAATTCTCAGCCCTTTTAATTATACCCTACCCACAAGGTTATCTTGTACTCTAATTGAGCAGTAACAAGAATGATAGTTTTTTTTTAAGGCTACTACTACTGTTATTCCCGAAGACCACCACAGTTTTACTTTACTGCTCACAGCTGTTGCTGTTCTCTACATAGACCACACAACCTGGCAAATATGAGCTTCTCAAACATCATGAATATTGTCACAGTTTTTGAATTGTCTAAAATATCAATCTATTCCAATTTGACCACATATGAGCCATAAACAATAGAGCACAACAGAGCTCATCATGCACTAGTTATTATTACTCATGTAATATAAAAGTCACACCATGATTTGTCATGGTGCTTTAAACCTTTGCTGAATCAGATGTCTTTTAGTCTCATATTCCCACAATTTAAACATCCAGCCCACTAGTGAGCCAAATTGTTAGATGATTTTTTTTCCTGTAATATAATCAGAGGAAGATTCATCATTAGGTGTTTGATA
Source organism: Stegostoma tigrinum (assembly GCF_030684315.1). Taxonomy (NCBI): domain Eukaryota; kingdom Metazoa; phylum Chordata; class Chondrichthyes; order Orectolobiformes; family Stegostomatidae; genus Stegostoma; species Stegostoma tigrinum. Next base: position 29,831,917 of record NC_081369.1, read on the forward strand.
ATATGTATTTAAAATTGCCAGTAATTTACCCAGAGAAATGATGCAGAGGCAATGGCCTAGCGACACTATCACTGGACTGTTACTACAGCAACTCAGATAATGTTCTGGGGACCCAGATTCAAATCCCACCGTGGCAGATAGTGAAATTTGAATTCAATAAATAGCTGGAACTAAGATTCTGAAGATGACCATTGTTGATTGTTGGAAAAACCCATGTGGTTCACGAATGCCTTTTAGGGAACGAAACTGCCATCCTTACCTGGTCTGGCCTACATGTGACTCCAGACTCACAGCAATGTGGTTGTCTCTGAACTGCCCTCTGGGCAATGAATGTGCCTAGCCAGCGACACCCTCATCCCATGAATGAATAAAAAAATCTAATTTCTGACTGCAATCTGCTGTTCTCAAAGAATTTTGTGTGTACCCATCAATATATTTTCCCAGCAATATATATCAATGTCAGACCATGTCAACGCATAATCATTAATTTTCTGAAGAAGGAATCTGCATCCAAAGTTATTTTGCCTGCACTTTCCAAAATGCTTTCTGACCTATGCAAAGGTAATATCTTCTGCTTTTGTTTCAGAATTCCAACAACTGCAACATTACATTTTTGTTATACAAATGTCTAACAGTTTGGTTTTGTGTAGACGATGCATTTAGATTAACATTTCTTGTATATTATTCAAATTCTGGATAGGTTTGTGATTTGGCCTCTTGAAACAAACATAAACTTGAGTGGATCTTTTTACTTTCCACCCTTTGTTCTCCAGTCGGAGTATTCTATCTTGTCAAATCTCAGTTCATTTTCAGCAATAACATGTTCACGTATGATTCATTGGCTGCATTTTTTTTAAGGGTTGATCCATAGTTTAATATTAATTTAATTTCGGTATTCTTTTTGATGTGAACTTCAGGAGATAGTTAATTGAATTGTTTGTTCTGATTTGTTTTCTAGGATATGTATTCTTTCTATTTGTTCTCTTTATGTTCATCCTTATAATCGGCTGTACAACTTTTAGTGGATGGTGGTTAAGTTATTGGATAGAAGAGGGAGCTGGGGTAAGCTTTACCTGATACAACAAATGCAAGTGTTTTCTCTGAAATGAAATGTACACACTGTAAATGAGTAAGAGCCTTCCACTTCGTGTTTCAACAGGATGAGATAGGATTTTATTTTGGGTACTAAAAGAAAGATGATTGGGTCAATACCAAAACTCTAAACGTTAAATAACAAGGAGAGATTAAAAATTAAAATTATTTTTCATGTAATTTAAAATATTAGGGTGATTACTTCCCCCCCACAACTTTTCAAGATTTAAGGGGAGCAGTTAGACTATAGAGCAAGAAATGATTTCAGCTATTTGAGAAGAATATGTGGATAATATAATATAGGGAAGGCTGATAAAAAGGAAACCTGCAGTCAGGTCTTTTTTAAATTATGAAATTGAGTCCACCAGCAAGGAATTTTGCAACACCTTTATGAAACATTGGTTAGATCTCACTGGAAACTGTGATCAGTTCTTGGTCACATACTTTACAGATCATATCAATGCCTGAAAGAAGATGCGGAAGTGAGTTACCTTTTCTAAAGAAGGGTCCCGACCTGAAATGTCAACTTTCCTGCTCCTCTGATGCTGCCTGGCCTGCTGAGCACCTCCAGCTCCACACTGCGTTACCAGACTGCTACCAGGATCAAGAATTTTCAGCCATATGGACAGGCGGGAAATAAATGTTTGATCTTTTTAGAGCAGACAGGTTTAGATCAGATGATGTCACCTAGAAGGGAGACGAAGCTCGCCAAACCAACCAACAACTCCAGCCACAACCCGAGCTACAGATCTTCACTGAAATTGGATAAAAATTGCTATGGGGGAAAGATCAAGAAGTGTTGAACTGGTTCAATATTTTTAATCCATGAACTGTCACAGGGACAATTGACATAGGACTTTCACTTGCCCTGTATCTCTTAATTGTTTTATTTACGATAAGCAGAATGATATAAAAATTTTAAATGTATTTTACTAACTATGCTACAGACCTAAAAAGATTTCAACATATTCGGCAGCACAAAAGTGTTTCCAAATGATTGAGGAGCAATTTCTGCAACTGCATCTGAAGCAGACAATAGATGTTAATAATGCAAATTGGAGAAAAAGTACAAATTATGCAGTAAGCAGCAACCGTGCAGCCAGAGGCAATGGTAATAAAGATTGCTGCCTCTCACTGAATTCACAGGGCACAGTACACAGTGAGGAGAATTTATACCAAAGGGATAGTCCAAAGGCTTCACATCAATAACTACATGTTCCAAAACTCTTATTCAGTGGTTGTCAATTATTTGTGTATTTCCATACGCAAAATCAAAAAAGAAAATTCAATGTTCTGAGGAAGGGTCAATGGACCTGAAACATTACTTCTGTTTTTACCTCGACCAATGCTGCCAGGCCTACTGAGCTTTTCCAGCAACTTCTGTTTTTGTTCCAGATTTACAGCATCCACAGTTTTTTCAGTTCTGAGTAATTAAACTGAGAGAAAATCTAACAGGAATAGTAAAGTTGCGTACAAAGACTTCTTGGTCTGTTCTGTGTTGATGGATAGATGCACGGAGGCTCAGTGGTTAGCACTGCAGCCTCAGAGCACCAGGGACTCGGGTTTGATTCCACCCTCACGAGACTGTCTGTGTGGAGTTTGCACATTCTCCCCATGCTTGCATGGGTTTCCTCTGAGTGTTCCAGTTTCCCCCCACAGTCCAAAGATGTGCAGGCTAGATGGATTGGCCGTGCTAAATTCCCCCTAGTGTCCAGGGATGTGTAGATAAGGAGAGTTATAGGGGGATGAGCCTGGGTAGGATGCTCCAAGGGTCATTGTGGACTTGTTGGGCCGAAGGGCCTGTTTCCACACTGTAGGGATTTGATGGTGATGAAAATGCATCTTCAGTAACCAGCATGTTTCTGAGACAAAATAAAAGCTAATTTAAATTTTACAAAATACGAATTAAATTAACAATTCTCCTCTGGCACAACATTAATGATACCAAATTCATTAATAGCGTAGGTAGTAGTTATGTTCTCTTTCAGTGAAGAACTCTGCTGCGTTGGGACTGGATGAGTAAGAATCTGGAATTGAAACTATCCCAAACCCTCCCTGGCTAAGAAAGAAAGTTGTGTTGGGAAGATGCTTCTTCCATCTGTAACTTGTACCATTCCTTTTTGATCTCAACTTGCTTTTGAGGAAGGATTGGTGAATCCTATGTGCCCTTAAAAACCCCACATGTTCTACCTCCTTTAATGATATTGTTAAGTCTATCTATTTTACTGAGCAATACATAAGTTACAAAATTCAGTATTGAAACAGTAATTCCTCAAAGAGAAACTAAATAACATTGGATATGATGTGATGACCAAGAGAACAACTCTGAAGGGAAATTTACAAACTGTTATGTTTAGACATCCCGGTATCTGCTGTACTGTTCGTCTGACAATTCAGCAACAAGTATGCAATTTCTAAACTATTGAGTGTTTTCTGTCTCAGGAACCAAGCTATTGGCAATTTTGTTTTGTATTTAATTACACAGGCTGACTGTATCGCACAGAGGATCAACACCACGACAGTGGATTGTAGCAGCATCACCAATAATCCCCAGCTAGGATTCTACCAACTAATTTATGGGATGTCCATTGTTGTAATAATTGTTCTGAGTGTCATTAAGGGATTTGCTTTCACAAAGTTTACTTTGAAGGCTTCATCCACATTACACGACAATGTATTCTACAAGGTAAGATGCACGCTTGATATAGTATTTTATGGATTTCAATTATAAAGATTAAATTAACTTTGACTTTAAATTAGTATTGAAATATGCAGGGTGGTCTTCTCATTTTTCCTGCAAGATGGGATCGATTGCAATGTGCATTTGGTTAGGTGGTAAGTTACCGGGTCAGGACTCTGCTACCTTCAAGCCTCCACCCCAATTATGTCTGTTGTGGGCAGGCCCATGGACAGTCTTCCCATCCTGTTGCCAATTAAGGCTCTTAAAGGGTAACCTGTTACTGCTGGTATTAACCCAGCGACAGGCAAGGGGGTTCGGCAAGTGGGGAATGAAACACAAACAAACTGTTTCTGGTGAAATTTGCTTGTGGGGTCCCGATGGGAGGGTGAAGTTGGTGTTGATCCTCATTTTTAGACTTCAGTCTATGATCAAGGAATCTGGTTTCAAGATTGGAGAAGCTAAAAGCCAACCCCGTGCCTTCACTGCCAACTTCCCTCCCTGTGATTCCCTTCGTGCCATCACTTTACTGGGTCTGAATCCATCCTGGATCCATCACTGTCATGTCAAGTGCTCGAATGACACAAGATTCAATGCAGGCCTTCCCGCTGAAAGCTGATGTATAACAGCTGACACTCCTAGCATCTCCATAAGATTCTGTTTCAGTTCATTATCTCAGGAAATATCAAACAATAATAATTTGGATGTTAAAAGTACAACGGTAAAGAGTAAATTATGCTGTAAGACATATATCAGACCTCAAATGTTTTAAATAGAATATAACAAAGACAGGTCCTTTCACCTATGAACTTACTTTTCTGCACCTGTTTCTTCATAGTATTTCCCAATTGCAAATTAGTTCTATCAGAATATCAAATTTTGAAAGTTGCACATCTGTTCTTCAGTTTCCTGTCTGAAGAGTAAAACCAACTATAGAAAATTTGCAATATGATCTTTGGTTTGAGAGTTCCCCATTTCATACCTGAATATACTACTAAAATGGGGTTTCCATTGATCTTCTGCAAAAGCTGCTGCAGCCACAAGATTTGCCCCTGAGCAAATTCCTAATGACATTGTCTTTAATATACTAGTATTTTAACTCTAGACACATTCTGTCTTAACAAAACTATTTTGCACCTAAAGAAAATTATTTCTGATAGCTGATTGCATAAACTTTCATGCCAATTAAATCTGGCAGACTAATTACTTGTCACCTTGTTCAATTGTCTGCCAACATGTGCATTAACATTATAAGGTATGCATTTATCAAAATTGTGGTTTCTTGAATGCAGCGGGCAGTTTCTCAGCAAAGTTATAGTTGTATTGAAATGGGTGAATAATTGTGGAAATTTACAATTCTAATAATCTGTCGGTAATATACAAAATCCTTTTACTCACAAGCATGATTGATTGTCTAAATGCTTAAGTCCTCATTGGAACCTTGGAAGACAGTTTTGATTTGTGGCTCTATAACTAGATACTACCTATCATTGGTTATAGGAGACCAGCTTTTACAAATACCATAGTTCAGTGCAGTTCATATCACATCAGGACAACACAGAGACAAGCAAATGATTCAATCAATAGTCACTTTCATGTGAAATTATACGTCACGAATTTTGTTCCGATACAATACAATGGACTGCAATAAGACTTTTATGATATTGTTATTGTTTTGATAGAGGGCGAAAGTTTTGCAATCTTTGTAGTTTGGTGTTACTCCTAACTTGATTATTGCTACTGTTAAAAAATTATACTTCACATCAAAAGTTATTTTATTTAATTATTTCAAAAGGCTGAAATAGTCTTCCAGTAACTTAAAACAGCAGCGTTTAAGATTTCGTAAATTTACTTGACTTCACCTCACAAATTCCAAAACCATTAAACTCCATAAGAGTCAATCAGCTTGAAGGAGTGTGAAAAGCCATATTCTAATTCATTCATAAATGATCCAGACATCACTTGGGTACTCAACTAGATAGGGAGCAAACATAGATGTAATCATATCAGACAACAAACTCTGGCTGAGAAAGGAATTAATCCAGCCATAACCTAACAATGCAAAACGTGGACATGGAATTCACTAACCAAGTCCATGTTTAGGTCACTGCACAGGAGGTGAGAGACAATTGTGAGACTAACCTTCTTCTGTACTTAAGAAATTACTTTCAAGCAGACTTTAGAACATGAGTAAAAACAAACCATTGTTCCAAAGGAGCAGGACTCCTGAGTGGACCATTCTCTTTCACAATCTTGCTGGAAGGTTTGAGACCTGTCTGCAGTTCTACCATCCACATGCCACAGGTAGAGCTTTAAGAATCATCCCAGAAGCTACTAATTCTATGATACTGATTTTAATCAATCATCAACACACTTGAATTGTCTCAATACTGAATACAGAGGGACCAAAAGCTTAACTTGAAACTAGCCATGTCATCAACGTACAAGATCTGTATGCTTTCAATTCTTAATAGACTCTAAAAATTCCACTTTGTCTGTTCTCCCATTTATACCTTATTTGTGCATTCATGGTAAACTTGGAGTGCCAATATGTATGAAAGTCAGAACATTTTAAAACTTTTTTGTTCATAGAGGGCTAAACCCAGTACGTATCATTCTTCATCCTTTTAAATCTAAAGGAAACCTATCTCTGTGCATCTTGTGAAGGTACAGCATTCCAAGTTGTTAAATACTCAGTGAATTAGCAAACATAACCTTTTTAAACAAAAACACTTGCTGTGGTCAAACAAAGAGTGGTAAAAGAGTGGAGGCATTCTACCTCTTCACATCTGGTTTTAATGCTGTCTTAGCTGACCTTCCATGATCTATTCCACATAAATCTGAGTTAATCCAAAACTCTGTTGCTTACATTCTAATATTCACCAAGGCCCACCAGCACACTGACCCACATTGAATCCTAATCCAATGCTGCCTCAGTTTTAAAATTCTTGTACTTGTTTTCAGATCCAACCATGCCCTCCCATCTGTATAATCCTCTGAGATGTTGCTGCTCCTATAACTTTAGCCTCTTCTGCATCCCTAATTTTATTTGCTCTACCAGTCATGCTTTCAGCTGCCTAGGACATAGGTTTTAATGGGGAAATGAGACTTGTCAGCAATTTTTTTGCTAAAAATTGGTTTCAAAGCAGACTCAGTCAATCCTGATCTTCAACTGAACAAAACAAATGAAGCTATAAATTTATTCACGGAGACAACTTCATTTCTCTTCGTCTGCAGGAAGAAATTAATTCACATTCTGGCAAAACAGAAACATCACCACAAATTTGTAGGTATGCCTTATCACTTGGGTTTTTGGATGGATATGCTGAGGCTAGTGCTCAGATGTTAGAAGTCACCATTCTTGATAAAGAAAGCCACTACATGTTTGGCATCGACAGACACCGACAGAAAGAAGAGAAAAATCAATGGTCTTTTTTTTGAGCCTGAAACATATCACTGCAACAGAGCAATTTTTTTTTAAAAGACCTTGCTTTGTCCATCTCTTCTGAACAAAGTGACAGAGTTAGAAGATATTATATGTCTTTGTCTTTGAAACAATTTCCAAAATAAATCCATTCTTCAATTAATTCAATTTCTTCACTTCCTGGTGTAATGTCTGGCACAACTTGAATACTGATAAATAGATGTTAAAAGCAATAATCTGTTTATTGCATTATCCATTGTACCCAAAAATAAGTAAATGATCATACATACACATTCAATCTCTTGGAGATTACTGCTTTAATAAATACACAAAATAAGTTATATATTGTGATTTACCAATAGTTTGTATATTTTTGCCTGAGTTTTTCCATTAGCAATTATTTAATTCTCTGTGTCTTAAGTGCATGTGGTCTCAAGGGGAGATAAGACCCAGGATGCTGGGGAGAGAGGTTTGATAGCAAGGCTGAATTGCATAGGAGGACTATGAGTGGGGAAGGGAGCTATCATAGAGGGCAGACCTTGGTGAGGTTGTCCAATATGGGAATATGTGGACGCACCTGTCAACCTGATGCCTGCCAGACATTCCCCACCTCAAAACTGAAGCTGGAGAGGAAACAGGAATAGTTGCCCACTTAAGATGGACAAATAGAGTAGGCAGATTGGCCTAAGTCTTGCCTATCTCATTGTAAAATTGTGGACTGATCAGGGATGACAATGGGAAGGATATTGGAGGAATGTTTTGGAAACTCTATCTGCAGCCCACTGGCCGAGGACCATAACATTCTGCTCTTAGTGATGAGGGACATGCACCCTGATATTATATCCTATTCCTTATAAAATGTGCTTCCAATTGGTTTCCCCAGACATTCGGAGTCAAAGTTTCAAACAGCAGTGGGACTTTACAAGATAGGCAATAATCTTGCAAGACTTATTGAAAAGTAGTAACATAAGCCTCACTTTATATTCACTTTAACAATAATAGTAGCTATTTAATTTGTAAATTGCATTTCATTTGTTTTATGTTTTAAAAACAAGATTTTGCACTGTCCAATGAAGTTCTTTGACACCACCCCAATTGGAAGGATCATTAACCGCTTTTCCAAGGACATGGACGAAATTGATGTGAGGCTACCTTTTCAAGCTGAGAATTTTCTGCAACAGGTGTTGATAGTGCTATTCACA